>NC_080783.1:111375651-111688508 GCF_028018385.1 Neofelis nebulosa | reverse complement strand
TTCTTCCTTCCCCTCCCCCATGGGTTTCTATTAAGTTTCTCAGGATCCACATAAGAGTGAAACCATATGGTAGCTGTCTTTCTCTGTATGGCTTATTTCACTTAGCATCACACTCTCCAGTTCCATCCACGTTGCTACAAAGGCTTTTTCTATATCTATTGAGGTGATTATGTGGTTTTTATTTTTTACTCTACTGGTATGACCTATTACAGTAATTGATTTTCTTATGTTTAACCAACCTTGCCTTCCTGGGATAAATCCTGGATTTATCCTGGAAGGGATTGACCTGGTATATATTCTTTTACATGTTGTTGGATTCAGTTTTCTAGAGTTCTGTTGAGGATATTTGCCTCCAAGTTCATAAGAGATATTGATCTTTAGTTTTCTTAGGACGTCTCTCTCTGGTTTTGGTGTCAGGGTAATGGTGGCCTCAAAATGAGTTCATAATTGTTTCCCTCTTTTCTATTTTTTGGAAGAGTTTGTGAAAGATTGGTATTAATTTTTTCAGTTTGGTAGCATTCCCTAGTGAAGTCACATGAACCTTAGCTTTTCTCTGTAGGTAGTCTTGTGAACATCCACTCTTTAATTTCTGATTCTAGTTATTATCTTCTCTCTTTTTCCCATGGTTAGGCTAGCTAAAGGATTATCAATTTTGTTGATCTGTTTAAAGAACCAGCTTTTGGACTCATTGAATTTTTGTTGTTTTTCAATTCTCTATTTCATTAATTTCTCCTCTAATCTTTATTATTTCCTTCTTTTGCTTTATGTTAGATTGCTCTTCTTTTTTCAGTGGAAGTTTAAGCTATTGATTTGAAGTCTTTCTTTTTTAGAAAATGTTCATTTATTTTTGAGAGAGAGAGAGAGAGAGAGAGAGAGAGAGAGAGAGAGGCAGAGAGAAAGAGGGACAGATCATCTGAAGCAGGGTCTGCACTGACAGCAGAGAGCCTGACATGGGGCTTGAACTCACAAACCATGAGATCATGAACTGAGCTGAAGTCAGATGCTCAACCAACTGAGCCACCCAGGTGCCCCTCTTCTTTCTTAATATAAGCATTTACAGCTATATATTTTCCTCTAAGGACCACTTTTGCTGCATCTTATAAATTTTGATATGTTGTATCTTCATTTTCACTCATCTTAAAGTATTTTCTAATTTCCCTTTTGATTCCCTCTCTTATCCACTGGTTCTTTAGGACTGTGTTGTTATTTTCTCAAGTTTTTTTTCCCTGATATTGATCTCTAATTTTGTTCCAGTGTAATTGGAGACCACACTTTATATTATATCTATCCTTTTAAGTGTATTGATGTTTGTTTATGGCCTGTGGTCTATGCCAAAGAAGGTTTCCTGTGTACTTAAGAAGAATATGTATTCTATTGTTGGCTCTGTTAAGTCTACTTGGTTTACAGTGTTGTTCAAGTTTTCTATTTCCTTGTTAATCTTAAGACTAGTTCAACCCACTATTGAAAGTGGATAATTGAAGTGTCTATTGTTATTGAATTTCTTTCTTCATTTCTGTCACTTTTTGCCACCTGTGTTTTGATCCTCTTTTATTAGGTGAATATATATTTATAATTTTATACCATTCTAATGGACTGTCCCTTTTATCATCATAAAGTGTCCCTCTTTGTCTCTAGTAAAAAAATTTTTTGTTGTAAAGTCTATTTTGTCTTATATCAATATAGCCATTCCAGCTTTCTTGTGGTTTCTGTTTGCATAATATATCTCTTTCTATCCTTTTACTTTCAGTCTATTTGTGTATTTAAAGTGTGTCTCCTGTAGACAGCATATGACTGATCATGTCTTCTTATCCATCTGAAAATTTCTGCATTTTGATTGGGCTGTTTAATCCACTCACATTTAATGTTATTATTAATATACCTGGATTGACATCTGCTATTTTACTTTTTGTTTTCTATATGTCTCAAGTATTTTTTGTTCCTCTGTTCCTTGTCTACTGCTTTCTTTTGTATTAAAGAGGATTTTCTGATGTAACATTTAATTTCTTTGATAATTTTTTCACTTTTTCTTTTTTTTTCTTTTTAGTGATTGCTGTAAGGTTTACTGTGTGTATTTTAAATTATCAGAATCAGCTTCAGATTCATACTAGTTTAATTCCAATGATATATAGAAATGATACTCCTATGTAGCTCTGTTTGCTTTCCCTCTTTTTTGTGGTATTATTGTCATATATATTATATCTGTTAATGTTATAGACCCAACAGTACATTGTGATAATTATTACTTTACTATCTGTAGTCATTTCCTTAGCCCAGTGCATCTTTGCTTCCACCCACTTCCTTTGTGCTGTTCTTGGCAATATATATTTTTCTATATGTTACACACTCTATAATACATTATAAACATACTATTTTATATAATTGCTTTCTAAATCAGTTAAAAAAAGAGGAAAAGCATGCATTTATACTACCTTTTATAGTTATGCAATTGCCTTTTTTTTTTTTTCCTTTTTCACGCCTATGTCTCTTTTCTACCCTTCCTTTTCCCTCATTCTGACTTCCCTCCCTCGGTCCCTTATCAGGAATCTTCAAACCTTCTTGTGACACTTAGGACTAGGAGTATCTGGGTGACTCCTCCCCATGCTGTGGGAACTGTCCTATAGGGGGAGCCCCACAAGACCAGGAGGAACAATGAAGGTCCTGGTGAGCTCTGTGCCTTTGGAGATTGCCTAAAGGTAATCACACACACCAAAAAATGCATCATAGTTGATTGAGCCCCTACCTTGTGCCAGGACCAGATGAAGCATGCCACATATAAGATCATTATGGTCAGACAACCTGACCAGGAAGATATCATTCCCATTTTGCAGATGATGAAGGTTAAATGACTTCCTAAAACCACAGCTGAGACCAGATTTTCACACGTGTGTCTGATTACAGTGCCAGAATCAGATTAGCTTCCCAGGACATGGGAAGGAGTGCATATTTTATCTGCATTCAGGACATTCTTTGAAAGAAGGCAAAGGGCATCTCCAGGAGGTACTCTGACAAATCCACTTGGCTTTACTTTGTTTCTCTGATAGAATACAATTGTCAGGAGGGGAAATGTATGTTGATGTTGGTTTAAATTACAACTCCCTTTACCTTCTCATGAAATAATAAAACACTTGTCTAAAGGGGGAGAAATTGAATCACATCCATGTTCCATCAAGCTGGGCAGCATCACCTCAGAATACAAATGATTCTGTTACTTTTCAATAGTCTTTAAAGACTTTTGTTCTCATTATAAAAACAATGGCAGCATTAAAATGGAAATAATATATAATTCTCAGAGGAAATTTGAGAATGCAGAAAAGTATGAAGAAAATATAAATCACACAAAATTCCTCCATTCAAAAACAACCAGTATTAATATTTTGGCCCATATGTTTGTTTGTTTTTCAAGTCTTCTGTGTGTGTATTGTATGTAAGGTCCTACTTCTCTCATTTAACATTCCATGGCCTTAATCCATGTCATTAAAATTTCTTCATATATGTTAATGTAACGGCTGCCTGATTTTTCATCATATGATAACACTTCATGTTCTGCAGCATCCTCATTGCACAGATTTACACTTTAACACAATTACAGGACCCTCCTCCTGGCACTGGTGATAGGCCAGTGACAGAAAGTCTCCTCTCTGTCACTAAAATGTGGTTCCTGTCCCAGAAGTTGATGGCCTCAAAGGAGTGGACTTAGAATTTGGAAGACATGGAGCTAGCAAGGTTGCAACTCAAAATCAAAGAGAAAAAACAAACCCAGGAGAAAAGATAAAATGGCCCAGTCCACTGATAACTCCATCATGGGGGCTCTCAGACACGGGGCTCAGGTCTGGACAGAGTAAAATCCCGGACACTCCCCAAAGCCATCTGCCCTGAACTGGACTGTGATGGAGAGCAGGGTTAGGCAGGGGCCACCAGCTGTGCCAAGGGGCTTCAGGGTGGAGACAGGCAAGGAGGGTTGGAAGAGGAGTGGACAAGTGTGAGCAGCTGCGAGTAATGAGCAGTGCTTAAGTCCTCCCCAAGGACATCTGGCCCCTCCACATCCCTCCAAAGATATGTTTAAGAAGAATATAAAGATGCAAGTAGCAATTAAGGACAATTGATTAAGCAGCTGTGTGCACGACTGATTGCTGGAAGTGGAGACCACATAGGAGTGGACTGGTTAGGGCCTGCCCACATCCACTCCTCCTCCAGGTGGCAGGACCCCAATGTCTCTTGGGTAACCCATTCCTCACTACATCCAGTCTTGGTGGAAGAGCAGCTAAAGAGCCCATCCTCCCCCAGATGGGAAGGAGCCTCAAACACTGTCTCTGGGACACAAATCAGTGCAGGCACACAGAGCCCAGCATAGGCTGGCAGTCACTCATCTTGCCAGGTCCCCAGGAGGAGACTGTCCTGGGACTCCTGCTCCTGTCCTGGCTCAACTCAAATCGTCCATCAGCTCTGGTGGCTGCTGCAAAGCCTTTGAAAACTTTCCCTTTACTTTGAGTTGGCCACACAGTTTCTGTTACTTTTCCCAAGGAATCCTGCCCAGGGCTCCAGGCCTGGGCAGAACTGAGCTGCTGGGATTCACCCAAGTCATGGGCTGGCTGGTGCTGAGAACTCTGCTCTGTCTGCTCTGGAGCTGGGTGCCTTCCCTGACCCACAGCTCAGGCTTTTTGCATGCTTAGCAGCTGACTGCCCAGTGCTCCAAAACCTCTGAAGCAACCACACGAGGAAGTCATTCCATAATGGCAGGCATGGACACAGCACACAAAATTGCAGAGTGCTTTGTCTGCCTGAAATTCTCCCCCTTTCAGCCAGAAGACATTCTGGATAGGGGAGGGGCTTGAACACCAGGGACACTGTCTCAGAGCTGATGTGCATTCTCCCTGCTCTAGGTAACAGGATTCAGGGAAACCAGGGAGGGTGAGAGGAGGAGGTGTATGTCCACGTGAGCGTGCTTGAGCATCCGCTGATCTATAAACTGGTAGGTGTGGTTGAAGGACTCCAGGCCGGAAGAAGGCATGGGGCGGGGCGGAGGGGGGCGCCGCAGAGCTGAGTTCTGCTGGTGGGCACTTTCCAGAGGCTCAGCCCCAGTTTCCTCATATGCAGTCTCTTTGGGCTTTGATGAAAACACAGTTTGTGAGGACTTGTTGATTATTCTTGGGGCTGCGGGGGGTAGGGCATGTTTTTATGCCCGTCCTGTGTCAGCATTCTATAGGATTTTATTTTTTAAATGGTGGTGGTGGTGATGATGATGATGATGATGATGATGTCATTTTATTTTTTTTTTCAACGTTTTTTATTTATTTTTGGGACAGAGACAGAGCATGAACGGGGGAGGGGCAGAGAGAGAGGGAGACACAGAATCGGAAACAGGCTCCAAGCTCCGAGCCATCAGCCCAGAGCCTGACGCGGGGCTCGAACTCAGGGACCGCGAGATCGTGACCTGGCTGAAGTCGGACGCTTAACCGACTGCGCCACCCAGGCGCCCCAATGATGATGTCATTTTAATACAGTGGTGTCCAAACTTCTAAAAATATTCATTATGGAATATTCAAACTTTTTTTAACAGTGTGACCCATATTTTAATGAAATCTGGTGTGGAACCCAGTATTTAAAAGTGTTTACAGAGCAAAGCAGACCCCTCTGGGGCCAGGGTACAGAGCCCACAGCCTCCCTTTTGCCTCCCAAGGCAGTCTCTGTGGCATCCTTATGGGCATAATTTGAAAAATAGTTTCAGAAACAGTTTGCAAACCACTTTCCTCTCTCTTTTTTTAATGTGTATTTATTTTGAGAGAGAGAAAGAGAGCACACACGGGAGGAGGAGAGAGAGGGGAAGAGAGAGAATCCCAAGCAGGCTCTGCACCGTCAGCACCAGAGCTGACGCAGGGCTGCATCTCACCAACCTGGAGATCATGACCTGAGTGGAAATCACTTAGTCGGCTGCTTAGCTGACTGAGCCACCCAGGTGCCCCTGCAATCTACTCTCTTAACCAGAGAACATTATTTTATGGAAGAACTGGGGCTCTGGGCCACAGCACAGTGAAGGTACTTTCCACCTCTCCCAGGACCCCATTCCAATGGCTGCTCAGTCCTTTCCTGGATTCCAGCCTCCCGAGAGAAGAGGGCCTTGGCAAGGAGCTTTGTGGTAACAGCGGCTCATAGGTTTCCAGCTGCGCTGAGTCCTAACCTCACTTACTACTCAGAGCACCCTAAAATTCAAATACCATTAGTATCTCCATTTTTCAGATTAAAATAAGAAGAAAAAAAAGAGCTTGAGAAACTTAGCTAAAAGCAATAGCTTCTAAGTGAAGGATTGAACTCCACCCAAAGTCCATGCTCTTATGCACTCCATACAGGAAACAGTGGGGACACCCAGAGCCACAGCAGAGACCCCAGGATGAGAGGAGGGGACAAGCATGCCAAGGTTGGGGTGCCCAGTGCCCCTACCACCTCTCCTGGCACAGCCTCCAGGGGATGGAGGCAGCAGTAATAAAACCCCTCCCTCCTGCCTGGATGGGAACCTGGGAAGTTGAGGTGGCCTTGGCCCCGGAAGGCTGAGAGGAAGGCGGATGGGGTGCAGGATGGAGTTGCCTCGTCTTTAAGGGGAGAAAGTGGAGGCACCCTGAGGTCCTATCTGTAGTCCAGTCCAGCTCTCTAGGCCAGAGCACACAGAGGACCCCACCCCTGCCTCTTTTTAAATGTAGGGACCCGCTGCACTTTGATAATGTATATCTGCTGCCCAACCCAAAACAGATCCCTATGAATGTTTGTGCCCTTCCCTCATATGACCAGTGCCTTTCCACCCTGGCAGAGGGTACATCTTGGAGATAAGCGTGTGCCATGAGAGCTCATTCAGAGCCCCTTCCAGGAGCCAGGACCCACTGCAGAGCAGCCAGGAGAAGGGACACTGGGCTAGGTAGCAAGCAAGACTTATACCATGCATGTCATCCTTTCTTCCTGGCGCCCCCTCCAGCTGGTGTGGCCTAGGGAGTTTTGTGAGATAAGGTGTGTCCCTCCCCAACAGGTGTCCAGACAACATGGGAATTAATTGGCCCACTCGGTACTCAAGCCAGCACCAGACACGTCTAAAAGCACAGCCAGCCCCTGCACAGGGCCACACCAACTTTTCCTTGCGCTATTTTAGGGCCCTGCAGACAGAGGTAAGATGATGGGCTGGACTCCCCAAGGCCTATCTACCCAGGTGCAAACACATAAGGGAGCTGTTCTCTCCTGACTGGGTGTGGCCAGTATGATGGTGAGGGGATGCCCCCTTCTCCCCGTGGTCATTTCTCTCACGCAGCACTTTGCCAAGACAACAGCTGCAGGAAAAGAATAGCCCTGCGAGCATCAGTGAGGCCGAGCATTCCACATAGACAAATAGAACAATCTGCACAATCGGGCAATGTCAATGGAGATCACCCACTCTGTTTTCAGGAAGCCCAACAATCTGTCATGTGCATGGTGCATGATCAAGAGAGACCTCTCTTTCCAACTTCTAGCACCACATTGTTAATCTCCCATAACGGCTGGAGACTAGGGAGCATGTCTGTGAACAGTGTGATCACCCAGCCACTGGCCTTCTCAACCACATTCTTCCCCCAATGGTCATCGCATCCAGAATGAAGAACTGGAAGGTCTAGGGGCAGTCACATGAAGAGGAAATTGGGCACACAAATCAGGAAGCAATCTGACATCTCAAGATCAGCTCAACTGAAAACTTGTCACAAGTGTGCAGAGGCTGACAGATGTTCCCATGAAACCACAGGTGCTTTCCAGCAAAGCCGGGTCCTATAGGGACTGGAGGAGGGAAGCAGACAGAACAGAGAGACAAAAGAAGGGCAGCCCAGCCAGGGCCAATGAGGCTTTGCCGATTCTTACAAAGGTCGCTTTTCTGTGATGCACAGCAGTTCAGAGCTGGAAGGAAACTCAGAGATAGTTTATTAATAATTTTTTCTGTTTCCTAAAAACAAAACAAAACAAAGCAAACCAAAACAAAACAGAACAAAAACCCTGAGACCAAAAGGGGAATAACTTTAATGGTTCACTAAGTGACAACCTGCAAGAGAAATTCAGGTCCCTTGCCAACACCTTCTCAGACAGACAGAACTCCAATTCTCCACCCAGGGGCAAATGAAATATTCAGTAAACATCATTTAATCATATGTAGTCAAGACCCCATACTAGGTGCCTGGACAGATAGCAGAGGACAAACATATAATCACACAAATCGCTATTTAATATGAATTGTGCTAAAACATGTGTGGGGCTGACACTTATAATCAGGGACCTGACTCAATCTGGGACTGGGAGACAGGGAGAACTTACTTAAGGAGGGGACATTTAACTTGACATTGGAAGGGTTAACCCAACAAAAGGTGGGCAGAGAGTTTCCAGGAAGCAGGGACCCCCTTCCCTTCTTCCTCCCTCCCTGCTCCCTACCTCTTGTCTCCTCTCCCTCCTTCTCTAACCAAACTTATTGCTGCAAACCAGCTGACTACATTTCTGGCCTCTGTGCCCAGTACAGCCATTACACACCATGGCCAAGCTTCACACAGTCATTGTCTCTTCCTCTCACCCAGCATTTTGAGCCCTGCCCCCACCCCCAAGGGTCCCAGCCTCATCCAAACCCCTCACTGCATGAGATGTGGGTTCCTCCTGCTATAGAGTCTCAGACCCTACCCCACACCAGCCACAGGGCTTTCAGCAATGCATGAACAAATGAATGAATTGAATAATGCACCCATAAGGTGTGGCAAGATAAAACTTGAGGGAAACTCTGAGATCCCTGTTTCTGCTGGCAAGCAGCCTACTGCACCCAGCACAGTAGATGTGCTCCTGAGATCTGAACAAGTGTACAGACCCTTCTCCACATGAGAAACAGCCATCTTGGAGCCTGTTACCTCAAGGCACTTCTCCGTTCAGTGGTCTAAAACGTTGCCTCATTGGAATGCCCTCCTCTTATTTGTTCATCCCTTAAAGCTTGGTGAAATTCTTATTTCCATCCCTTCCTTTCATCACAGCTCATGAGAAAGGAAATTACTTTGAGCCTTTGGTGTCCACCCTAGGGGTGTGGTAGAGAGTGCTCAGGGCAGGAAAAGATTGGCTGGAAGGATCTCTGAGGGCCTTCCCCTCCAACATTCCAGCACTCCCAAGCACTTAGTGGTCAGGAAGACACAGCCCTGAGCAGGGACAGTGACGTGCCCCAGACCCTCCAGCTTACCTGCGGCAGGGCTGAGGCTCTGGCTGTGGCCTCAGTTCTGGGACCATCATCTCACCTTCCTAGTAACTGTTCAAGAAGCATGTCAAGGCCCCGCCCACATCAGCTTGAGTTTCTCCATGCCAGGTCACAGGGAGCCCTCTGTTTGGGAACTCAAAAAAAAGTGCTCTGAGCATTGCATCCAGACAGCAGACCCACACACTCAGCTCCAGGACCATTTACATTTGGACCTACTGGGGCAGGCTCTGAGGAAAGGGGAAAGAGCCATCTTGTCCAGGTCTGATCTGTTCCATCTGCTACCCCCACAGCTCCCAGTGGAGTCAGGGCTTCAGAATGATTGATAGATAAATATCCTGGTTACCAAGACGCCTTGCCAGAGCCTCTGACACAACCTGTGACCTGCTGGCTCACCTGGTTGGAAAGAAAAGGGTGTTCACTCCTGTTAGTTGATAGAGTAGCATGAACAAATCACTTGAGCTTCATGACCTACACATGTGAGGTGCTACTGCTGAACTGGAATTTAAAAACCAAGACAGCTCCTTCTGTATCTAGGAGTAGATAGAGGATGAGTCACCTCAAAGTTCACTTTTGTTTCTGGGGAAATCACAGGAATGGTCCCTCTCCAGTTGTGACATCACTGAGGCACCCATGCCCCAGGAAAGACTGTAAGAGGATCTTTAGTTTTCTGTGTCACACAGTCTCCAGCACAGGATCCCAGGGAACTTCTTGAAGGGAAAGGAATAGCATCACAGCTCTGCAGCCCCAGGGTGGGGCACAATGCAGCCTTCTCAGGGACCTGGAACGAGGCCCCCACCATACCAGCGTCCACCAGGCTGTGCAGGGCTCGTGTGCAACAGTGACACCACATGGCAGCAACAGAAACAACATGCCTCTGGCTTGGATTCTCCAGCTCTTTCTCTCCCCTGGTGTCTGGAAGCAGAACCAGCTCCAGGTTCTTCAATCATTGAGGCAGTTTCTGCTCTTCCTACCAGTGAAGACTGCTGAATACTCTAGTAGCTCATTAACAGTTAATCATACCTCCCTATCTCTACCAAGCTGTCAAGGAGGCCATTCCACTTTTGCATGCTCTGTCTTGTTTGATGATCACTAACATACCACACTGTCTGAATTTTGCAGATAAGGATGTTTAGGAGTTAACGATTTCCCCCAAATCACATGTCCCAAATATATGGCAATTCTGGGATCTCAACCAAGCTTGTGTGACTGCAGGGTCCACACTCCTGCCCTCCACAAGGCCCCTCTTTGCCCACAGCAGAAGCCAGAAAACACAAAGCATCTCAGGGTGCATTGCTTTCAGGCACTATCTCCCTTTGAGTTTAGTCTGGTTAAAACTTCCCTGGAAACCCGTCCTTATCCGCACCTTCTCTAGTCACGTTTGGTTCACATGTGGATCAAAGACCATATGTGCTACATGGCATGGCTCTTCCTCCCGACCCCACCCCCATTTTGCTTAGCTGGTGCAAGAAACATGCCTAAGCAATCAGCATAACTTTAGAAAATCAATTTGTATTCTGTCAGCCTGAGTATCATTAACAACTTCTGCTAATACAGCAGTAATGAACATCTGGAAACACAGCAGCTGTTGGAGGAACGAGGTATAAAAAACACTAAGATGACAGCTTGTTTTTCGTAAGTTAGATTGGCTCTGGGCAAATAGGAGAGGCAATGAACAAAAGGGGAACAAGAGAGAGAGGAGGAGAAGGGCGAGGGATTAGCAGGAATGCCCATGAACAGATTCACTGTGCAAAGGCACTCACTGCTTGAGCACCAGTGGCCTGCCTTCTCTGAGCCAGGCCCTGCCCAGGGTAAGGGATCCCAGGGATCCCCTGCCAGAGGCCAACAGTTCAGCTTATGGAGTCTCCGTGCAGGTGAGTACCAGGTGCTCAGAGAGCTCCCAGCAGGATGGATAGCTGGCTGAGCAGGCTGGGAAGTCTTCCCAGGCTGGAGACATTTAGGCCTGGCCTTGAAGCCTGAGTAAGGGTTTGTGAGATGAGCAAAGGAAGGAAAAACTACTAGTGTGAGGGCAAGGAATCCCCAGGGGATCCTGGGGATGCTGGGTGTGGTCAGAGAAATGTCATTGGAGTAACAGGGACAGAGGCCAGTCACAGAAGGCCTGGGAGGCCCTGTAGGTGTGTGTGCATGGGTCCTAGAAGTAGAGGCTGGCATGGGTATTGTGAGAGTCCCGTGAAAGGTGGGACCGAGTGACCATCCCCATGGGACACAATGTCTGAGGCACAGGTGGGCCTTTCCTCATCTAGCACCATGAGCACCCAGCAGGATTCAGCAAGCATCAGGGCAGAGGAGGTCTGCCTTCATGGGACCCACAGACAAGGAGCAAAATCAGCAGGCCAATGTGACACACACCCTGGGAAGGTGCTATTTCATATGGAGTGACCTTGAGTGTTTTCTTAGAGAAGATTAGAGTGAGAAGGCACTTGAGGGCATAAAACCATGACCCAAGTGACTTTAGGGGGAAGACGTGCTCCCAGAGGAGAAACCAGCATGGGCAAAGGCTTGGTGTGCTCTGGAGGACCGCAGGGCAGGTAAGAGGGAGGTTGGTGGGAGAAGAGAGGCCAGAGTAAAGGAGCACACTCAGGCCCACCTGCCATAACTCAGGCCCTGAGGACCATCTGACCCCACTGGGGAAAGCAGAGCTTGGGCACCTCTGGGTCTTTCCAGGGCTTCTCACTGAGAAGCGGGGCTGCTCCTTCTTTCCTGGGACTCCACTATGTCTGCTCCTCATGTCTGCTTGGACATCTGGGATGGGTGGGGGCCCGCGGGGGAGACCTAGAAGGGACAGGATTCCTGTGGGGTTTCTCTTTCCTTTGGTAAGGCCCCTCTTTGTTCAGTGGCCCAAGCCTTGGAGTCGTCCTTCAGTGATTCACAGATTTAATCTAAAATGCATCAGCAGACCCTTGGCCTACACCAGCCCCATGCTGAGTGCCATCAGAGGAAGACTGTCTTGACATTTTTATAAGATATCTTTCCTTTACCAAAAGGATAAGTCTCAATTTTGAAAAATCAGAAAATGTAGGAAACACAACAAAAACAAAAAAATACACAAAAAAAGTGTACATAATCCTACTTCACAGTATTTCAGTGTTTTCCTAAGTATATAGATGGACAGAAATACATACTCACAGTGTTTTGCTTCTGTGTTTGTCTTCATCTGTAGAAGCTGGTTTTTCTCCCCCTCAAAGTAGCATCACTATTTTGCAGTACAGAGCAGTGGGACAGGAAGGCATAGCAGACACTTTGGGACTCTTTGGAACCTCTGATTTGCAGGTTGATGATGGATCAATCAGCACACAGACCCAGGCCTTTGGGAGAGGGTGGAAGAGACACCTACCTCTGCCTCCTGAGATGTGAAATGAGGGTCACTTTCTTGGCCTCTGAACTACATTACCCTGGGGAAAGGTCCATCTCTACTAGTGACCTGGACTCAATGCCAGTGGTGAGAGCCCAGAGGTTCAACCTGAACCTCATCGCAGAAGCTGCCCTGGCCCAGTGCAACTTTGAGACGCAGTGGCTGAGCATGGGAGAGTGAGCCCAAAAGAGCTACCCCCTTGACAGGGAGGCACCCACAAAGGAATCCTCCCAGCAGGGCACTCTCCAGCCAGTGGATCAGCAGAGGGTGTGGGATGGGGATTCCCATAACAGCAGTGAAAGAGGGAGGAGACGAGGTCTCTTTCACTTAGTGTCTAGACAACAGCATGATCTTTGCACTGTTTTGACTACTGTAGTTTTATAGTGAGCTTTGAAATCAGGAATTGTCAGACCTCCCACTTTATTTTTCTTTTTCAACGTTTTGTTTTTGTTTTTGTTTTTAGCTAATGGTAATTACATATGAATTTGAGGATTGACTTTTCCATTTGTGCAAAAAAAGTTACTGGAATTTTGACAGGGATTACACTCAATCTGTAGATGGCTTTGGGGACCATTGCCAGCTTAGTAATATTGTCTTCCAATCCATGGATATGGATGTCTTCCCATTTAATGAGACCCTCTTAAATTTCTTTAAGCAATGTTTTATAGTTTCATTGTACAAGTGTGCAAGTCTTTCTACCTCCTTGGTTAAATTTATTCTTAGGTATTTTATTCTTTTGGATGCTATTGTAAATGGAACTTTTCTCTTAATTTCTTTTCAAATTGTTCATGGCTGGTATGTAAAATCACAACTGATTTTTGTGTGTTGATCTTGTACCCAGTAACTCTGCAGAATTTAGAGCTCTAGTACTTATTTTGTAGATTCTTTGGTATTTTCGATATATAGAATTATGTCATCTGCAAATAGAGATACTTTTCTCTTTTGTAATTTGGATGCCTTTTATTTCTTTGTCTTGTTTAAATGCTTTGTCTAGGACTTGCAGTACAGTGTTGAATAGAATTGGCAAAAGCAGACATTCTTATCCTGCTCCTAATCTTAGAGGAAAATCTTTCCATCTTTCATCATTGGGTATGATGTTGACTGTGGGTTTTTCACAAATGCCTTTTATCATGTGAAGGAAATTCCCTTCTATCCCTACTTTGTTGAGTGTTTTTATCATGAAAGGGTTTTGAATTTTTTCAAGTGCCTTTTTTGCATCTATTGAGATGCATGTGGGTTTTTTTTTCTCTTCATTCTATTAATGTAGTATATTACATTGATTGATTTTCTTATGTTGAGTCGCCACTGCATTCTGGGGATAAATCTCACTTGGTCTGATAGATAATCCTTTTAATGTACTATTGGATTTTGTTTTCTTGTATTTTGGCAGGGAAAGGTTGTGTCTACACTCATAACACATATAGGTCTATAGTTTTCTTGTGGTATTTTTGTCTAGCTTTGGTATCAGGGCCTTATAGAATATGTTAGAAAGTTGTTAAGGATTGAATTGTGTCCCTCCCCCCCCCAAACTCATATGTTGAAGACTTAAGCCCTAATGTAACTGTATTTGGATATAGGGACTTTAAGAATATGATTAAGTTTATATGAGGTCATAAGGATGGGGCCCTAATCCAATAGGACTGGTGTCCTTATAAGAAGAGGAGGAGACACCAGAGAGAGGAAAGCCCACATGAGGACACAGGAAGGCAGCTGTCTACAAACCAAGGAGAAAGGTCTTACCAGAAATCATGCCTTCTGGTGTTTTAATCTTGCATTTCTAGCCTGTAGAACTGTGGCAAAATAAATAGCTATTATATAAGCCACCAAATCCGTGGCATCATATTATGGCAGCTGGATCTGACTAATACAGAAGTGTTTTTCTGTTTTTCTAATTTTTGAGTCTGAGTAGAAGTTGTGTTAACTTATTAACTTTTTAAATATTTATTTATTTATTTTGAGAGAGAGAGAGAGAAAGAGAGAATGAACAGAGAGAGAGAATCCCAAGGAGGCTCTGCGCTGTCAGCTCAGAGCTTGACACAGGGCTCCATCCCACGAACCATGAGATCATGACCTGAGCCAAAATCAAGAGTTGGGCACTTAACCAATGGAGCCAACCCAGGTGCCCCAGAAGTGGTGTGAATTTTTTTAAAAAAATACTTAGTAAAATTCACCACTGAAGGTATCTGATCATGGACTTTTCTTTGTTGAGAGATTTTTTATTATTGATTCAATTTCTTTACTCATTATAAGTCTGCTAAGATTTTATATTTCATCTTTAGTCAGTTTTGACAATTTGTGAGTTTCTAAAAAAATGAGTCCATTTCATCTAGATTACCTAGGACAATTATGATGATGATGATGACGATGATGATGATGATGTTAGGGTATAATTATTTATGGTATTCCCTTATAATCCTTTTAGTTTATGTATGGTTGGTATAATGTCCCCCATTTAATTTCTGATTTTAGTTATTTATGTCTTCATTGTTCTCAGTCAGTCTCACTAAAGGTCTGCCAATTTTGTTGATCTTTTCAATGAACCAACCTTTGGCTTTGATCTTTTCTAATGTTCTTCTACTCTCTCCTTCATTTATCTCCACTCTAACTTTTATTATTCCTTTTCTTCTGCTAGCTTTGGGTTAGTTTGATTTTATTTTGGTAGTTATTTAAGGTGTAAAGTTATCTTGGTGATTCGAAAACTTTCTTCTTCTTTAATATGCATTTACAGCTATAAATTTCCCTCTGAGCACTGCTTTAACTGCATCCTATATGTTTTGATGTGTTGTACTCCTGTTTTCATTCATCTCAAAGTGCTATATAATTTCTCTAGTTATATCTTCTTTCACACATTGGTTATTTAAGGGTGTGTTGTGTAATTTCCATGAATGTGCTTCTTTTCCAATTTTCCTTCTGTTATCAATTTTTAGCTCCACTCCATTATACTCCTATGATGTCAATATTTTAATATGTATTGATAATTAATTGTTTTATGGCCCAAATGTGGTCTATCTTAGAGTTTCAAAGGCACTTGAGAAGAATGTGTATTCTTTTGTTGGGTGGAGAGTCTTTATATGTCTCATATAAAGGTCTGTTTGGCTTATGGTATTATTCAAGTCCTCTGGTTTCCTTATTGATCTTCTGTCTAGATGTTCTATTATTGAAAGTCAAGTATTGAAGTCTCCTATTATTATTATAGAGCTATCTGTTTTTCTCTTCAATTTTGTCAATATTTGCTTCATATACTCAGGGCTTTCTTGTGTGGTGTGTACATGTTTATAATTCTTCCATCTAATGTTCTTCCTTGTCTCTTTGTAATAATTTTTTACTTAAAATCTGTTAATGTCTGACATTAGTATAGCCACTCCAGCTCTCTTTTTCTTTCCTTTTACTTTCAACTTATTTGTCTTTGAGTTTAAAGGAAGTCTATTGTAAGCAGCATACAATTGGACTTTGTGTGTGTGTGTGTGTGTGTGTGTGTGTGTGTGTGTGTGTTTTAATCTATTCTGCAAATCTCCTTTAATTGATGAGTTTAATCCATTTACACTTAAAGTGATTATGATAGTGAAGGACTTACTTCTGCCATTTTGCTACGTTTGTGTCTTATATAATTTTTTTCTCAATTTCACCTCCTTTTGTGTTTGATGTTTTTTTTCCAGTGTAACTCCATGACTCTCTTCATTTACTTCTTACATACTTTTTATTTATTTTCTTAGTGGCTAGCATGGAGATTAAGTTAATATTCTACATTTATAACACAATTTTTAATTGATACCAGCTTACTTTCAATAGTACATCTTAATTCTGACCCTAGCCTACTCTATCACCCTTTGCATTAATATTGTCATAAATTACACCTTTATACATTGTGTGCTTATTAAGACAGATTTATACTCATTGTTTTATGCACTTGTCTTTTAAACCATATTGAAAGCAAAAAAAAAAAAAAAAAGCAACAGTATTAACTCTTGTATTTACCAATCTGGTTATGTTTACTGGAATTTTTACTTCTTCACACAGCTTCGAGTCACCTTCTGTGTGCTTTCATTTCAACCTGCAGTACTCTTTTTTAGCATTTCTTGGAGGTCAGGTCTACTAGCAGCAAACTTTATTATATTTTGTTTATCTAAGAATGTCTTGCTTTTTCATTTTTGAAGGATCATTTTACCAGACATAGAATTCTTGGGTAACAGTTTTTCTCTTTCAGTTATATAACCCCACTGCCTTCTGGTCACTGTAGTTTCTGATAAGAAGATAGATGTTAATCTTATTGACTATTCTTCGTACCTGACAACTTGTTTCTCTCTTGATGCTTTTCTCTTTGCCTTTACCTTTTGACAGATTGATTATAATATGTCTCAGTGTGGCTCTCTTTAAGTTTCTCCTGCTTGAATTTCCTTAAATTTTTTGCATGTGCAGATTTATGTGTTTCCTCAAATATGAGGAATTTTCAGCTATTATTTCCTCAAATATCATTTTGCCCCTTTCTGTCTCTCTCTCATGCTCTCACTCTTGCTTTCGCTCTCACTCTTGCTCTCACTCCTGCTCTTGCTTTCTTCTTCTGGGATTCCCATAATGTGCATATTGGCCTGTCTGGTGATGTCTTATTGGTTCTTCAGGCTCTATTTATTTATTGTCTTTTTTCTTTCTGCTCCTCAGACTGGGTAATTTCAATTGGCCTGTCTCTAAGTTTACTGATACTTTCTTCTGCCACTCAGATATTCTGTGGAAATTCTCTAGTGGAATGTTTACTCTAGTAATTGTACTTTTCAGCTCCAGAGTTTCTATTTGGTTCCTACTTGTAATTTCTATCTCTTTATTGATATTCCCCAATTGTTCATACAACATTCTTCTCATTCCTTTAATTTTTTGACCACGGTTTTCTTCAACTCTTTTAGTATATATAAGATAGTTAAAGTCTTTGCCTCATAAGCTCAGTGTCTGAGCTTTCATAGGGATGGTTTCTAACACTTTTTTTCCTGTTGAGAATTAGACATTTTGAATATTTTAATATAGTATAAATCTGGAAGTCAGGTTCTCCTACCTCCCCAGGGATTGCTGTTTTTGTTTGCTGGGGATGAAGCCATCTATTTGTTTAGTGACATTTCTAAACTATTTTTGCAAAATCTACATTCTTTGTTGAGTGTGGTCAGTGAAGTCTCCGTTCTGTTATCTCACGGTCAGACAGTCACCTAATAGAGGCTTCCTTGAATACCTGAGTCCAATAAGAAAAGAAACAAATAAACAAAGAAGATGTTGTTCTGTCTTTGTAAGTTATTTCAACAGATGCTACCCAGAATGCTGCTTCAGCCAAAGGAGTTGAAACAATGGCCAGCATTTATGTTGGCCCCTCAGTTACTCATCAAGACAGAACAAAACACACAACCCTATTTTTGGAGGGCAAAATTTATTGCCTTCTCTGGCACCAGCAAGCACCCCAAAAAGGCAGACCATCTTCTCTATGGCTACATGCCTTGAAGCTAGGGAATGGAGAAAGGTAGTTGCTACACAAACACCAAAATTTACCAGACCCTTTCTTTACCAAGCACTTCCCTGGATTCAACAAGGATTTGACTCTATTCCAGAGTTCCGAAATAGTTGATTCTGACGATTCATGCTAGTTCAATGATTGTTTTGTTGGAAGGACCAACTCCTGGAACTTTCCATTCTGCCATCTTGTATAACATTGAACTAGTTGTTTATCTACCATTTTGTGGATCACTTTTCTACTTTTTCCATGGATGTTACTATGTTCTGTCTTTGTCTCTATTTTGGTGTAAATTTTTATCATTTATACTCATTTGAGAAATCATCTATTGAGTTGTATTAATTTCTTAACCCCTTTCAATCTCCTCCACATCTGATATACTTCCTCCTTCCTAGTCCCCTCTGCTTTAGGTTCCTCCTTCTTCTCCATCATAAAGATGCAATGCTTTCTTTAGGAGAATCAGATTAAACATACAGTAAAAGGTTTTGTTTTCTAATTATAGTTCGATTTCCAAAATTTTGCAGACTCCTTTTTATTAACTAGACCAAATCCAAATATATCCTTGAGTTGATCACACTCCACTCACTTGCATTCCAGGAGAGTTTCCTGGGTGTTTGATGAAAGGAGCTCCTGTGTGGGGGAGTGCGGACTTCACATTAACCTGGGGTCTGCCTACAGGGAGCCATACTGCCTGCAACGCCATCCATCATGTGTATCCTTGTAAAACACATGGGGGCCAGCAGGACCAGCTAGCAATTTATCTCTTTTGTTGAGAGTTTCCCAAAGAATTAGTTCTGGCACTTATTTATGGCTCAGGGTTTTTAATTCACTAATTTCTGTTCCTATCTATTAATTCCTTTGTCCTGTCTTTTTGAAGTTTACTTTATTCTTCTCTTTTTAAGTTGAACTGAAAACTTACTTTATTTATTTCTCTTTTCTGCCTAACATTGAAGGCATTTAAGGTCATGAATTTCTTCATTATAACCTTGACAGATATCCTAGGTCTTGATATATAGGGTTTTCAAATTACTGTTTTCTTAGTATTTAGCAACTGTAGTTTCAAATTACTCTTTGATTCAAAAGTTACTTAGGAAATGATTGCACTATTTTTGTGTTTGTTTAGTTTTCTCAAGGATGGGGTTTGTTTTGTTCTGTTTTGTTTTTAGTTTCTTATTACTTTCCATTTTCAATGCACTGGGTCAAAGTACTGACCTGTACAATTTCTATTAGGAAGCAGTTACTGGAAAATTTTCCTCGCCTGTTGCCTAACGAGTGAAATGTTTTTATAAGTGTCCTGTGAGCACAAGAAAAGAACACGGCTTCTCGGTCTGAAGGACACAGGTTTGATATGTAGAACTCATGTCATGCCACTGATTGTACCACTAGTGTCTCCATGTCCTTATTGATGTATCCCGCCCTCAGAGAGCTGTGTTACAGTTTTTCACTATTATAGTGTTTTTTCCACATTTTCTGTGCATCCATGGGTGCATCTGCAGGGGCTGTTGTCAGCCAAGGGGCCTGACGGTACTCTGGAACGCTTTTGTTACAGAGAAATACAGTGGGGAAAGGTCACTAAGCAAAGGAAAGGCAGCACATCCAGGGACGGTGGCAGGAGCCCCTGTGTGCCCTGTGGAGCCCAACCTGCCCATCCAAGGGACACTTTAGCCTGCCACCTGCTATTCACAGGACATCCTTAGGCTGCTTTGTGTTCCAATTCTGGGTCATGGCCAGCATGTTAGCAGATTTTACAGTTTCCATTGTTTTGGACAACCAGTCCACAGGAACTGTTTGGGAAGTTGTACAGAAGTATGACACCAAGTTAAAGAAATTGAATTATATGACTAACCCCTCCTTAAAACCCATCTTCCCCCCATTCTGCCCCTTTACGGCTTTAGCTTCTGTGTTGCTTAGAAGCAGAACTGAGGAGGTTGAAGAGGAAGTTTCCATTGTGACTTTCAAAGACTTTCTAGTTTTTCTCACATTTCTGTCATATAGGGCTCAGTAAATTAGCTCTAGAGAGTGTCCACTGACTAATCTGGCGTAAGATGAAAAAGAGTTTTACATCTTTATTCCCTCCACTCCTCCTTCCTCCTTTCTTCTAGTTTTGCAATTCTTGAGTCAATTTCTCTTTGTTTTCATTACCACTAGTATCTTTTAGAGACTTGTATTGAACCAGTAATGCATGCATCACAAATAAAACAGGAAAACACAAATTAGGAGCATGATGGAATACTCTTATGCTTCCAACATGCTGCCAAACATTAACTCAGCAAGCATGTGGAGACACGGGAACTCTCAGACACGTCAGACACCAGCATACTAGTTGGAGCACAAAATAGTGTAACCACTTTGAAAAACAGTTTGGCTTTATCTAGTGAAATTAAAAATATGTTTATCTTATGACCTAGAAATTCCATTTCTAGGTATATATCCCAGAGGAATGTGAGCCCATGCATACACATACAAGAATAATCAAAGCAGAAATATACATATTACTCAAATATTGGACATAATCCATATGAACATCAAAAGTGAAATGGATAAGTGAATTCAGATATATTCACACAATGGAATGCCTCAAAATAAATTAACTGCAGCCTATGCAACTTTCAGAAACATAATTTCAGGTAGAAGGATATAAAAGAATACGGGGCACCTGAGTGGCTCAGTCAGTTGAGCATCTGACTCTTCATTTCAGCCCAGGTCATGATCTCATGTTTCATGGGTTCGAGCCCCACATCCGGCCCTGTGCTGGCAGTGTGGAGCCGGCTTGGGATTCACTCTATCTCTCCCTCTCTGTCTGCCCCTACTCCACTTGCTCTCTCTCTGTCTCTCTCAAAATGAATAAATAAACTTCAAAAAAATTTTTTAAAAAATATAGGCAGCACTGTACACAATCTCCAATTCAAGTCCCCACCTCCAAACTCCAGTCTCCTATGTCCAACTACCTACCCACCATTTCCATTGCATTTCATATTCAATGCACACAATCTGAATTCTTAACCTTTACCCTCAAAGCCTGTCCTGCCCACCACCATGGTTTTTGGCAATTCCACAGTTCCAGTACTCGGGACAAATACCTTGGAGTCATCCTTGCTTCCTTTCTTCTTTTTAATGTCTAAATCTAATGTCTACTGGATCCACCTAAAATTCTGTCCAGAATCCAGCCATCAAGTCCTCTACTGAATGCTGGTCCAGGCTACCACCATCTCTTACTGTGCCAATGCAACAGTGCCTTTGGGTATCCCTGCTTCCCCCAACACTGGCAAGACTCATCGGCCCAACATGTTCTGGTGATTTCTATTCTGCTCCTTGCTCACCCTGCTCTAGCCCTCTGGCTTCCTTCCCAGGCCTTCAACATGCCAAGCAGTCTTGCCACAGGGCTTTTACACCTCTGTTCCCTCCACTTGGAACAGTCTTCCCCATGTGTTTCTTCCCACTGCTTTCTTCGGTCTGTGTGCATGTTTCAACCTCTTTGGAAGGTTGAGGCCTTTGGGGAACACCTTATATAAAACTTCTCTATTCATCTTCCCCTTGGCATTCCCACCCCTGGGACACTCACCAGTTTCTGACATTTTCTGTCACTTACTTGTTTACTGTCTTCCCCAGCCCACTACCATTTCTAGAACATTAACTCCATGATGACAAGGATGTTTTTCTGTTTTCTGCATTGCTATGTCTAACATGCCCAGAACAATGCCTGGCAAACAGTATACACTTACTTTAGCACAGGGTCCCTAGGAATCAGAGCCTGCGGTCACACATATGTGCTAATACTTGAAGGGAGCAATAGTGAGGGGGAAAAGTGAGCCAGGGAAGGAGGGAGAGCAAAGCCTGTCAGCACACAGCCAAGTAGGACACAGCTAGAGAACACAGAGTGGCCCCAGGAAGGGGAGGCACAGCACGTCACCTGCCGGCCTCTCCCATTGGCCAACATCCATCCCTTGGAGCACTGATTTGCCTTCTTCCCCTCCCTCTCCAAACAGCCCCTGCGGGTCCACTGAGTCAGATCTGGGCAGAGAGATGTAGGTAGGATCCAGGGGTGACTCGCCCTCAGCCCCAAGGAGGCCCACACAGTATGAGGAGATGGGTCACCACAGTGGTTCTGTGCCCCATGGTAGTGGCCTTACTACCACAGAAAGTCTAAGAGCCATCACTAGGACCACTCCAGCCAGGAAGTAAAGCAAGTGGCCAAGTCCAGGCAGATCTCAGCCCAAGCCAACCACGTGGGATGAAGAAACTGGGCCTGGTAGAGCACTCACTATATTTACCAAAATGAATTCTACCTTCCCCAGCTGATCTGGACACTGTAACATGTAATAAATTATTGGAGTCACTTATTTTTAGTCATTCTTTTACATTATATATTCTATCTTACATTATTTTTGTAGATGTTTTATTCTGTTTTATGCTCTTATTTATAATAATTAACATAACTCAGCGCATGGTTTAATGGTTTGTAAAGTCAGGCTTGATTGCATACTGCTAGCACATTCAGGCCATGATTTCCCATTTTGTTTGCATATTCCTCCATGGACAGCGGGAATCTGATACTGTACCCAAAATGAGGTGAATGATTCTCCTTGGACCCCCTCACTTTCCACAAGGGTGTCTGCACGGCCTCTCTCTCAGATCTCACGTGGAAGGCTGGTGGCTGGTGGCTGAGGCACCTGTGTAGAGGGGCAGAGCCAGGCCCCAGGGAGTCCCACCAGATGGACTACTCCTTTCCCTGCACTTCCTTGCCCTTGGGGCATCACAGCCAGCAGTGGGGAAGGTCTGGGCCAGGATCTGGTCATGTGTCCCACTACAGGTCCCAAGGCTTCCCTGAAGGTGCGTTGGGGTGTCCAGTAGTACCATTGTACACTTAGTCCCACAACGTCCCAGCAGGTGTCAATAACATCAACAGCATCGAGTGTGGTAACATGCAGTGAAGTAACCAGGACTAGGGCAACTTGGGGAGGGTGGCCCCAGAGCCGTCCTCTCACAGACCCGGCTGGGGAGCAGTAACATGAAGGCCAGGGCCGGCAGAAGGGTGTGGAAGGACCAAGACTGGCCAGGTCTGCAGTCAAGGAGCAGGGCACAGCATGGGGCACAGAGACCTCAGGGATGACCACACTGGCCAGCCAGCTCAGGCAGGACAGAGAGTGTTACTGGGGTAAAACCAGCTCTCTGTGTCATGCACAGAAATGAGGAGGACTCTGTGGAAGGTGAGCATGCCCCAGAGCCCAGAACCTGAGGAGGGAAGGCAGGTCCAGGCTGAGAGTGTGGGGCAGGAAGTGTGAGCATGGGCCATGGGGCAGCCCGCCAGCACCCACTCCACATTCTTATTGACCTTGTCCCAGGCCCAGTGAGTCGGTCTCCATTGTGTAATTACTGTATTGTCTGAGGTCTTGTAAATAGCCTTGAATCTTTGTGGGAAGAATGGCATTCATTAATTAACAAATTCATTAGCAAGTCCTTTCCATCCATTCTTATACCTGGGCCTGCCCATTGGCACAGCACCCATCTTGGGCACCCTACAGGTGGGGAGGGGGCAGCTTTAGGGAGAAGGCCGTGTGCAGACAGGCAGGGCAGCCCCACTTGGAGACCATGGCAGCCATCCTGCCTTACAGGGCCTCTCCTTGAAGCCTGTGGGCAGAAGACAGAAGCGTGGAGCTGTGGAACTGGGTACCACCCTCAGGGCATCCTGGTTCCCTGAGTGTCCCCCACCTGCTCTGTGCCCTATCAGCAAGACAGTCCCACTTCCCCCCTCCACTTCTTCCCAAACAACATGCCCCACCCCATGGTCATCATGGCACCTGGGCCCACAGAGGCTGTGTAGTTCGGCCGAGCTCAGCAGGCACAGGGCACACTCCTTGGCGTCCTAAGCCTCAGCCACCATCAGGGACCACGGGGACAGCTGGTACATTGGTCCCTCCCCAGCACTATAGTCAGGGCAGGCACGGCCTGCATTTGCCCCTGCAGACCCACTTGCCCTGCAGCTTCCTGTTGGACATGAGGACTTTGCCAGAGGCTGGAGACAGAAGGAAGCAGGTCAGACAGGCTGGTGTCCTCTGGCTCTCTCCCTGCCAGGCCACAGTAGGCAGGGCTATGACCTCTACCTGCAACCATGGCCTATGCAAGCAGCCCTTTCCTACAACCAGAGCCTTCCCCAGGTTCTGCATGGCCCCCACCTCAGGCCTCCATGGTGACAGTTCCTATGGTCTTTATGCTCCCTGGTCAGTCAGGATCAGTGGGCCATTCCCTGCCTGGACCCTTTCCTGAACATCCTTTTCATTCCAAGCTGGCTCAGACAAGGCTCTTTATTGGAAAGGGAGATAAATATGCATAAGTCCCCTTAAGTGCTATGTCAGAGGTCCCCCCACCATCCTCAGATCGATGATTTACTGAGAGGACAAGCTGTTATACACACAGGTATGGTCTATCACAGTGAAAGGACATAGACGAAAACCAGCAGAGGGAAAAGGCACCCAGGAGAAGCTCAGGAGAAACCAGGCACAAGCTTCCAGGGGTCTTCTCCCAACAGTGTCACACAGGGACACGCTGAACTTCCCCAGCAACAATGCAGAAATACGTGCAAAGTTCCAACCATGGAAGTTCACCTGAGCCCTGTGTCCAGAGTTTGGGGGTCAGTCACGTAAGTGTGCAACACGTACATGACTGACTCCAGCCCCCTCCTGGAGGAAACCCAGGCACTGGCTATGAATCACACTGTCTGCATAAACTTACCTTGCCCAACCGGTAAAGCATGGCCCAAGGCCTCAGGCATGCAAAACACTCTTACCAGACAGAATATTCTAAAATCTCTGGAGACAGGCCTTTATTTGGAATGGGTAGGGTTTGAGCAACCCAGACCTGCTGACTTAACCCTTTCCTACCCAGCCACAAAGCAGAGTAAGGAGGGGCACCTGGGGGGCTCAGTTGGTTAAGAATCAGACCCTTGATTTCCACTGAAGTCATGATCTCACTGTTCGTGAGATCAAGCCCCACATTGGGCTCTGCGCTGACAGTGAGGAGCCTGCTTGGGATTCTCTCTATCCCTCTTTCTCAAAATAAATAAATAAATAAACTTTTACAAAAGCAGAATAAGGGTAAAGTACTTCACAGAGCTCAGGGCTGGGCTGCCAGCTGGGCCTACAGGGAAGCAGAACAGAACAGGAAAGTTCTCAGACATCGAGGTTCTCTCCTCCCTCTTGCAGGGGCCTCCTGGTCTCTTTTCCTGCTTCTTCCTACCTCTGTTTCTTTGTCTTCCTTCTCTTCTCTTCCTCCATCCTCTCCCCTCCATCCTCTCTCTCTTTTTTTCTCTCCCCACCCCCTTTCAACACCTTCCTCTTCTACAGGTGCATGAGCCAAAGGTAGTTGCCCCAGGCCACCTGCCCTACATGCTCTCTTGGTTCAAGTACAGTCACAGTCTTCTGGAGCTCAATTCCAATGGATGGGGAAAGAAATCTGACTGGTCCAGCTTGAGCCAGGTGCTCACACCTGCTCCAGTCAGCCACAGCCAGAGAGGTGGGTACAGAGAAAAGTGATGTGGGCTGGGAGGACTCTTCACATCCATCCACTCCACAGGTGCAGTGCTCTGCACCCACAGTGGAAGGTGAGACACTGGGGCTCACACAGCTAGTAGAGAGAAAATGCACGTGTGGAAAGAAGAGCCTGGGGAGGCCATACTGCCCTTTGTAGCCAGACAAGCCATCAGCACAGCACCCTGGAACTGGTCTTTTTCAGAAAGGCCTGAAGAAGCCTAAAATAATCTCAATCTAAAATGATTTGGCCTCATTGCCAAATAAGAAATGTGTTGAGCTGATGCTGAAGCTAAGTCCCCTAGGTAGACATAACTGGTCTCGGAGAAAGGGGACAGGAGCAAAGGAGGCACCTTAGCAAAAGAGACAGGGCCTGCAGACCCTTTGTCTTTTGATCCCTCATTACTAGGACCCCTCAGAGGTGACTCTGTCTGTGCCTCATGGAACAAAAAGGACACCAGTGATCACCGTCCCCCACCTCTGGAAGATCCTCACTTTGCAGGAAGAAGGAGGCTGGGTAATGAGGCGGGCAAGGGCCTGTGCTGGCCACGGCCATGAGACTAGATGCCAGGAGCATTTTCTTTGGCCTGTGTGCAGATGGGGTGGGGGGCACTGATGTTTTTTAGGGAGGGGGAGGAGGAGAGCCAGAGCGCAGAGGCAGCACACTGGGACCCAGCCAGCAGACTTACAGAGCACTGTTGCAGGACCTGTGACACGGTGTGGCAGGACCAGGAAGCATGTGGTACACTTGGACACAGGACAAACTCCACAGGTTGAGTATGCCTGGGGGCAGCCAAAAGCAGGGAGGTCTCCTCCCAAAAAGGTATATGGAGGCTCAAGCCCATAGCTGGACAAATAAAAGTGGGAACACCTGTTTGCATGTCTTTGCTGGAGAGGTGGGCATGTGACAGCTTGCCCACCTCCTGTCCCTGAGGCACCCTGTCCCCTTGCTCACTCCAGCTTCTCCACTGTGGAAACCCCATCTCAAGAATCGTCCTGTTAGCTCTCACAGTGGGAGACAAGACTGGTATTAGATGAAAGGCTATTTCCTCCAGGAAATGTATTGTTGAACATACTGAGACCAGAGGATGGGAGCTCTTACAGTGGCCTGTCCACAGTGAGAAGACAAGGGAGCAATGCTGGGGGCTACAGGGTCCTTCCATCTGCCCACAGGAGCAAGCCTGGCTCCCACCCAGCCAGAGAGCAACAGAGACTACATCCAGAGTGCACTTGTCCATCGTGGTCCCACTGGCTCCCCAAACACTTCTATGCACCCGATGCAGGGATGCTAGGCCTTCCAGGAGCCAGGGTCATACTCAGCATACATTTCCACATCACCATCTTTCTCGCCTCTTCCCCCAGGCTAGGCATTTAACCCCCCTGAGTTGCTGTTTATCCATCAGTAAAATGGATAGAATAATATCAATCTCACCAGGGTGTTATTTAGACTTATTTATTAATGCTGGCAATATACTCAGAGCCCTTAAGATTAAAGCAATAGATCACCAAGAAATATTATCGCATCCTGTTGCCATAGAGATGGTTCCATTCTCCTGGCTCCTCCTTGGAGCCCCGCTGCAGCATTAGGCTCCAAGGGTCTGGAGAGCAGAGCTACACCAGCCAGGACATTAACACTAACAACAGTGATAATTAAATTACACAGAGAGGAAGCCCATGAAATATGTATGGGAGAGAAATGGATTTGATTCATTTAGGCAAATGGGCATGTTTTCCCATTAGAAATGGCTCCCCAGAGCCCGTGTCTGGCTCTCTACAGCATGCCTTCCTTTAGACAAAACAGGGGAACTGGGAAGTTTGGGTAGGAGGCTAAGTTGGAAGCAGAGGTGGGACAGAGATCCCAATACAATCTTCCTGAAAGCAACAGCCACTGCTGGAGCCCAGAGCTGTGGTGGTGTCTCTGAGTGCAGAAGTCCTGTGGGTTTGACCCTCCTCTACCACTCACAAGCAACTTCCCTAACTTTCCAGTTGCCTCTCACATAAGGTGGGGGTGGTTGGGGGCAGGAGGGTGACCCAGGATTGTTGGAATGATTCAAGGACAGGAATGAGGCACTGGCCTCCTTCACCAGTGACCCCTGAGGGAATGGGGTCACCCACCCCTGTGGTGCACAGAGGGGCTCCAGGTCTCAGAACCGAGTCAGCAAAGTTCTCTACATGTTGTCGGCTCTCCAGTTCACTGTTCCACAGGAGCAGGGGCAGCCACATGAACTGGGCCACGATGCAGAAGCACTGAAGCTACAATTCCAACCACATCTCCCAACCCTCCCTCATGCAGCCCGTCATCCTCACCCTCTAGGCCATCCCAGTCTGGGTCACCCCTTCCAGGAGCTGTGTCCACCCTGAGTAGCCCTCCATAGCAGAGGCCCTGGGGACAGGGACCAGCAGTCTCTCCTTCATGCTCTCTTCCTGTCCAGCTTGGAAGTGAATCTTGGCTACAACTCTCTGAGCCCAGAAATAGAAACAGGTCACTGCCCAGTTTGGAGCTGAGGGATGCCTGAGGGAAGCCTGAGGGAAGTCTGATACCAAAGGCCTGGTTTCCTGAAGGGAGGGACTGGAAGCCCCAGCTTTGAGCCAGATGCACAGTGAGTACTTACTGAATCCAGTATTGCCCCAGCGACCCTAAGAGGAATGCCCCACACTCCCCACCTCTGCCTACTGTCGACGGCCTTTCCCGAGCTAGCTCGGTTCAGTCCCTGTGGGCCAGGCACAGACAGACAACAGACATACAAGTCAACCCTGAGGGCTTCCTCTCCCCAACAACAGCAATACCATGGACACCTGGGAAGATGGCTGGATGTGTCCTGAGCCAGTGCCCTCCTTTCTTGGCTGTGGTCTCCTCTCAAGGTCTCCCCCTTCCAAAAGGACAGAAGAGCTCCACTACCTGTCATTTATACTGTGCTGTGAATTTAATCCCCATGATAATAACAAGAGCCAGTAGTATTTAGTGAGTACAGTGCATGCAAAGCGTGCTCTCCTGAACCCGAGAACCCCTTGAGGCAGGTGGTGTTACTATGCCCATTTCACAGATGAGGAAACTGGGGCTCAGTGAGCTTAGTCATTAGTTCACAGTCACAGAGCATGTCATCAGGGACAGGATTCAGACCCAGCATGTTCCCCTCTCCTGGGAAACTTGTATTCTTAACCACATTGTTCATCATTGCGGCAAGGGATCTTTGTGCAGAGATGGGTGGGGGCGGGTGTCCTGACTTTGTCCCTTTGCACCCCACCTCCCTAGAAGTTTTATAGAGCTCTCTTTTAACTGTGTGCCCTGTAATATCCAGGGGAGAAGAGCTCTCAGCTCTCAGGCCTCCCAGGGTAACATCAGTAAGGAGCCTGGGTCTCACAGACACAGAGAAAGTCAGGGAGGATCCCGCCCCAGGAGCTGCCACCAAGCAGCCATCCGAAGTCCCCAGGGCATCCCTTCCCTGGGAAGTCATACCAGGGCCTGAGTCTGGTGTCATCCTGGATGGCTCACCTCAGTTAGGCTTCGTGTTCCCCCCTCAGACCAGGAGCTCCTCATAGGCAGGGACAGAGCCTTATTCATTTGAGGCTTGGACCACACCACACCCCTCCCCCAAAACACACACACAGAGTCAAACCAGCTTCATCTTCATCTGATGCCAAGCCCAGAGCTTTCTGGGCCCACTTTACTAAGGCTCAGAAAGATTAGCAGAGCCCCTGCCATGAAGACACTAGACCCTTATTCCTGTAGCTCTGGGCATTAACAAGTAGAGTGCTTGTGCCCTTGCACAGCAAAGTTCATCTCAGCAGGGTCCCTTCTCCCCTTGCAATGTCCCAGGCACTGTCCCAGGCATGGAGGAGACCCAGGGAACAAAACAAACCCCAGCCCTCATGAAGTCCACAAATCTACACCAATGGCATTGTGCTCAGGACTGGGGAGGGGGTGGGATAAGGGAGTCCTCACTGAGAAGGTAATAGCTAAGCAAGCATCTGAAGGGTGTCTAGGAGATGACCATGGGGCATCAGGAAATAAGAGTGATCCAGGCAAGGACACAGCACGTGCCAAGACCCTGAGGCTCAACCTTATCACTATGTACAGGTAAATGGAAGACATCTTGTTGATCTCCTGGCAGTCAGATGGTGGCCTGGCACTTGCCAGCTACTTTTAGAGTTATCTACAACCATCTGACGACCATTTTGTTCTTAAGAAAGCCTCTCAGAGACCTCATATGGCTTTCTAAAGGTCATTCACTAGTGTGTATGACTTGATCACTGGTCTGCCTGGTTCCAAAGCTTGTGTCTGTCCACATGCCCTCCTGAATGCCAAGGGTCCAGCGTGCCACAGGCTCACCCAGCAGGCCTCGGCTTTGATATTCCTCCTGGGGAATGAATCAATAAATGAGTGAATGAACTAACCAACACCAAGATACCCCTTCCACGTGGTGGTCTCCTGACCCCTGCTGGCAGGAGAAGCAGCCTGGCTGGGCAGGGGATTGGCTCTGGGGCCATGGCCAGCTGAGCCTGGAGTCCAGCCTGCTGCCCCATAGCCTCAGGCCAAACCTACAGAAGCAGAACAGTGACCCCAGGTCACTCCCCTTTGCCCAGCTCCAGGCCCAGGATAGGCATATTGGGTTGACCAGCAGGGGCTACACACAGACACCCACTCTTGTCTCCCAAGTTGTTCTGATCCACCCTGTACCGCAGTCCTTGAAGAGTGGCAGCAAGGAAAAGCATCAGAACCCCTAGGGCCACCCCTGCCCACCTCTCTAGGCATCCCATCTCCCTCTTTCACCCTTTGGGTCCCAGCCACACAAGGCTTCTGCTGGTTCCCTGCAAAAGGCCACTCAGCCAGGCACTGGGTGTGGCATCCCTCTGCCTAACATGCTCTGCATGAGCACTCTTACTTCTGAGACTCAGCTCAAATGCTGCCTCCCCCAGGTGGCTCCCTGACCCCCAAGCTCCATCAATATCCCCTTGGGGGCTCTGCCCACCATGGGTTGACCACATGTTATGACCACAGTACCCAGTGCTGACCTCGTCCTGGAAGCAGCCCCTGACAGTGCATCCCAGTGCCCTCTGTACCCAGACAGCCACCAGCAAGCTGTGCAGAAAGCATTTGGGGATGGAACCAAGCCCTCTTTGCACATCTCGGGCAATGTGTTTTCTTTTTCCGAGAGTGCTGCAAATCCATTTCCCCGACAGTGATGGGAATGGGTACTGTCAGTGGTGGGGAGAGCACATTATGAATGATTCCACTTGAGTCCATTTTTAAAAGGAGGAAATCAATATGCTCTTCCCGGCATCGTCGGCTCCCCTCACCTGACCTCTGTGCTCAGGCCCCAGCGGCTCTTCCCACCACCCTCTCTCTTCCTTCCTTCCCAGAAGGGGCCGTTCCTTTCTCCAAACCACCCACAGAGCCTCAGGAAAACAGGCTTCTCTTCTAGGGAAAGTTCTGGGTGCAGGCACCCACACGGGACACTGGGATAGAAGCACTTGATCTCCAAGGATAGTCTGTGCTTGAGGAACCTCCATGGACCCCGGTGAATGCACTGCCCCAGCCTGGGGACTCTGAAATCACAACCAAGCATGGGCCTACCACATGCTGGACAGTGCCTGGCATTCCCGCACAATGTTTGCAAAAACTCGGGGAACACCAAGAAACAGTCCCAGGATCCGCCCTAGCACCTCCATCTGATGGGCTGGCAAGAAGCAGGCTCAGAGAAGCAAAGCGGTGCCCAAGGACACACAGCTCAAATGTGGCAAACTCTGGATGCTAAAGCAGGCTTTCTGCAATAGCTCCATGGGCTGGCTCCGGGAATGCACAGGTCCTGGGGCCACACCACCAAGGGTCAAACCCCAGCTCTGCCACCCGAAACCTGGACAAGTCACTTAACGTCTGTAAGCCTCCTCTAAAACAGGGCTGATACAACCTCCTTGAGGTGGTGCTGGGAGGCTGTCCAGGAAGGGCCCAGCCAACACGAACCACGAGCAAGGCAGTCCAGAGCCCACCCCTCCGGGCTGTCGGCCGCTGGCCTCTGCCACCTCCCCTCCTCACGGACCTCAGGCCTGTCTGTGCTCTACACCCTCGGTACGAATCCATCCTGGCCTCACCTGGCTGTCCCTCTTTCCAAGAAGCCTGCAGCCTGTGTGGCAACAGCTGTACACATCTCTTGGCCTCAGGCTAACTTTAATAATGAGTGTTCAGTGAGGATTCCTTTTACTTTATTAACTCTCCCTCACCCCAAAGTCAGGCCATTCATTTTCCTGTTTTGCTTTGGAAGCATTTCCACAAATCCACTCTGGAGGCAACATGATTCAGCTAAAAAAAAAAAAAAAAAAAAAAAAGAGGTGGGGCCACCACAACTTGCAGAGACTGGATCCCAGCTATGTCACCGACAGGCTGTGACCTGAGATGCTGTCCTTCCATCTCCAGCCTCAGTTTCCCCCTCTGTAAAATGAAAGGGTTGAACTAGCTAAGTCACCAGGGCCCCTTCAGTGGCCGTGGCTCCTCCTTTCTGGGAAAGACGCAGTTTCTACAGGGCCTGTTTCACTCAGGATAGTGCCTATCTTGGCACAGGTGACGACCCACATTTAGCAACTTACAAATCAGAGAGATATAGCACTGCTCACACTGTGAAACCCACAGGAGGGCTTCCCTCACACAGAAACCCAAGTGGAGGTGTAGAGCTACTTTCTGGAATTTAGCTGGCCACGGGAAGAGGTAAAGAACTCTGAAGGGCCTGACATCAGAAACGGAACGCCCAGCCTAGGCATGACACTCATCACTTCGGCCCTCAGTTAAGCCAGAACCAGGCACTGGGCCTTCCCTGGCAAACCACAAGGGAACCAAGGAGTTTCCACTGCCATGTGCTGGAATGTGGAAAGCCAGGCATATGAGGAATAGCCCACTGACCACCACCCACGCCTGAGTCTCCCAGGGACGAGGGGAGAAGATGGGTGCTGTATGGCCCTTGGATAGCATCAGGTCTAAGCCCTGGGCAGAGGGGAGGGAGAGGCTTGGCTACACGGGCCTGGAGTGTGAGGAGTACTCTGGGCCTGGCATCTTGGGTCCCTCCTCGTGCATCTAAGCATTCCCACAAGGACTTTATACACAGGGCAGCTTCATCGGGACTAGATACCCCAACCCTATCTGGGGAGGTCCTTCCTGACAGAACGGCAAGAATGCACAGGTGCAGGAGAGATGGCTCCAGGCAGTTAGAGTGACCATCCTAGGGCTGCATTTACTGCACCTTCTAGCATGCCAGCCACAGGCAAAACCCAATGTCTGTCAAAGACTGTTTATTCATTCACCCTTCACTCATTCGGCAAAATAGGTGTCAGACATGAGCAATATCCAGCCCCTTCCCTCAGACACTTGGGCTTGGGGTGGGGACCAAGCTCTTACTTACCCAGGACATCCCTGATCCTGTGGCCCTGATGGGAGCATCATCCTATGTTTTCCAGGACCTTTCAGGACCAGGTCTTGGGAAGAGACATGGTTGGAGCCTGCACTGAGCTGCTGCCCACAAGCCTGGCGTGACATGGCATCTCCACAGGCCTCTGCACAATGGCACCAGGCTCAGGCCTGTGGCAGCAGGTATGTTACCACTCCAATTATACAGATGAGGCAACAGAGGCCTCCAAGAGTTGCCCAGCGAGGACTAGACCCAGCTGGCCTGCCTCAGGAGAAAAGTGAGTGCACAGCAGCCAGCAACTCCATGCACCTCCTTCAGGGAAGCGGGACAATGGCATGCGTGGGAGGGCCACGCTGGCCTCAATCCCAGCAAGCTGATGAAATCTTGGTTTGCCCCTGGGTCAGGTCCTGCTGGCTTCTTCCCCAAGAAGCTTTCTCTGCAGCCCCCATGCCACCTCTGCTCCCCTCACCACAGCTGGAAGGCCTTGTCTTTGGCCAGCTGCCCCCAGCACACAGTGGGTTCCCAAGGGCCAGGCCCCACCATCATCCCCTTTGGCCTCTGAGTCCAGCACAGGCTCTGCTTTGATGTGATCAGGACATTCGTAGGACGGGAAGCATGAATTCATTTATATCCACCTTATACCAACACAGTAACAGCATTTCACATTCTCTTTTTTTAAATAACTTTTGTCTTAATAGAAAATATGTAAAACACCAAAAAATTTAAAACCCATAAACTCACCGTTGACATATTCATATATTTCCTTCCAGGCTTTTCTCTGTGCTTAGCTTCTGTTTGTTCACAAAGCAAAATTGCCAGGATGGGGTATGATTTTGTAGCCTGGTTTTCATACTCGGGGTCACATTGCAAGCACTTTATAGTGTTAATTCATGTGTTGAGTAAACCATGTAATGGCTGCATGGCATTCATTCTAATCGCTCCATAATTTAGATGGCCATTCCCCCAATGTGGACGTGAGGTAGTTGCCAATTTCAGGCCACACAGAAAAGGCTGCAGGGCCTCTTTCTGGGTGAGAATCGTGGTCTGCTTGTCCAAGCGTGCCCAAGGCACATTCCCACCTGGCCTCCTTGCTCGAAGCCCTGCCTTTGTTAAAGCCTGTCACCCAGCATCCCGCTGGCCCTGTCCCAAGAGGAGGCTCAGGAATCCCCCCTCTGCAGGACCTCCCAACTGCTCCGGGCCTGCTCCCAGCTCCAGCCTGAAGAGGGCTGGGTGTTCAGAGGCGGTGTCTCCCCAGCCTGAGCTCTCCCTCGGCCCCCCTCTCCCCTACTCTCCTCACTCCCTCCACAGAGGGCTGGCCCAGGCCAGCCATGCAGGGACTGTGCAAGAGCTGTACCTGACAAAAAGCTGGTTACCAATTTGAGAGAAAACCAAGGCTGCCTTGGGGAAAGGTCTGGAATGCCCTTCTGGAAAGCACATACAGGCCCTGGGAGGGGGGCTCCCTGAGGTGGGCACTCCCCGGCCCCTGGGTGTCTCTCCCTCTCTGTGCATCTCCTCTCCTGCCAAGCCACCTACCAGAACCACAACAGCCCACTCTCGGTCCCTTTCTCAGCACAGGCTCTGTTGGCTTCTTCAGTTCAGTGTCCACTCCGGAACCTGACTGGCCCAGCCCAAGCCCTTGGTAGCTTTCCCTGGGGCCTAAGTCTCTGGTCGGCCATGGATAGGTTCCTGGTTCAAGCACCCTCCACTGGTCACTTATCTCAGGTGGAGGGAGAGAAGCAGCCCTGACCCCAGCGACCTAGGGCAGTGGACACCCTGAGGAAGGGGCAAGGGAAAGAATGCAGTCACCACAGGTATGATAGGCAGAAGACACGGGTCTCGACGGCGGTGGCACCAAGGGCTGGGAGGACACGCTGAGCAATGACCAGAGCAAAGAGTATGTCTTACTCATGGTGGTGCCCAGCAGAAGGGACTGTGCTCCTGGGTAAGCAGGGCAGGACCAGCAGAGCCCACAGAAGCTGTTACAGCACCAAGCACTGCCATCAGATTACTGGTCCCACACAGCTAAGCAGGCACCAGAGGCCTCTGCCTGGGGCACCTCTGGAGAGAGGCAGGGCCCAAGGGGAAGAGTAAGATGCCAGACAAGTATCCCTGGGGACCCCTGTGTACTGGGGGCTGGAAAGTGGAGGGCACAGCAGATAAGGGGATGGCAGGATCAGGGGCAGAGGCAGGACACCCCAAATGGTCTCTAGGCTGCTGGGTGCTGTCAGCCACTGCAAGGTGGACACAGCTGCAGACAGCAGCCTGGTCTGAGGTCCCGCCCTCCTGCGGCTGGTGGAGGCAAGGCCATCTCTCCCCCTCACCTAGCCAGGGATATCTCTGAAGGCCACTCTGGCCCAGCGCTCCCCGTGCAGCTGGCCTGCATGGCAGCCATCCACTTCTCCCTGCCCACTCTTGCTTCATCCCAAGATGCCTCCCCAAAAGTACAGGAAGCCAGTGTACGAACATCACGTGTGAATCCCAGGAAAGCTGAGGAAGCAGGGCCACCGCCAGGCTGGCATCAGGCCTCTCCCTCCTGAGCCTTCAGCCTGCCCCCCTCTTCTACCACAGCTCACCGCCTACCCCTCTGGGACTCTGTGAACATTTCAGCACCTCCAGACTTTGCTTTCCTTGCTCTTGACCTACACTATGCTTTCCTTCCCTGACCCTGTCCTTCCGGCAACCTGTGCCATCTGATGACTGATGCCCACTGCTATGGCCTCTCAAGCCCCACTAGCAGGCTTACCAGGCCCCACCCCACAGCCCTCTGAGTTTGCCCCATCCTGCCTCAGCCTTGGCTTCAGCCTTCATGCACAGGACAACTGTGCCACGAGGAGCCTGGATGGGAACAGACCAAGAGTGGGCCCAGTGGGTCCCAAAGTGTGCGGTCAGAGACAACATGAGTAATGCTTGCCAGCAGAGCTTTGATTCGGAATTACTGGGTTGTCCCACCCTGGGGATTTCTCAGCCATAAGACACAGAAATGGAAGGAGCAAGAACCCAGCTGCAGTGTCACTTCTGCTTGTCACATGAATGAAAGAGCAAAACCCCACAAGGGACGTAAGGGCTCACAGGGATGGGCAAAGCGTGGTCCTGAGAGCATCATCCTGGAAAGGAGTAGGGCCTAGCTGGGGAGGGGCTCCAGAGCATGGGAAGAGCCATGGACAGGGTCGGAGGGTGGGGGTGGAGTGCATGGGTAACCACACAGGATGCCCAGGAGCGTGGGCCAGTCCAAGCCTGTGGCAAGATGGAGTGCAAAACTGAGGTGTCAGCAAGGCGGGCTCCATCCGAAGGCCGTGGGAGAAGCATGGGTCCCAGGCCTGTCTCCTGGCCTGGATGCTCGTCTTCTCTGTCTTCACATCATCTTCTCTGTATGCATCTGTGTCCTGGCCGCCCCTTCTCAGGAGGACTCCAACCACACCGGATGTGCAAATAAGGCCACATGCTGCGTGCGGTCCTGGGGGTTCAGACTGCAACACAAGAATGGGGGAAAACTCAATTCAGCCACAGCAGCATTGGTGGATTGCATTGCCTCACCAAGGGAGGCCTGGCCCAAGGATGGCAGGAAACCTGCTGGAGGCTTTTGCACATCCTTACCGGCTGCGGGCCACCTGGGCAGTGGGCTGGCTGCTCCCTGTTGCCACCCGGGAGATGACAAGAGGGAAGGAAGCGAGGCCTGGAGCCAGCTAGAGCTCCAGCAATCCTGTCGTCAATCATCAGACACTTCGCTGCCTACTTTGGGCTCTAAAATAACACATTGATTTTTGAGCCAAGGCTAACTTTAGTTACCAGTGATGCTGCTAACAGGGGGAAATAAGTAATCATCATTAGAACTGAATCCAAATGAATGAGCTAGCCTGGGTCTCACTGGGATTTGGGCTTCTTCGTCTTCTTCTTTTTTTTTAATTGTCACAGTTTGCTGACATAGTTCTTCCTAAACTGAAGCGACATGAAAGAAATCTTTTACAAAATATGACACGTTACCATTTGGGAAATATTAAAGGAATTGATTATTCTGCTTATCTGCTGCTGTTCTACAAACCATCCCAAGATTTAGTGGCTTCGCACAATACCATTTTGTAACATCTCACTATTTCGTGGGTTGGGAATTGAGGTAGGACTTGGCTGGTCATTCTTCTGCTCTGCGTGACATCAGCTAGGCTGCTCCATGGTGCTCAGCTGGCAGCATGGCAGGTCCAGGACATCCTGAGTCACATGCCAAATCCCTCCCATCATGGTCTCTGGGCTCCCCACATGGCCTCTCCGGCAGGGCCCAGCAGCAATAGTCTATGCAGAGGTGCTGGGACCCAAGCCCACGGTGGACACCACGGGTGAGAAAGTGCTTAGTCCCTTTTGTTGTGGGGAAAACATCTTGGACAGGAGCCAAGGGAATGGGCAGCAGGGACTAGTTATGTTCTTGTCAGCAACCAGCAGGAGTCTGGAGCAAAATGCTCAGCTTACAAAGCAACCCCAGACTCCAAAGTAGACGGCACCACCCTTACCCACACTCACACTGCTTGAACTGCTAGTCTCTCATACAAACTCACCCACACTCACACTGCTCCTACTGCTAGTGTCTCATACACACATACCCACACTCACACTTGCTCCTATGACCAGTCTCTCATACACACTCACCCACACTCACACTGCTCCTACGGCCAGTCACTCATACATACTCACCCACACTCACACCTGCTCCTACGGCCAGTCTCTCATGCACACTCACCCACACTCACACTGCTCCTACTGCTAGTCTCTCATACACACATACCCACACTCACACTTGCTCCTATGACCAGTCTCTCATGCACACTCACCCACACTCACACTGCTCCTACAACCAGTAACTCATACATACTCACCCACACTCACACCTGCTCCTATGGCCAGTCTCTCATGCACACTCACCCACACTCACACCTGCTCCTATGGCCAGTCTCTCATACACACTCACCCACACTCACACTGCTTCTGCGACCAGTCTCTCATTACACACTCACCCACACTCACACCTGCTCCTATAACCAGTCTCTCATACATACTCACCACACTGCTCCTACAGCCAGTCACTCATACATACTCACCCACACTCACACCTGCTCCTATGGCCAGTTTCCCATGCACACTCACCCACACTCACACTTGCTCCTACACACATGCTCTCTTATATACACACTCATAGGCACGCACACTCATGCACATTCTCACACAAACACATGATCACGTGCACATCGCTCTCTCTCTCTCTCTCTCTCACATACACACACACACACACATGCAGTCACTCTCACAGACTCTCACACGTGCTCACACCTGACACTGAAGCACAAAGCTATGGACCCCTGATGGAAAGTCATGGAGGATACATGAAAGAGATCACCTTCTCAGAAATTACTAACAGTCTACCAGGCACCAAGCCTGTGACAGGTGCTGGGAAGCAGCAGAGTCGGAAGGAGACACAGTGCTGATTCAGATGCTGATTCCTCCTGTTTCCTTGTACAGATTTGGCTTCATAATTCATGGACTCAAGGCCCCAGCCTAGAGGTACACAGTGGCTCCCACAGGACATCCAGCTAGCAAAGGGACCTTGTCTACTCTTCAATGTTTTGTTTTGTTTTGTTTTGTTTTGTTTTAAACCAGTTATCAGTTTTTGAAACTCAGGAGTTATCACATAAAATCTAAATTCTGGCTTCTCTAGAAAAACTGGAAAAGCTTGGAACTCATGTGAGCCTGAGCGCTGGGTCTGCCCACCTCACAGCTCAGGGTGACTGTCCAGCCCCCAGTGCCTGGAATGGTGGCCTCCATGTCATAAAAGGGCAGCTCTTAGAAATCATCTACCTCAAACCTGTAATTTCCTGCTGCAGATTCAGGGTCTGGAGAGGAGGAGGCCCTGTATGAGGCCACATGTGGGGCAGCCCAGGGCCACTTGGCTCAAACCACCTGCAGCAGGACCAGGGTGGCACTCCCTGTCTTCTCCTTTTCTCTCTCCAGGACCTCGGACAGCCTCAGGCCCAGTGAAGTCCCAGGAATGCAGTCGTGGGAGAAAATGCGGGCCAGGTTCTTCAAACTCCACTTCCAAAGGAGCTTCATGGTTCCAGAAGCTGGACAGCCTAAGACAGAAGTTCTGCCCCCAGAAGGATGACTGTCCCCAAGTCCCTTTAGGGGTCCAGATTGTGGGTGTGTGTGGGGCCCAGCCTGATGCCAGTGTCTTGCCCCTTCTGTGTCCCAGGGGCCCTGTAAACCCCCCCCCCCTGCTGGGGCTCCCACTCCCTGGAGCACCAGTCTCCCATCCTCACCCCTCCATGACCCTCCTTGATAGCACCCACTGCTCACACAGGCCTCATCCACAGTCTGAGTTCTGAGCAACCGAGAAGACCCAGGCCCCACCTCCTACATGAACAAAGGAAGTTCCAAAACCCCCACCCAGGACATCGGGTGACATCGGGTAATGACACCTACCCTCAGGGCTGTCATGAAGACAAAATGAGACAACACATGCCATGATCTGACACCGAATAGGTGCTTGGAAGATGACAGCTGCTAGCATTATTATCACCAAGGAAAACTTCACATCCTCTCCATACTAAATATGGCCTGCAATGTACAGTGGAAGAGATTCGTTAATTCTACCATATGTCCTAATTGGAAACATAGCTTGAATCACTGCCACTTGCCAGAAGAAAAAAGAGAAAGGCAAGCCAAAAAAAAAAAAAAAAAAAAAAGGTTTTTCTTGACTTCCTACAGACTAGAGCAGTTATCAGACAAATGTCTTTCCCCTGACTCTGGGATTTTCCCAACATCTCCATCATCTGCCTGCACTGGTTTTCATCTCTGCAATCATCCCACAGGCTAGGGACCCAAAGGAGTGTCTTTGAAACCCAGCAAAACTGTGCATTAATGGTGATCTTTCAGAAAATGCACACAAGGAAATTTATTGAGCAAATCTTCACAAAACAACTTTCAGACAGATGGTGATGGGCCCATCACAGCTGAGCCAGACCAAGTCCCCACTCCAGGCAGCTCAGAGAGGATGGGGGCACCTTGTTAGGGCACCCCTGGCAGAACACTCCAACATGACAGAGGTGCTGGATCCCCTGCAACTGTGAGGTCATGAAGCTCATGGACCAGCTGGGTAGAGGATGCCATGGCGTGACACACGGTCTCACCCTGCATCACAGAAGGCAAGGGGACCTGCCCGGAGCTGTGAGCCAGTTGCTCAGAATGGTCACATTAAGAAACACAAAGAGCCATATATGCCTGAATGTTGAATAAGTGGACCAAGAATAATCAAGCTAGCCACACATGGCACAATGTTTTGCATGTGTTCAGCTGAGTCAATGAGGGAAGATAGGAATGAGCACCACTGATGGTGAGAAGGGAGATGAGCCACTTCAGGTCCTTTTGGCCTCCCATCTCTGTTCCTGCTCCTTTGGTCTCTGACCAACTTCACACAGATGAAATGAAGTTCCTGGCCCCTGCCTTTGCCCCTGCCACCCCTGCGACCTGAGCATCCCTGCTGACATCCCCAGGGAGGCCATCACATCGACACACGTGTCTGGAGGAGCCAAGGGTTAATACCCCAAGGACAAACCTTTATCCAGTGGTATATACAAACCAGTGGGCAAGTTCCTTCCCTGTGGCTCAAGAGATACCCTGAGACCCAGGGTACAGCTTCTTAGGGACCCTGTTCTCTTAATCAAGTCTAACTCAGTGATAATCCTCCCACGTTCCCCCTTCTGCCCTCCTCCACTGCCCTGGTCCTCATGCCTGCTCCCTCGGCTTGCACTCACCAAGGAAAACATCCTTTGCACAAAAGCAGTACACAGCATCACCTACACAGAGATCATGTGGGAGATGTGAGCCACAGAATATCACTACTAGAAGGGTCTTCAAGGCCACCTTGTTTGACCCCAAACCTCCCCTTCCATTTTATAGATGAAAAAACTGAGACCCAAAGCTGAGAAGGGAATTCATTGTCCGAGGCCATACAAAACATTTTAAAACAGGAGTGGATATGTTAATATCAGATAAAATAGACTTCTGAGAAGAGGAATTTCTAGAGACAAAGAGGGATATTACATAATGATAAAAGGACCAAATTACCAGGAATACATAACAATCCTAAATGTGTATGCACCAAACAACAGAGCCTCAAAACACATGAAGCAAAAACAGAGCTGAAAAGAGAAACAGATAAAGCTAAAATTATAGTTGAGACTCCAACACTCTCCTTTCAGCAACCTGCAGAACCACTAAGCAGAAAATCAGCAAGGATATAGAGGGATTTCTAACAACACAACCACCCAAGGAGGTCTAATTAACAAACATAGAGCACTCCACCCCAGAATAGCAGAATACACATTTTAAAAGTGGCTATGGAACATTCACCAAGACAGACCATATCCTGGTCTATAAAACCACTCCTGAATAGGCTGATAATCACTAGAGGGGAGGGGGGTGGGGAATGGGTGAAATAGGTGATGGGGATTAAGGAGGGCACTTATTGTGGTGAACACCAGATGTTGTATGTAAGCAATGAATCACTAAATTGTACACCTGAAACTAATATTATGCTGTATGTTAACTAACTGGAATTTAAATAAAAACTTTAAAAAACCCACTCTCAACAACTGAAACTAATGTAATATTGTGTATTAACTATACTCAAATAAAAAAAAAATTTAAGTCTCAACAAATTTAGAAGAATTGAAACAATACAGACTGAGTTCTTGGACCATAATGGAATGAAACCAGAAATCAAAAACAACAGACACAGTGAAACTAAACAACACACTTTTAAATAATCCATAAGTCAAGAAGGAAGCCTCAAAGGCAATTTAAAAATACATGGTATACAATGAAATTGAAGACACAACATTTTTGTGATGCAGCTAAAGCAGGGCTAAGGGGGGAACTTATAGCACAATTTATATTTGTATTTATTATTTATAGTTACATTAGATATTAATAACCTAACCAATCTCAAATCAAATATAAAATCAACCTAAGTTCCTACCTCAAGAAACTAGCAAAGACAGAGCAAAATACATGAAAAGCAAGCACAAGGAATAAAATAATAAAAAGAGAGGTCAATGAAATTGAAGATAGAAAAACAATATAGAAAAATCAATGAAATAATAAATTGGTTCTTTAAAAATATCAGTGAAATTCATAAACCTTTAGCAATACTAACAAAAACAAAAAGATAAAAGACACAGATCACCAATATCACTCCAGATTCCACAGTCATTAAAAAGGTAATAAGGGAATACTGTGAGCAACTTTAAATTCATAAATTTGACAACTTAGAAGTGTACCAATTCATTGAAAACTATAATGTACCAAAACCCAACCAAGATGAAACAGACATCTGAGTAGCCCTATAATCATCAATGAAATTGAATTCATAATTTAAAAGCTTCCAAGAATGAAATGTCCAGAACCAGATGGTTTTACTGAAGAGTTCCATCAAATATTTGAAAGAAAAATCAACACCAATTTTACAAAATTTCATCCATAAAACATAAAAGAAGGGGATATTCTCATCCCAAAACCAAAGACAAAACTGTGCTCCAATCTCTCTTATGGACTTCAGATGCAAAACCCTCAATGAAATTTAAAAGAATTCCAACAATATGTAACAAGAATTATACATCATGATCAAATGAAATTTATTCCAAGAATGCAAGACTGACTCAACATTTGAAAATCTATCTGTATAACACACGATGTCAACAAACTAAAGAATAAAATCCATACATTATTATCAGTTGATGCAGAAAAAGCTTTGAACAAAATCTAACACCCATTCATAATTTAGAAATAAAAACTCTCAGGAAACTAGGAATAGAGACAAATTACCTCAACTTTTTAAAGAATACCTTCCTCTCCCCAAAAAATTATAACAGTAATATTTATACTCAATGGTAGAAAAAAAACCTGAATATTTCCCCCAAGAAGTTCTAGTCACTACAATAAGGCAAGAAAAGTAAATGAAAGACATCAAGAAGGAAAAAAACACAAATCTGTATTGAAGATGACATGATTAACTACATAGAAAACCTTAAGGAATCTACAAAAAAAAATCCTCCTATAATGAATAAGTGAGCTCAGCAAGGTCATAGGATACAAGATTAACACACAAAAAAATCAATCACATTTCTTAAATGAAATACAGAAAACAAATTTTAAAACACAATACCGGGGCTCAGTAGCCCCGGTGGCTCAGTCTGTTAAGAGTCTGATTTTGGCTCAGGTCATGATCTCATGGTTCATGGGATCAAGCCCCACATTGGACTCTGCACTGACAGCACAGACCCTGCTTGGATTCTCTCTCTCCCTCTCTTTCTGCCCCTCCCCTGCTCTCTCTCTCTCTCTCTCTGTCTCTCTCTGTCTCTCAAAATAAATAAATAAACTTAAAAAATAAAATAAAACACAATACCATTCACAATTGCTCCAAAGAAAGTGAAATAGTTAGATATACATTTAACAAAACATGTATAGGGTCTATATGTTGAAATTTACAAAATGCTGATGAAAACAATCAAGGAAGACTTAAATGAAAGGAGAGATATTCCACTTCTTGGATACTCCATGGATTTGAAGACTCAAAATAGTGAGATATCAACTCTCCTTCAAATTGATTGATAGATTTAATGTGATGCCCATAAGGTTTCTTATAGACATAGAGAAACTTATTCTAAAATGTATAAGGAAAGGCACAGGAACTAGCATAGTAAACAACATTGAGATAAAAAAATTAAGTGGGAATAATCCATCTAATATTAAGGCTACAGTAAATGTGGCATTGGTAGAGAAATGAATACATAGATCAATGGAATAGAATAGAGAACACAGAATAGAACTAAATATGTCCAAGTAATTTTCAACAAAAGTGCAAAACCAATTAGATAGAAGAAGAGCCTTTTCAAAAATAAAAAACAAAACCTAAAACCTCATATCTTACACACACACAAAAAAAAAGTTCATCCAAAATGAATCATAGACTTAAATGCAAAACATAGTACTATAAAACTTTCAGGAAAAAATAAACAAATAAGGAAAAATCTTCAGGATCAGTGCTAGGCAAAGAGTTCTTTGACTTGATACCAAAAGCATCATCTTTAAGAGGAAATTTTAATAAGCTGGAGCTTATTTTTTTTTATTTTTTAATGTTTACTTATTTTTGAGAGAGAGTGTGTGTGTGTGTGTGTGTGTGAACACGGGAGGGGAAGAAAGAGAAGGAGACACAGATCCCAAGCAGGCTCCACACTCTGAGCTGTCAGCACAGAGCCCAACACGGGGCTTGAACCCACCAGCTGTGAGATCATGACCTGAGCTGAAGTCAGAAGCTCAACTGAGGCACCCAGGTGCTCCTAAACTGGACCTTATTAAAATGTAAAACTTTGGTTCTGCGAATACTCACATGAAAAAGATAAAAATGACAAGCTACAGACTTGGAGAATATATTTGCAAACAACATATCTGAAAAAAAGGACTAGTATCTAGAATACATAAAGAACAATCAAAACTCAACATTAAAAAAATATATATCCAGTCTGAAGATGAGCAAAAGACGTGAGAACACATTTCACTCAATAGGATATACAGATGGGAAAAAAAGCCCACGAAAAGACAGCATCAGCAGCCACTAGAGAAATGCAAATTGAAACCACAAGAGGTGTATCATCATATACCTATGAGAATGAGGGTACGGTAAAAATAGTAACACCACCAAATACTAGAGGAGCATCCAGGGACACCAGATGTCTCACGCTTTCAGGCACATCAAACGATAGAGCCTCTCAGAAAAGCAGTTTGGCAATTTCTTTGCAAAAGCAAACATGCAATTGCCATAGGACTCTGGACACTATCCTAGAGAAATGAAAATTTGTGTTGTCACAAAAACAATTACACAAATGTTCACAGCAGCTTTATTTGTAATAGCCCAATCTCCAGGGAATTATGCTGAGAGAAAAAAAAAGCCAGTCTCAAAGGGATTATTTGATTTCTTTCATATAACTTTTTTGAAACAGTAACACTTAAGAAATGGGGGACAAACTAGTGGTTGCCAGGGATTGGGGGGTGGGGCAGGTGGTGGCTAGCAGTGGATTAGAAAATGCTAACAGGAGGGAACTTTGGAGTGTTAACATGGCTCAGTAACCTGACTGCTGGTGGATACATAAAACTACACAAGTGGGGCGCCTGGGTGGCGCAGTCGGTTAAGCGTCCGACTTCAGCCAGGTCACGATCTCGCGGTCTGTGAGTTCGAGCCCCGCGTCAGGCTCTGGGCTGATGGCTCGGAGCCTGGAGCCTGTTTCCGATTCTGTGTCTCCCTCTCTCTCTGCCCCTCCCCCGTTCGTGCTCTGTCTCTCTCTGTCCCAAAAATAAATAAAAAACGTGGAAAAAAAAATTTTTAAAAAAAAATAATAAATAAAAAAAAAAACTACACAAGTGATAGAATTGTATAAACACAGGCCTACACACACACACACACACACACACACACACTCATAAATAAGCCAAAGATGGCCAGTATGTATTGCCCCTGAGTTGTTTATTTCTCCAGCTGTGGCTGAGACCCATTAGGTCAAAAGCCCTCAGGCACCAAATTCCAATTTACACACATCCAATTATTTAAAAAAAGCAGCCCAAACAAGCAAAGTTTTAGCCATTTAGAGACTGCCTGCTTTGCATATCTCATGGAAACTCTCCCAATAGCTGTTTTTTATTTATAAGATAAAGCCCAGAGGCACCTGGGTGGCTCAGTCAATTAAGCTTCTGACTTCCACTCAGGTCACAATATCACAGTTTGTTTCATGGGTTGGAGCCCCTCATTGGGCTCTGTGCTGACAGCACCAAACCTGGACCCTACTTTGGATTCTGTGTCTCCCTCTCTCTCTGCCCCTCCCCTGCTCGCACTGTGTCTCTCTCTTTAAAAAATAAACATTTAAAAAATTATAACATAAAGCCCGATGCCCCTGCTGCACTTCCCAACTCTGTGACCCAGACATGCCTGGGGTGTGGCTAAGTGACACCACCTGGACACATGAGCCCTCTGCCCCACCTGCTTCTCTCCCAGAAGGTGTCCTGCCCTCCTCTCCTTCTGAGTAGTGACACACCTCTCTGGACCTCATAGCCTCTGCACAGATTTCTGCTGGGAAGGGTTCCCCCACATGCAACCCTGTCTCAGCACGACCTCTTTGAGCCTGTGGTGTGTTACTGCCCCACATGGTCATATCCTCCCCTTGATCAGCCCCATCCCTCAAACCACTCCTCCCACATACACATCCATGTACAAACACATGCACAAATGAATGAAAGTAAAACTGGGGAAACCTAAATAAGATCAGAGGGTTGTAAACTCCACACCCGAAAAACAAATAACCCAGTGAAGAAATGGGCAGAAAACATGAATAGACACTTCTCTAAAGAAGACATCCAGATGGCCAACAGGCACATGAAAAGATGTTCAACGTCGCTCCTTATAAGGGAAATACAAATCAAAACCACACTCAGATATCACCTCATGCCAGTCAGAGTGGCCAAAATGAACAAATCAGGAGACTATAGATGCTGGAGAGGATGTGGAGAAACGGGAACCCTCTTGCACTGTTGGTGGGAATGCAAATTGGTGCAGCCGCTCTGGAAAGCAGTGTGGAGGTTCCTCAGAAAATTAAAAATAGACCTACCCTATGACCCAGCAATAGCACTGCTAGGAATTTACCCAAGGGATACAGGAGTACTGATGCATAAGGGTACTTGTACCCCAATGTTTATAGCAGCACTCTCAACAATAGCTAAATTATGGAAAGAGCCTAAATGTCCATCAACTGATGAATGGATAAAGAAATTATGGTTTATATACACAATGGCAATGAGAAAGAATGAAATATGGCCTTTTGTAGCAACGTGGATGGAACTGGAGAGTGTGATGCTAAGTGAAATAAGCCATACAGAGAAAGACAGATACCATATGGTTTCACTCTTATGTGGATCCTGAGAAACTTAACAGAAACCCATGGGGAGGGGAAGGAAAAAAAAAAAGAGGTTAGAGTGGGAGAGAGCCAAAGCATAAGAGACTGTTAAAAACTGAGAACAAACTGAGGGTTGATGGGGTGTGGGAGGGAGGGGAGGGTGGGTGATGGGTATTGAGGAGGGCTCCTTTTGGGATGAGCACTGGGTGTTGTATGGAAACCAATTTGACAATAAATTTCATATATTAAAAAAAAAAAGATCAGAGGGTTGTATCAACATCAGCATGTACTGTGTGATATTATACTATAATTTTGTAATGTTACCATTGAAGGAAACCCTGTAAAGGGTACAAGTGAACCTTATTATTTCTTACAACTTCAAGTGAATTTACAATTATCTCAATAAAAAATTTATTAGTGGGGTACCTGGGTGGATCAGTCAGTTACACGTCTGACTTTGGCTCAGGTCATGATCTCATGACGCTGCCATGAGTTCAAGCCCTGCGTTGGGCTCTGTGATGACAGCTCAGAGCCTGGAGCCAGCTTCAGATTCTGTGTTTCCCTCTCTCTCTCTGCCCCTCACACTCTCTGTCTCTCCAAAATGAATAAACATTAAAAAAAACTTTTTTTTAATTTCTCTTATGGCCCCTGGGTGGCTCAGTCAGTTGAGCATTTAACTCTTGGTTTGGACTCAGGTCATGATCTCACTGTTTATGAGTTCGAGCCCAGCATTGGGCTCTGCACTGACAGCCCGGGGTCTGCTTGGGATTTTCTCTCTCCCTCTCTCCCTGCCCCTCTTCCCGCTCGCTCACTCTCTCAAAATAAATAAATAAACTTTAAAAATGTTTTCTCTTAAAATATTTCTGGCTACTCACAAGTTCTGCCCACACCACTCTCACTAAGATAAGTGATAGAATGAACAGACCTTTCCTCAGGCCTGTGTGTTGGTTCCACCACAGCAGCCCCACAGAACTGCTGAGCAGACCCCATGCATGCTAACACAGGCACACACACACACATGCACACACATGTGCACACACATGTGCACACACATGCACACCCTGACATGCCCTACACGGAGGCCCTCTGCCCTCTTCCGCTGGGGGGAACGGAAGCTCAGAGTCCCACTGGTCTGCATGCTACCCTAGGCTCTATTCCCAATTCTGGCCTCTTGAGCTAAACATGGCCACTCTGAGCCCCAACAGTCTTATCTGTAAAATGCAGATATGGCTCCACCCTCCAAGGTGCTTCTTGTGAGACCAGAATTGAATCTGTGAAGTGTGTATCATCATCCCCATTTCACAGATGGGGACGGTTGGGACAAGGCTGGGCCTGCATCCCTGCCCTGGCTGTTTTGTCCAGTGTGCCTTCTCCCTCCATGTGACTGGGTCATCAGGAACCCCGATGGAACCTGTGTGCATCAGGACACAGGCTTGGCCCAGATCAAATTCAAACCTGGACTTTGTTAAGCAAATGTTTTCTTTCTTCAAACCTCCAGCCCCACGTGCTACAGCAGGTAGACTTCTGGAGCTGCAAGGTGGGGAGTAAGGGTACACTGGAGAGTTTCAGGGGCAGACCCTCAAGGAGTGGACACAGGAAGGGTTGGAGGGCCAGAGGGGCTTGCCCATGGTCCTACTTCCACCCTGCCTGGGCCCACCCACTCCCCCAGCACACTAAGCCACACAGCACATTTGTCAGACCCCTGACTGGAACCCTCCACCCCACCCCTCCCCCAACCAAGGGAATAGCTGTGCTTGGCATGCCTACGCCTAGTTAGTGGGGAGGAAATTCCAGGAGGGCTTCTAAGGCTCTCCAAGCCTTGAATCTACCAACTGGATAAGGGAGGGGACAGATAACCAATGCAGCTCTGGGAAAGACAGGGCAAATGGTTGAGTCCAACCCCTCCTCCTGGGCAACTGCCACAGCCGGGCTCCACACTCTCAGCTTGGGAAGACAAGGTCAGAGGGCAGAGACCCCAGGGTGGGTAGAAGTTGACCACAGAGTGTCCAGAATGCCAGAACCAGGCCAAACTAATGAGAAACCTAAGTAGCCCCGGTCATAGTGTCCTCAAAGCACTGGCTGAGAGATTGTGTTAAAAATTCTTAAGTCCATAAGAGGCCCCCAATCTCCCTGTACCACCCCACAGTCATGGGCCTCCTTTAGGCAGAACTTGGGAAGGACTGTGACTGGTTAATGTGGGGGCTAGCCCAGCGCTCTGCACACAGACAAGAGACAGCTCTGAGACAGGCTTGGAGAGCCACCCTCATCTATATGCTAATTAGCCCATGCAAGAATTACAGGGTTAATTAAGCATCTCTGCCCTCCTTCCATTTTATCTGCCCTGGACACAGAGGCAAGAGGAGGAAATCACAACCTCTGATCAAATTAGCTGTCCGCAGGCTGCCTGGGCCTCTCCTCCTCACAAGGCTTCAGAAACCAGCCCCCAAAGTCCATCACGTTTATTTCACAAGGCACGAGGGATTTAAAAAGTGATTAGGAATCAAACCCAGGAGCAACCAGCCCCTGACCCCCTGCTCTCAATTTCCTTGGTGCAAAGAGGGTGTTTTATCGCAGCATCCAGGCTACATGCCCCCTGAGGTGGGATGGCCAAGTTGGTAGGAAAATGACTGTCAAGAAGGGAGGCTGGGGGTGGGGGAGGGGGACCTGGATGTGAGAGGCTTCCTCTTGCTCTCCTTGCTCCTCTCTTCCTCTTGCTCTCCTTGCTCTTGCCGTCAATGCAGCACCCCAGTACTTAGAACTGTCAGAAGGGTGAGGGTTTCTTCTGTCTCTGCTCCGGTGTGTGTAAGTGATTTGAATGCACCTCAGCTTTCTTATTTATTACAGGAGGACATGGCACGAACCTGGCAAAGGAAGCCCATGACATGGTGCAGGTGACTCGGTGGCCCATGCAATAGGCGTCGAGGGATAACAGGCAGAACGTCGATTTTCTTCCTTCCCTTTCTTGGCTAAGAAAACAGGAAGTTACCCAAATAAGACAAAAGAGTTTATCTGGGGTCTTAGAATTGCCACTTGGGAAGCGTAGATTCAGGCAGCAACCCAAACTTCATCCTGTTGAGGAGCAGTAAACACCCAGGGTCTTTATTAGCAAACTGCAGAAGTCTCCAGAAACTTGCACCGGTTGTCTTCCAAAAATTCTGACTGGAAGACATAATTACATTTTACAATGTACAAAATTATCTGAGTACATTGTGACAGTTACTAGGAAAATATTTTTTGCAGAGTGTCCAATTTTTATCGAGAATGTGGGTGCAGCAGTCCTGTGTTCAGTCATATGCTTTTGCCCAGTTCAATAGTTCAACGCAGTTTCTGTTTCAGGAAAAAACAAAACAAAACAGGATGAAGCTTTAGTCCCCAGAATAGAGTCCTTCGTGCTCGAAGGTTTTACACAAGTTCATGCCTTCCATTTATCCCCTAGTGCCCCAGTCTTGGGTTCCCGTTATTCTCTTCTGCAAAAAAATCCTCTCAGATAGCTCAGTGTGAACTCGGCAGGCTGAAATGCTGGGGAAAGACAGCGTCAGTAAATGTGTGCTGAACAAATGAGCTGGAAGCATGCGGAGATCAGTCAGGAGATGGAAGGAGGGCCCGTGGGTATCCTTGAGAGACACCAATCACCACCCTCTTCTCCGCCAGGGTCAAGGCCAACCTCACAAGCCTCTCAAGAAGCACCCCAAGCACCATGGCCAACCAGCCAGATTTGGCATACAAGATAAAGCCCATCACTCAATCCCAATATAGCCACTTACAAACTGAGCCCCAGGGAGAGGCAGCTAGTTACTGACAGTGACAGGAGCGGAGCGTGGCTCTCCTAACACTCTCCAGACGCAGACTGAGTTTGTGTGTGTCAGCCTCGTGTCCCTGGACAGAGTGCAGTTATGAAGAGACAAGCCCAGCCTCCTTCCCCACATGGAGCCCAGTGCATACACACCCTGTGTATGTGATGGGTGCTACTTCCATAATTAGGTATGTCACTTGGCACAACAGACTTCAAGACTGGGAAATTATTGGGGCACCTGGGTGGCTCAGTCGGTTACGCATCCAACTTTGGCTTGGGTCATGATCTCATGATTCATGAGTTCCAGCCCCGCATCGGGTTCTGTGCTAACATCTCAGAACCTGGAGCCTGCTACAGACTCTGTGTCTCCCTCTCTCTCTGCCCCTCACCCGCTTGAGCTCTGTCACTTCCTCCCTCAAAAATAAACATTAAGATTTGTTTTTAAAAAACATTGGGGAATTATTAGGACCTAACCTAATCACATGAGCCCTTTAAAAGGAGAGTTTTCTCCAGCTGGTGACCAGCAGAGGAAGTGGGAGATTCCAAGCATAAGAAGGACTTAATGCACCTTTGCTGGCCTAAAGATGGAAGGAGGCATGTGACAAGACTACGGGTGGCCTTTAGAAACCAAAAGCAGTCCCCAGCAGAGCATGTAGTCCTCCAACCACAAGGAGCTGAGTGCTGCCAACAAAATGAATTAGCAAGCAAAGCCCCAAATAGGCACTTCTGGAAAGAAGCCATCCAAATGGTCAACAGGTATGTGAAAAAGTGTTCAGCATCACTCATCACCAGGAAATGCAAGTCAAATTCAATGAGCTATCAGCTTGCACCTGCTACAATGGCTGTTACCAAAAGGACAAAAGATAAGTGTTGGTGAGGAGGTGGGGAAAAGGAAACTCTGTACACTGGTGTACAAATTAGTACAGCCATTACGGAAAACAGTATGAGCTACAATATGATCCAGCAACCCCACTTCTGGGCATATATTCAAAGGACTTGAAATCAGGATTTCAAAAAGATATTTGCACTCCCATATTCATTGCAGCATTATTCCCAATAACTAAGACATGGAAACAATCTAATGTGTCCTTAGATAAATGGATAAGGGAAATGTGGTACATACATATAATGAAATATCATTCAGCCTTTAAAAAGAAAGAAATAACCTTTGTTACAACATGGATGGAGCGGGAAGACATTACACTAAGCGAAATAAGCCAGATACATGAAGACAAATACTGCATTATCTCACTTATATGTGGAATCTAAAACAGTCAAACTCATAGAAGCAGAGAATAGAATGGAGGTTGTCACGGGCTAGCAGTGGGTGGAAATGGAGATATGCTGGTCAAGGGTACAAAGTTTAAGTTATGCGGGCAGGATCAGTAAGTCCTAGAGATGAAACGTGTAGCCCGATGACCATAGTTAACAATACTGTGTTATAAATTTGAAATTTGCTAAGAGGATAGATCTCAAATTAAACCTAACCACACTGTGTGTGTGTGTGTGTGTGTGTGTGTGTGTGTATACATACCATATATACATATGTATATGGGAGGCCATAGATGCCATGCAGGCTCTCAAATGGCTCTCCCACATATACACAATGTGTATATATATATATATATATATATATATATATACATACATACACATACACAATGGAATATTATTTAGCAATCAAAAAGATGAAATCTTGCCATTTGCAACAACATAGATGGAACTGGAAGGTTCCATTATGCTAAGTAAAATAAGTCAGTCATAGAAAGACAAATATCATGTCTTAACTTATATGTGGAATTTAAGAAACAAAACAGATGAACATAGGGGAAGGGAGGGGAAAATAAGATAAAAACAGAGAGGGAGGCAAACCATAAAAGACTCTTAAACACAGAGAACAAACTGAAGGTTGCTGGAGGAGAGGTGGGTGGGGGGATGGGGGGATGGGCTAGATGGGGGATGGGCACTGAGGAGGGCACTTATTGGGATGAACACTGGGTGTTAAATGTAGGTGATGAATCACTAAATTCTACTTCTGAAACCATCATTATAGTATATGTTAACTAACCTGGATTTAAATAAAATTTTAAAAATTTTTCATTAAAAAAAACTAAACACGTGTGTGTGCACACACACACATACACACACACACAATAACTATATGATGTAATGGGTGTGTTAACTTGATTGTGGTGATCATTTCACAATGTATGAATATACCAAACCATCATGTTGTATATCTTAAATATATATATAATTTTTATATGTCCAAGGAAAAAAAAAAAGAATGAACAAGAGAGCAATTTTCCCCAGAGTCTTCAGAAGCAAACTCAGCCTGGCCAAACCTTGTATGTCAGCCTCATGATTCCCTGAGCAGAGAACACAGTCGCACCATGCTGAACCTCTGACTTACAAAGCTGGGAGCTGGTACAGCCACGCAGTCCATGGTAATGGTTACACAGCACAGAAAGCTAACACAGGGAGGATGTACCACAAAATGTGCAAGTAATCAATTGAACTACACTTGGTCTGGTTGGGGCAGAGAAAAATCTACCTTGAATTGAATTTTTCTTTATTAGACGCTGGGGAGAGAGACACAGGATCTACCAGCATGTGCTTGTCATAACTTATGCAAATCTGACCCCGTGAGAGAAAGTCCTCATTGCACTCCAGGACCACATGAACTAGAACTGGCCCTGAGGAGTTCACCCAGTGCTGCTGCAGAGTTTTCTGAGGAGGTAGGAAGTACTCCACAGTGTCTTTGTGGAGTGTGGGTGGGAGGGGAGAAGGAAGGGAGGGCTTGCCTGCTTCTTTGCATGTTCTTTTCACTTTGTCTTTTACAAAGCTTCAAACATCACACTGTTGAAGGCACGCTCTAGGCCTCACACCTCTATTCATGTCTATCCGGGAGTCATAGATGCCACGCAGGCTCTCAGATGGCTCTCCCCTTAAGCCAGTGTATGACCTGCTCTGGCACCTGCTATCCGAGACTGTCTTCCCACCAGTGTCAGCCCACTTGGGCAGGAACTTTCCCATGGTCCTGCCCCATCCCCAGCCCAAGGCCAGGCCCTGGAAGGTACTAACAAACATCCTGTGCACTGCAAATGCCTAGAGACCCAGCAAGCCCCACGTGTAAAATAATTCCACAGCAAACATGTAAGGTGCCACAGGAGGCAGGGGAAAGAGCTTACCCAAGAGGTATGGTAGCCACCATGTTTCTTCCTAATGGCTGTGCATTTCCCTGGAGTCCCTTCCAGACTGCAGGTAAATGTGGAGTCTGATCACACCCACCATTGGCTCTCCCTCACAACACTCCACTAAAATGACATCAGTGGATTTTTTTTAAATATATAAATCCATAAGAACTGAGGGCACAGACGCAGATGCAAAATGGCAGTAACATTTTGGAATCTAGGAAAAGGCTGGAGGAGAGTACCAGCCCCAGGAGGACCCAGGAAGCTGCCCTCAGGGAAGCACAGAGGCAGTGCCCAGGGAAGGAGTTGGCTGGCCCCAAACAAGCCCATGGGGCCCAGGATAGGGACGCCCAGGGCACACCGGGAGGCTGGAAGGAAGTGTGGGGAGAGGGCCACAATGAGACAATGTGAGAGGGGCACCATCAGTAATTGTGCAACAGACATAACCCCTGCTGGCCTGGGGAGGAAACCCCAAGGGCCCCAGAAGCTCAGGGGCCCTCCTGCACTTTTAAAAGCCTGAGTCAGGACATCAAATGTTTGCTTCTGGAGAAACTAAGCCAGAAGACTCCAGCCCGGGGGACCCAAGCACAATGGAGGATGGGCGTGAGATGCAGAAGAGAAACAGAGGAGAAGAGAAAGTCTGCACTCAAACAGCAGAACAACCACCACCTAACCCACTCCTGGCTTGGGCCCCAAGAGAGAAGACAGGATAATTGTGCAGAAAAGAGACCCCAAGGTCCAACATCTGGGGATCCCCAGATAAGGTTTCATTGCCAGCTGCTCATGTAGCCTCTGGTTGACTGGCCCTCCCATACCCCAAGGGCTCCCCACTCGCTTTGAGTGCTTCATTGTTAAATCTGAACTGGCAGCCAGCAACCACCAAACATTTGAGGCAATCTTCTAACATGGGGAAAATGAAACCAAAATAGAAAAAAAGGAGGAAAAAATTTAAATCAGAAAGATCCTGCAGGCACAAAACAAGAATAGGGTTCTGTGGGAAAAGTAACAGATGCATGAAGAACTCTTAGAAATTCAAATAATAATGTAATGGCTGAAATAAGTAGAACAAAAAGACAAAAATTAGTGCAGAAAGAGATGGAAAACAGAGAAAGAAAAGAAACTGAAAAGGTCAATTCAGAAAATCTGCAATCTAGAAAATGAAAACATAGGAGAGGGAAACTATCAATGAGATGAATATTAACTATTTCACGGGTCATCTTAGTCCGCTCAGGTGACTGGAACAAGAATACCATGAACAGCAAACACTTATCCCTTGCAGTGCTGGAGGCTAAGTCCAAGACCACGGCACCAACAGGGTCCACAACTCATAAGGGCCCTTTTCCTGATTCACTGACATCTGTCTTCTCTCTCGCTGTGTCCCCACATGGTGGAGGACTGATGGAGATCTCTTGGGCCTCTTTTCTAAGGACTACTCCCTTTCGTGAGCAAAGCACCTCCCAAAGGCCCCACCTCCTAATACCATCCCATTGGGGGTCAGGTTTAACATAGGAATATGCAGAGAGGGGGACACAAATTTTAGTCCATAGCACAGGTCATAAGGTTCAGATTGAAGGGGTCCACTGAGCACCCCACAAAATGAAAGAAAAACACCCCACATCAACATACATCATCATAACATCTTATGGTGCCAGGGGAAAGAGTAGATCCTCAAAGCTTCCATAGAGAGGAAAAAAAGAAAGAAAGAAAGTTGCTCATAAGGGAACTAGAATGGCATTAGACTTTCCAACAATGAAACCACAAATTCAAATACAATGGAGCAATGCTCTCAAAATTCTCAGGGAAAAAAATTGTTTAATCTAGAAGTGTATATCCAGTTGTATGGCATTCGTATTGCTCTCTAAACCTCCAGTTTTCCCTCCTTCTATTCGTAAAGATTAGATAGATAAAACTCTATTTCTGAGACTTGTTTACAGCCACTGTCCTGTATATTAAGTGGGTTTTGTGTTAGGGGGAGGCAATTTTCATGAAATCCTGGTTAAGAAGGTGTGGACACCAAGCTATGGCAGTGGTAGAGGTGGCTTCTTTCTGTATGACTCAGGCTGCCTGGAAGAATTGAGGGTCTATGCCTCAGCTTGCAGGAGACCAGAGGCTTCCTTAGGGGGAACGGCTCCCTAGTGAGCATTCTGTATCATTCTGAAAATCATCCCAAGGAGACTCACCTAGAAATTGTCTCTTTAGCCCTTCCAACACTGGTGTGAACACCTGTAATGATCCCTATTTTCTGCATTGAATGTTGGACCCTGCCCACACAGCTGCCGAGCTGCCCTGATGACGTTGGTCCTGATTCCTCAGCCAACCTCTTCTGGTCTATGCCACCAACTGTTGTGTGTTGGGCTCTCAGTGGCGTGCACCACAGTGGTCTCCAGATGACGACCCTCAGGCCCAGACAGAGTGCCTAGAGCTAGGGTTCCCCTACACCCCACCGCTGCCTTTTGCAGGGCAAACTCTGGGATGTGGTATTCACCCCAGGGCTCCTTGGGAAGGCTGTGACTGGCACTCCTGCTGAAATCAAACTTGGCCTGGCTTCCTCCTCCTTGTCCTGCTTCCCCACCCCCTCCCCCTTTCTCCTGGAAGTATCTTCTTAATGAGTCATCTTCACACAAACCCATGTCCCAGAGTCTGCTTGGAGGAAATATTTTCAGACACATAGGGACACTTTTCATAACTTTTCATAACTTAGGGAACTATTAAGAGGACATGTTTCAGCAAAATGATGATGTGAAGCAGGCAAGGAAGCCATGAGACCCAGGAGTCCATCCAGAGCATGCTGCAAAGTAAGCCCCAGGATGACAGGCTGCTTGGGAATCTGGAGAGCAACCAAGAGCCAGAAACCCCGTGTGGGAGGGTCTGGGAGAAAAGGAAATTGATAGAATGTCAGTTTGACTATTTGGAATATAAAACTGGTTCATATAGAACTGATTTGGCAAAGTGGTTAGGAAAAATAAACATAGGTACATGGAAAACCAAATAAAAGGAAAACATGCACATGTTAAGTCCAGGAAACATCATCATTGTCTACTTCACTTAGCGGTAAACAAAATGTACTGTCATAGTAACAGAAACACTGACCATTGATTTAACCAAAAGTTGTGACAAAAAGTACACCGAAGGATGGCGGAAGGGCCAATGCAAGGAAGTCCATGCAGAGCTAAATTGCCATCTTCCACTGCAGTCCATAGACAATGTTTAAAATCGATTAGTTAAGAAATAGCAGTGTCAGCATATTATTTCGAAATATGGAAGTAAATACCAGCTGTGTGCATTGCAAACAGAAATCTATTTGTTATGAATTTGCTTTTTAAATCCCCTTACTTCCAAAAAGATGAAGCATAGCTTCTGATGGAAGGTACATACACACACACATGCCTCCCACACCACAAAAAAAGAATAAGAACAGAGCCATGGAGGAAGGAGATAGAGAGGGGTGATGGGGGACAGAACACATACAGAAGCCCTCTACTCAGGAGTCCACCAGGGTCACAGCCAAGGAAGACTCAGCAGTCACACAACTCTGGATGCTCTCCATACTCAGCAATTTAAAAATTCACCCTCTATCTGAAAACTCTTACCTACCATCAGCCATGGCTGCCTCAAATTCCACAATGCAGACTCTCAGTTATCTGAGTTGAGCATTGCTCTCTCTTTAAGAGTGGTGTTTCCTTGCACACCACATTCAGTATTAGAAAAGCACAGGCTGGGTTCCCGTTCTAAAGTTTGTTTGTATGTTTAGGAAGCATGAGTGGGGGAGGGGCAGAGAGAGAGGGAGAGTGAATCCCAAGAAGGCCCCAGGCTATCAGCACAGAGCCCAACACAGGGCTCTATCTCATGGTTCATGAGGCCATGACCGAGCTGAAATCAAGAGTCGGACACTTAACCAACTGAGCCACCCAGGTGCCCCAGGTGGGTTCCCATTCTAGCTGCATGCCCTGGGCAGGCTGCTTCAAGTCTTAGAACCTCAGCTTCTCTGTGTGGTGGGTTACAAAAATGGCCACCATCCTTGACAGCCCCTCCCGCTATTCTGGGCAGCCCCAGTCATTTGCTTTGACCAATAGCAAGTGACAAAAGTGACATTGTGCCCACTCTGAGTCTAGACCTAAAATGAAGACTTTCAGCTTCTATCTTTGATGCTCTTAGAACCCTCCACTGACATGGGAATGTGCCCGGGCTTTCCTGCCACAGTGAGAGATAGAGTCACCCCTACATCCCAGCCAACTGCCAGCTCACTTCCAGACTTCCGAATGAGGCCACTCAGGACCAAGAGGCCCCCAGTCAACCCACCAGCATCAGTCTGACCCAGCCTAGACCAGAAGGAACCAGCCAGTAGAATTGTGAGCTAAATAGACAGTGATGTGCTCTTTTAAGCCACAGAGTTTTGAGCAGGTTTGCTGTGTAGCAAGGAAAACCAATCCACCTTCCGTGTGAAATGATGATGCCAACACTTAGCTCACAGGGTTGTTAAGATGTAATGGTGATATATGAAGTCACCATAAGCACTCAAAAAAAAAAATATCCCTTACCTCTTGCCCCCATCTCCAATGCATAAGTGCAAAAGAGTTCCTGGCAACTGTTTTTTTCCACTGAGGAGTCCACACAATGAGGGCAGGGCTCCCAAAGGAGAGAGAAGAGCCCCGCATGCAGCCTTCTCACCCTTCCAGCCCTGCAGTCAGGGCCACACAGCCACCTGATGCCACAGCAAGCAGCTCAGCTCCACAGGCGGCTCTGAAAAGGCAAAGATTTAACCGCTGTAATTGGCTTATTGATTTTGCAATCACATTTTAAGATGCATAATCTGCCACCATCTACATTGGCCATTACAGCATCCTTCCAGGGGAGTTTTATCTCTGCCACCTGTGGACCAGACCCTGTGCCAGGAGGCACAGAAAATGACTCTTCCTAATCACACTGGAATTGCAGCAAACACGGCTCATGGCAGGCCCACTAGCCGTTCCCCAGACGTCAATGGTGAATTAAATGATGAACCAGAACTCAAGAACTCTCTGCACTGACCCTGCATGGCCTACCTCACTTAGCCACTGCACTAAGTTTGTCTATTTCACTCTGACTTACACAAGACCTCATTTCTCCCTAGGGGTAGGCTCTCCTGCCAGAAGAGCATGGGGTTTGGAGTCTGAACACCTGGGCCAAGCGAGTAATTCTACATCTAATAGACAGCATAGCCACAAGATATACATCCCAGAATATATGGAACTGCCCACACAATCATCTGTTATCTGCCAAAGACTCAAGTCCCTCCAAGAAAGTAGACTTAGACACTGTCTCCCACACAGACCCCCACTGGAGAGAACCAGCAGGTGTCTTGGGTCTGCTAAGAGTGTCCTAAGCACCTAAGCTAGGCCAAAGGGAAGAAGTCAAAGTCTAGAGTCAAAGTGTTTCAAAACTGTAAGGACCAGGCAGCTCATTGAGTCCACTCCAGCCCCCATTTTATGGGTGAGTGAACAGTCACCCAGAGAGGGACAGTAACCTGTCCAAGGGACCTCAGCTCCTGAATGGCTGAGCACAAAAGCAAATGCTTGACTGCCCACGCAGTGCTCTAACTGCAGGGCTTTCTTATGAGCAGACTTCAATGCTTAGAGAGAATATGTCATCTCCATGAATAAGAGAGTAGCGCCCTAGGCTTTGCTTGCTCTAGGTACCATAATCTTGACTGTGGGTGAAAAACTGTCCATCTAGAGGGCTTTTTAACTCAGGACTAGATGCAGCTAACCAAGGGATTAATTGGCATTGCTTGGACACATACTACCTGAGAAGATCTATTCACCTACATTAATGGCAGCAACATGAAGGATAGACAAAAGATTCCAAAACCAACATCTAGAATCCGTGGCCAGTCTGTGCTCCTCTCATACCAGATTCTCTGGATTCTCTCCAGGTCCCTTGCAGTTATCAGCCTGTGCTCTGTTTGTGTGATCTCAGTGAACCCCAGTAACAATTTGCAAATAATTCTCAAGCACACTCAATGCTTTTGCCCGAAATTTACTTCAAGACACCAGTTTTTCTCAGTTGGTTTAGATAAGGCTTTGCTTCCTGTATTGTGCTTTGGCAAACCCTTGGTGTGCTACATTCTCTGACCACTCCTACCCCACCAAGAGCCATGGCTTCTCTGAAGTCCCTAGGTCAACACTGGGCCAGAAATAGACAGGAGTCTGATGTGTAGAATCTCAGAACATGGTCTTGATTTCCTGTTGCCCATCAGCATTGTAGGAGAAGGAGACGTGATCCCTCTGCTCAGTGCTGAGGAGTTCATAGCCTGTACACACTGCCCATCCCCTCCTTTCACCATCACAACCCAGGGCCCTTATTGAAAAGGATAACCCAAAGCCTCTCGTCCTGAGGACACATGTGCTAATCTCACCTGCCCCCTTACTGCATGATGCACAGTGTACAGCAAAGAGCACCAGGAAATCCCCAGGTGAATCTGCCACCTCACACACCTCAGCACTACTCTTGTTTAGCCCACAGAGATTTTGGGCTATTGGCTCTTGACCTACTCTCTAGATTAGAAAACGCACAGTGGAGCATGACTGCTGGGCTGTCCATGGAGAAAGGGTCACCCCCTTCTCTAGGCCATCCATAAGCCGATTCTAGCACAACCCTTGCTCATTCACATCAGATGTGCAGTCTCTGTCCCCCGTGCAGGATCCCTCACACCATCTCTCTCGGCTGCTCCAGCAAAGCTCCTGCCCAGCTTTGTCTCTTGGGCAGGAGGGCTCCAACCCAAAGTGGACACTTCCTTGCAAAGGACCACGACACTTCCTGGGAAATGCCATCACACCACCCCAGCCCACAGCAGGGATTCATGTTGTTCCTGTTTAAAAACTTTATTCTTTATGGGGCGCCTGGGTGGCGCAGTCGGTTAAGCGTCCGACTTCAGCCAGGTCACGATCTCGCGGTCCGTGAGTTCGAGCCCCGCGTCAGGCTCTGGGCTGATGGCTTGGAGCCTGTTTCCGATTCTGTGTCTCCCTCTCTCTCTGCCCCTCCCCCGTTCATGCTCTGTCTCTCTCTGTCCCAAAAATAAATTAAAAACGTTGAAAAAAAAATTTAAAAAAAATAAAAAAAAAAAATAATAAAATAAAAACTTTATTCTTTATATTGAGTATACTGTGTTAACACATAAAATCTGTCCTGTTTTGTAAAATAAGTATATTCTTTAAAATAAAGGGAGATCAAATTTTGAAGGACTGAGAAGCTGGATTTACAGAGGCAAATCTTACCATCCTGAACACCACAATAACAGCAGCAAAGCCAGATCCTCACAATGAACACACTGCCCCCAGTGAGAGTGGGAGAAGACAGGGAGCCCTCCAAGGTGCAAGGTGTCATGGGTGTCCCTGCCATGATCACTCAGGGACATCTAATATGTGTGCAGCCAGGCCCTCCTTAGACCTGGTACAGCCTGTGATCCCTGCCTCCCATGGGTATCCCCACACCCAGGGTTGCTACCCCGTACCTGGTCTCACCTCCCGGCTTTCCCACTGCCGCTTGATATCCGACAGAATGACACCTGGGCCTGGCATTCAGAGCCCACCTCATCCAGCCCCCATTTCACCTCCTGCTACTCCTCTTACCCCAGGGAAGATTCACTCCAAATCCAAGCACCTCATCAGCACATACCACCAAATGGGCTCCCACTTTGCCACCTTGAGAAATCCCACTCATGCCCTATAATTCAGGCCAGATGGCTCTCCAGGGGCAGCTTCCTCCCAGGGGCCCCTCAGCACTTCATCTGCTCCCTCAGCCCCTCAAGAGGTGCTATCCCATGGGATGCCACCTATCTGTCCCCCAGGGCCTGTAGGCCATGGCAGAGTTGGGGTCTTACCTCTAGAACCCAAGTGCCCACACTGTGCCGGGCATGTAGCAAGCTCTCGATGTCTGGTGACTGGATGGCTGAATTAATGAACAAATACAGAATAAAACCTATGTGCAGAACAAGAGTCCCGGGGGTAAAACGAGTCCCAATTAACACAATAAGTGGCATTTTGTTGTCTCTATTTCAGGACACACGAAATAATTAGTTCTTGGTACACAGAGAACTCTGAGTGTGAAGCTGGATGTAATCAGGTGTCAAAACACAGAAACCTAAAGAGAAAAATAAATCATGTGCTTGGTTATGAAGGGGCAACTTCTCTGGGTGTTTTCTTTCTGGAAGAGAGGCGTCTTGCTGCAGATTCCAGCTTGTTACAATGGGAACAAAGGCAGCTGAGAAATGTAGCAGTCCCTCTCCAGACGGGTGGCTGAGCAGCCGAGCACCACGTGGCCGGCCTGCCAGCCCCAGGTAGTAACACAGTGTTTGTCTGCTGAGTGCCAACCATGCCAGGCACTTTCCACTCACAAAACTCTCGGAAAGTAGCACTCTTATTATGTGCATTCTGTCAATGTGGATACCGAGGTTAACTAGGCACATAATTTGCTCAAGGGTTCAGACCCAAGTCTATCTAGATCTAAGACATGCACATATATACACACTCTGGCAAGGAGAACTGCGCTCCTCCTTCTCAGCCCACGAGTCCATGGCACTGCTCAGTCGTCAGGCAACTGCCCCCTCCTGAGCGTCTTCTCGGACTCTCTTGGCCTCTGGTTCTCCTAATCATCAACTCCTGACCCCTTGGACACCAGTGCATCCAACCACGCTGTGATTCCAATGCTTACCGCCAACAGGTCACACTCCCAGAGTTTCTGGCTCCTCCCACCACATCCAGACTCACAGATGAGGTGCTGTCAAACACCAGCAATGCAACCCTGCACAGGGGATTTCTGCCCAGGCTCCCCTTCAGTCTTTCCACTCATCTTCCCATAAAGCATTAGTTTGTAATCCTTGCCTCAGGCTCTGCTTTCTAGGGAACTCAGGCTGAGACACTGCCTTGGTGTTTGCCTCTACTTTCCTTTGTCTCCAACCCTGCCCTCCATCCTCCTTCCTGCTAGAGGCGTCTACTCCCCTATGTGGAGGGACTTCCTGGAATGTGGAGGCTTCCTCCAATCTGTCTTTTGAAGGTTTGCATTGTAATTTACATAAATGAAATTGTACCACAAATTTCATTCCTGTCCTTGACTTTTGCACTTACCCCTGGTTCTCAGACCACTTGCAGTGGTTACCTATGCTCAGCAATGGCATCCACTGCTGCATGGTGCCCACGGCATGGCTGCAGTTCACTTACCCACTCCCCACCACGTTGGCATGTCTCTCAGAGCAGATCTGGGAGGAGGACCACTGGTCCCATGCTGCACACAGTCTAAGACTTCTCTCACACCAGCAGAACACAAGGGCTCACTTCCCCATATCTTAGCCAAAGCTTGCCATTATCTGATGTTCTAAGTTCAGTATGATTGGACAGGAAGCAGGACCTCCCTGTGTATCTTATTCCTGCTCAGGTTAGCAGATTTTCTTCTGCTCATCAGCCATCTAAGATTCATCGTTGCTTCCTTGAGTTTTCCCTTTGAGCTCATATTGCCCCAACAGTATTGGCCACCCCAACTGGTCACCCTCAGAGTGAGTTTCCAGAGTTTAGGAAGGAGAAGGAGGGTGCACATCAGGACACAGAGCCCATTGGACCTAACTCCTCCCCAAGTGCCCCCCTGGGGAGTGACCCCAAGTCCTCCAGGGGAAGTTCAGGTTTCATGAGGTCTAAAAAGAATCTTGACTCAACACATTTCAAGTTTTATTTCTTCCACATTCCCCACCTTATTTTCTAGTTCAGAAATAACAGATCAAGTGCATCTGTGTGAAGAAGGCCTCAAGACCAGGATGTTATGGCCACAAATGACCCCATGTGTACCTGACCCCAAACACTGCTGGCCCTCAAAAGATCTCACTGTAGGAGCCCAGAGGTGCTGGGTCACCCTGAGTCAGCCTGGTACCCTGGTGTCAGGCATCCAGTCCTTCACAGGGCCAGAGTCCAGCCAGAGGAGCAAACAAGAAACAAGAAACAGCTCAATGGCTCCTCACTGCCCACAGTATTTCCCAGAGTATGTTCCACAAAACCCATTTCTGTGTTACATTAATACGAATTACAAACTAAAAGTGGCCTGTCAGCCCTGGGTCTGCCAGGAGATTTTCAACCTTTAGTGTTTGGGGGTCCCTGTTCCTGGGCTCCCAGGAAAGCTGTCCTTTAACATTTACAAAGGTCAAAATGACTTGGCAAAACCTCAGAGCATGGGGTCTATTTCTGCTTGGAGAACACATTGTATGTCTGCTTCGTTGAATAGATAGATGATAGATAGATAGATAGATAACCAAAAAGGAGCATTCTGAGCACAAGATAAGAAAAAGAAAGAAACCTCCTTAGCTCCCACAAGCTTAAGGTCCAACAGCTTTGATGTACTAAAGATAGAAGATAAAGTCTATAACTTTCTGGAATGTCCTTTGTCTTGATGATTCGTAACTCTTTATGTAAAAAAATGTATATAACACTGCACCAAATGTTCCTTTCTCGAACCACTCTCTTCTTGGTGAGGACTAGGTATCCCAGGCAGCTGTCCTAACTTGGGCTCCAGTAAAACCCTCTTCCTTTCTCCTTAAATTTCTATAAAAAGGTTTGCCCGTTTTGCATTGGCACCACCCCCGCCCTCAGAGGGCTGTACTTCTCAGGCTACCCAAACCACGGAGCCCCGGGAGCTGCCCACCCAAGTGCACTGTTTGGAGTCAGCATCTCAAGACACAGACCCCACCGCCTGTCACCAGATAACCTTCTTGGTCTCCCATGGCCCCACCCAGGGTGCTCCAGATAACACTTCCCCAAATGCCAGGTTCTCTCCAGGTCCCAGGACCTCAGGAACTTCCACACACCCCACTTGTCCTTCACACTCAACCCAGAGTCCTCTCCCTTTGGAATCCTCTCGGACTTCCCTAGGCAGGGTCAGTGCCTTCTGACTCCTCACCTCGGCAACCCTGCAAACAGATAGGCTTTCTTCCTGTGGTGTACGCTCCTGAGACATGAATTAGACACAGTGCAATCGATTGATTAAGAGACGCAGTGTATATTGCACATAGAGCCCAGTGAAATGCGGAGGCAGCGTGGGCCCAAGTGTCACCCGTGGGGGTGACGTGGGTAGTACTGGTTCTGTGTGCTTGGGGGCTCAGGCCTCTTCCAAACCTTTGCTTTGTGGTTGCTGCTGTTTAACTGTGCTGAAACTCTACAATTTTAGTTTGCAGCATCAAAATACACTTACAGCTATGAAGACACCAAGAGTAGATAGGTCGTACAGGGGAATAATGAACTTTATTCTTGCAAGCAAACTCTGCAGCTCCAAAGGATGGCCTTGCAAGGGTTCTATTGTGAAAGGCCTTACAGAATGCCTACCCCATGTAGCTCAGGAGTGATTGCACACACAACATGCCTCCCTCCACACACACACAGGCATACATCACACACAGCATATTACGAAGGAGCTGCATAAACCCCAGCCAGAGGCCCAAACCCTCCTGCTGTCCCACCCAGCCCCCAGCCAAGGCCAGCTCAGGTGCTGCCTGAACCCCCAGGACACACATCTCTTCCCCCAGGCCATAGCCCCTCTGGGCACTCCTGAGCCCTGCATTCAGGGTCCGAAGCCCCACTCAAAGCATGGAGGTCTCTGGGAAGTAGCCCTGCACGTGGGATGGTGAGTATAAAGATACTGACAGATGGGGTTCCTCGGGCTGGGATCTCAGCCAGCTCAGGGGAATGCCCTCTGCTCCCCAGCCACTCCCTAAGGTTCTCAGGAACTAGGAGCCAAAAGTTGCCCCCTCTCCAGTGGACAAAGCACAGTGAGTGCAGCCGTCTTGCGAGCAAGCTGCTGGACAGAATTATCTGGACTCCAGATGAGGCTGTAAGGATGTATGGCTGACCATCCCCTTGTTCCAGCACAGGCACAGAGACTGGGGTGCAGGGAGGTACGGGGTCTCTCTCAGGCCAGCCCACACAGTGGGTGCAGAGCCACCCCATGCCCAGCCAGCTGGCTTTCCACCCACCAACTGCCTCCCAGCACCCAACCACAGCCTTAGCCCCAAGGTTGAATGAAGCCAGGCTGCTCAACACAAAACAAGCCGTTCCTTTATTGCATCTCAGGGAGGGGCGGGGGAGGGCATGGAGTGGGGGCAAAAAAGCCTCACCACTTCCTGATGCATTATTTATCAGGAGCGCATTAACCGCGGGTGACATCACAGGCATTAGAAGGTAATTTGTGGAAAGTATTGTTAAAGCAATTGATTTGCAAATTCCTTGACAGGGAAAACGGAGCACTGAGCAGGCGGAGAAGTGACATGGAGACTTTTTTCTAATGTATTTGGAATAATTGATTGAAAGCTAAGCTGTGTAGCCAGTGAGAAAATGAGATTATTCTGTCTGTTATGCAAAGAAATTGTATATTGTGCAAAACAGCGGATGAGGAGCTGTCAGGGCAGCTGAAAGGCACTTGCTCCTTCTGTGGAAGATAGGGAGGGAATGTCTTTCCAAATTCAGACCAAGTCCTCATCACTCCCTTACCCCCGAAAGCAGCCACCACCTCTCTTCCTGGCTCCCCCGCTGCCCACCAACCCCCCCAACTCTAGGCCCTGGGCCTCAGGCCAGACCCTCCAGGGCCAGCAAGAACACGGTGCAGTGAGCAGGGGCTAGAGAGATTGGCCCCTGCCCCGCTCCCTCTCAGTCTTCACCATCCCTCACCTGTATACTTCAGTCCCCCAGTAATCCCAGCTGCTCCTTCCTAGCCCACGAAGCTGCCACTCTTCAGAACTCTCCTGTGACCCGCTCACAGCCTCAGAATGACCAAAACCCCACCTGAGGCCACAGAGCTGGTGTGGCTTCCTCCCCACGACACCCCTGCCACACTTCCTCAACTCCAACATTATCTAACTGCCCCTTGCCTCCTGCACTTGTACAATGGCTCCGACCTTTCTGCTAGAACACTGCCAGCAGCTTGTTCACCCAGCAGAAGAGTCACTGTCTCCAGGCATAGTTCAAATGTACCTCCTCCAGGAAGCCTTCACTGACTGCCCCAGGCAGACAATCCTGGGTGCTCCTCTCTCCCTGGGAGCACCAGTGTGTTCACTGGTGGGGGGTCTCCGCCTCTTCAGGTGGTTGGTGAGTGCTTACCTGAGTGAATTAATGCATGCAGGAATGATTACGTGAATGAATGAATGCATCACTGCCCTAATCACCTTGCTGGGTCTCTTTTTCCCCAACTCTGAAGAAGCCCTGGGCAATGTAGCACAGGTACCCAGAGGGGCTGCTGGCTTTGCTAGCTGTTCCCAGTGCCCTAGGCCAGAGGATCAAGCCAAAGGCTTCCCAGCAGGATGGCCCAACAGTGGTCCAAGAGAAAGCAGCCATATGTGTACACTTGGCCAGCCCCCAGAGCCTGGAGTCAAGAAACAGACAAGGGCCCCAGGACATTTGAACAATTGCCTAGCCCTGCCACCTGCGTGTCTGTAACCAGGCTTCTGGTCTGTCAGAGTCATATTGGCTCGCATCTCTAAGACTGTTGAGAGTTGAAACTATAGTGTCTAGCCCCTATTATGTACTAGAGGTACACATGACCACGTCGCTCCAGTGGCTCTATTTATACCATGCTGAAAATTCCCACCAAACTGATTTAGGATTTTTATGCCCATTTTGAGTACTAGGAAACTGAGGTGCCTTGGAGTTAAATTGAGATTACAGCTGAGCCTTGAACAACACCAGGGATTAGGGTCACTGTCCCCACAGTCAAAATTCCCCATATAACTCTGACTTGCCAAAACTTAACTACTAATAGCCTACTGTTGACTAGAAGCTTTACTGGTAACAGCCGACTAACACATACTTTGTATGTTACATGTATTTTTTTCCCTATATTCTCACAATAAAATAAGCCAGAAAAATGAAAACGTTATTAAGAAAATCACAAGGAAGAAAAAATACATCTACATGACTGCACTGCAACTCTTTGAAAAAAATCTACAAAGAAGTGTTGTTCAAGGGTTAACTGCATTCTCTAAAAGTGGCAGGAACCAGGCCAGACTGGCCATGCCAGTACCGAGTACTACTGACTGTCCCCTAGAAAGGACCTTCCTGCTGACCCCACTCTTCACACAACAAGCTGGGCTCTAGGAGAGGAAGGTTAAGAGACCTCACCGGGTAACTCATACTGTCGGCGACCAACCATCAGGGTTTATGTAGGACACAAGACTTCTGGCACCAGAGATGGGAAAGCCCCAGGCAAACCAGGGCAAGCTAATGACCCTACTTCCAAACACCTTTAAAAAGCTGGAAAATGCATACCGATTCATTCAAGTATTTTAATAACAGAGAGCATAACATTAGGTCCATTCCTTTTATTTTTTTTTAATTTTTTTTAATGTTTATTTATTTTTGAGACAGAGAGAGACAGAGCATGAACAGGGGAGGGTCAGAGAGAGGGAGACACAGAATTTGAAACAGGCTCCAGGCTCTGAGCTGTCAGCACAGAGCCCAACGCGGGGCTCAAACTCACAGACGGCGAGATCATGACCTGAGCGAAGTCAGACGTTTAACCGACTGAGCTACCCAGGCGCCCCTAGGTCCATTCCTTTTAAATGATCAATGTTTCCTAAGACTTTAGTCTCAGACTAGAGAAACGGATAAGAAACTCTCTGACCATCTCCTCATCTGACTTCCGATGGTCAGCCCACCCCTACAGGCCCATTTCAACACCACTGAGCCCCTACCGTGGCCCCTCCCCAGGCCTGGTGCTGTGCATGGAGAATTCAAGGGTGACCAAGACATAGCCCTTCACCCCACAAGGAGGCCAGAGGCAAAGGATGAGTAGCAACATAGTAAGGGCAGGACAGAGAGAAGCCTGGAGGACTGGGGGACATGTCGGAGGGAGGGGAGGAAAGAAAGGGCTTCCTAGAATGGGAGACACCTGTTTAACATGAGCCACAGGTAGGTATTAGCAAGGTGACAAGTTGGGGAGTGCATCCTAGACAATTGGAACAGTGTGGTCAAGGCCCAGAGGTGTGGCCAAGCCAGGCCCACTCTAAGAATCACAAGTAGGACTGCAAACCAGAGCAACATGGAGGAGAGGGAGGGAGCAAAGACGGATAAATAGGCCATACACAGGAGGCCTTTTTTCTCTAAAATTGGCATTTTTTTTAACTTGGCAGTGTTTACAACATGGAATTTCTCCAAATGAATAGACAGACATCTAACTCACTATTTTTAATAGTTGCATAATATCCTATGATGTGAGTGTATTCTGATTATTCAACCATTCCACTTTTGACAGCTTGCAGGTTATTTCTGGTTTATACTTTGTGATCTATAAGAAATTCCTCAGTAAACATTTTTGTATTATGGTAGAGTCCCAGATATGGGATTTCAACAGGAAGTTAACTTCCAAAAATGCAATAAGAAGTCACATTCCCACTAACAATATGCAGAAGTGCCCTTCCAGTGCATCTTTGCAAACACTGTGATATGTTTTGTTTTGTTTTGTTTTTATTATTGCCACTCTGATGAATGAAAAATAACTAGCCATTGTTACTTTCATTTTTATTTACCTATTAGCGAAGTTGAACCTCTTTTCACTTGTTTAATTTTTTTTTAAGATTTCTTCTGATTTTTTACAAGATTTCCTGTGATTGCCCAATTCAAATACTATTTGCATATTTGGACACATTTCGATTGTTTGTTTTTACAGGGGCTCTTTGTATGTTATAAATAATGATTTTTTCAATTGCTGTAAGTGTTATCTGGCCCCCCAACTGTACAAAATGTTATCAACCCTGACAAATCTACCTGCTTTAACTGGACTCTAGACCCCCAGCAATCTCAGCTCTGGTGGCACATTGGAATCACCCAGAGAGCTTTGAATCGTGGCACCTGGACTTTGGCTCCAGAGGCAGATTCCAGAGATTTCTGGTGAGCTCCAGAAATCAAAATATCTGGGTAAAATTTACATGACATAAAATTCATCAAATAAACCATTTTAAAGTGTACAACTCAGAGGGCCGACTGAGTGACTCAGTCAGGAGAGTGTCTGGCTCTTGATTTCGCCATGAGAGGTCATGATTCTAGGGTCATGGGATTTAGCCTTGCATCTGGCTCTGCACTGAGTGTGGAGCCTGCTTAAGAGTCTGTCTCCCCCTCTCCCTCTGTCCCTCTCCCCCACTCATTCTTTCTCTCTCTCCAAAATTAAATAAATAAATAACTAGATAAATAGTACAATTCAATGACATTTAGTTACCTGTAGAATGTTGTTTCATCACCACCTCTCATTCCAGAACATTTTCCTCACCCTAAAGGAAATGCCAGCTTCATGCAGTCATTCTTTGAGCCTTAGCCTTTGGCCACCACTCATGTACTTCCTGTGTTCACGGATTTGTCTGTCCTGGACATTTCATATAAGTGGACGAAAAGTAGCCTTTTGTGTGTGGCTCCTTTCACTCAGCATAGTTTTTTTCGAAGTGCATGCATACTATAACATGTATACATACTTCATTCTTTTTCGTGGCTGAACAATATTCCATTGTATGGTACATCACATTTAGTTTATTCATTCACCTGTTGATTCACCTTGGGTTGTTTCCACCTTTTGGCTATTGTGAATAGTGCTGCTGTATCACTTGTATGTCTTCTTTGGGAAAATGTCTATTTCAGGCCTTTGCTTATTTTTTAATCAGGTTATTTATTTGGTTTTGGTTTTGGTTTCTCTTTGCTATTGAGTTGAGTTCCTTATGTACTTTACATATTAACCCCTTATCCAAAATGTGGTTTGCAAATATTTTCTCCCATTCCATCAGCTATCTTTTCATTTTGTCGATGGATTCCTTTACCGTGAAGCTTTCTAGTCTCATGTAGTCCCACTTGTTTATTTTTGCTTCTCTAGTCTATATTTTTGATGTCTTGATTTAAAAAAAAAATCATTGCTAAGACCAATGTCAATGAGATTTTTCTCTGTTTTCTTGTAGGAGTTTTATGGTTTCAAGTCTTACACTTAAGCCTTTAATCCATTTCTTTAAAATTTTTTTTAATGTTTATTTATTTTTGAGACAGAGAGAGACAGAGCATGAACGGGGGAGGGGCAGAGAGAGAGGGAGACACAGAATCGGAAGCAGGCTCCAGGCTCTGAGCCATCAGCCCAGAGCCCTACGCGGGGCTCGAACTCATGGACCGCGAGATCGTGACCTGAGCTGAAGTCGGACGCTTAACCGACTGAGCCACCCAGGCGCCCCAAGCCTTTAATCCATTTCAAGTTTGTTTTTGTTAGTGATGTAATATATGGTCCAGTTTCATTCTTTTGCATGTGCATATCTGGTTTTCCCAGCACCATTTATTGAAGAGACTGTCCTCTCTCCATTCCCATCAAAGACTAGTTGACCATATATGCATGAGTGTATTTCTGAATTACCAAGTGGCCCTTTATAGTCTGGACTTGATTCAAGTGTTCGTGGGGATCCACTGAAGAATTTTAAGGCAGTCATTGTTAAGGCTCCCAAATCATTAGGTTTGAGGACTACATGTCCAACTGCCTCAGATGACCAATGATGAGACCAAAGCCCAGAGAGGGCAGGAAATCACCCAAAATCACACAGCAAAAGGACTCAGGGAAAAGGCAAACCTCAGACCCAGATCTCCTACCCCCTAGCCCACACTGCTTAGTGAAAAGAACCACCCTACCCTACTTCACTTATGCCACTCCAATTCCTGACAGGTGATCATAATTGTTTAACAAACTTATCTTAAGGTCTTCTACAAATTTGGATAATCTTCATTTGTTTTTCTTTAAAATCCTCTGACATTCCACGGAGAAGAGCTGAATATTCAAATCACCCAAGTAGTTCAAACAGAAGCTGATCTTTCATTTATTTACTTTAATCCTGAATTCTGTTCTATTTTATTTAGCATCTCCTGGATTTGAGACGTGGGTGAAGGATAGAAGCTTTAACTGTCTCAACCATGATAAACATCTCTCTAGATCTCTGTCATTTAGGGTTTTGGGGGATCCCACAGGTCACTCTTAGGAAGCCAAATGACCTCACACATGCCCTTCCCAACTATGAGCCTCCAAGTCTCTGTTACAGAAACACTGCCCACACGCACACCTAGTCAGAGCCCCAGGCATCCTCTCAGCCTGTCTGGCTCTACCCAGCTCAGTTTGTGGCTCCTGGGTAACAGAGCTGGGCTGGGCTTGGGTCATAAACGGAAATAAATCTCCCTAGTCATGGGCACATGGATGGGCAAACAGGGAGATGTGTGGTGTATGTCCAAGGGCAGGCAGCATAGGGGAGAAAGTATCTCGACTTTGGGCTGCCAAAAACAGGAAACCCTACGAGAGTCGAGGGTGTTGGGCCAGATGTGAAAGAGAGGTCCACAACAGAGAAGCCCTCTCCTCCTGCAGCAAATATTCTGGGGAGGATACAAGCTGTTCCTACCTCAGGATGCCCTGTGCCAGGCAATAAGAGGAGACGGGGGTGCCCCAGTCTTTGGCCAGCAGAGTAGCCTCCTGAGTGAGTTCTCACACCCAACCTTAAACCAAACATAAGAATACTCTGGGAGAATACGCTGGAAGAGAGAGAGAAGAAGCTTGCCCAGCTAGCGAACTTGAGGAAGAACATGGCAGTGATTTCCCAGGATTTTCTTTTTGCCACGTATATCTGAGACTGGGTGCTGGAGGAAGTGGCCACCCACAGTACCAATGGGCACAGACAAACAAGGCCCTAAGGAAAGCCTGCTTTCTCTAGCCAAAGGACCAGGAAAAGGCAACCTACCAAAACAGAAAACTTTGAAATTGTAATTGCCCTACTCCGACCAAAGAGAAAAAACTGTGGCTCCACTCCCAACAGCAAAGGCTGACTCAAGACTTCCATGCTCACCTGCAGTAATGAGTCACCCACCTTACTCCTACAGGGTCCTCAGAGTCCATGTAGGGATCCTGGATTTCTACCCCCATCCAGGTATTGAGTGGTATTGAGGTATCTTTCCCTTCTATTCTGGAGTGTGTCAGAAGGGGCCTAGCAGGAAGCTGGCAATGAGGAACTCACCCCTCACCCCTGTCAGAGGAAATCACATAAGAAGGTGTCCCTCCCCTGTCAGCAATTATGAGGCCCTCCTCCCCACCCAGAGTGTCCATGGGGACCACATGGAGAACCTGGATTCCACCTCCACCCAACAGCAAAAAGGCAGTATCCTCCCTCCACACCAGCACAGAGTCAAATGAGTCCTGCTGAGACAAAAGTTTGAAATAAGATCCAGAGTCTCTTAAAATACCCACAATACCCAGAGTTCACATGAAAATCACTCGTTATATCAAGAACCAAGGAAATCTCAACTTGAATGAGAAAAGACAATCAACAGATGTCAACCTTGACATGACAAAGATGTTGGAATTGTCTGACAAGGATTTTAAAGTAGCCACAATAACAATGCTGCAAGGATGCTACAGAAATGCAGTTTTGAACACATTTGAAATAAATGAAAAACAGAAAATCTCAACAAAGAAATAGAATATCCAAAAAAAGAACCAAATGGGAATTTTAGAACTGAAAACCACAATCACTGGAAAAAAAAATCTCAATGGGTGGGCTTGAAAGTAGAGTAGCAACAGCAGAGAAAGTGTTGGTGAACTTGAAGATAGAATAGAAATTGTCCAATCTTAACAACAGGAAGAAAGGACAGTGGAAAAAATGATCACTCAGGGATCTATGGGACTACAACACAAGATCTAACATTTGTGTCATCTGAGCCCCAGAAGGAGAAGAGAAACGGGGTGGGGGGGGGGGAGGGGGAATTAAACAGTATTAAAATAAATAATGGCTCAAATTTCCACAAATTTGGCAAAATGCATAAACTTCCAGATTCAAGAAGCTAAACAAACAGGAAAAACCCAAAGGAACCATGTCAATCGTATCATAGTCAAACTTCTGAAAACTAACAACAGATAAAAAATCTTGAAAGCATCAAGACTGAAACGACACCCTACCCTGAGGAATAACTGCTCTGAATGAGAGCAGATTTCTCCTCAGAGACCATGGAAGCCAGAAAGAGGTGACATGACCTGGTTCACAGGATAAGAGAAAAGAACTGTCAACCAGAATTCTATACCCAGCAAATACTTGAGGGGAAAGCAAAACATTCTTAAGTGATGGAAACGCAAGAGAATTTGAGCCAGAGACTCATCCAAAAGAAAAAGGCTAAAAAAGTTCTGGAAACAGAAAAAAAATGATGAAAGAATCTTGGACAATCAGAAAAGTAAAAAACAAGAGGAAAAAGTAAAAATGTAGGTAAATACAATAAACTTTCCTTCTCTTGAGTTTCCTAAATTATGTTTGATGGCTAAAGCAAGACTTACATTATGGTCTGGGGTGGTTCTCAATGTATGTATGAAGCAGAAGTATATAAGAATTATATTATAAATGGACAAGGATAAAGGAATTTAAAGAAGAAAGTGTTCTACATTTCACTTAAACTAGTAAAATGTTGATACCAGTGACTGTAATTTATAGCACTAAACGCTTACATTAGAAAAAAGAGAAAGACTCAATCAGTAAACTAAGCTCTCACCTTCAGAAACTATACAAAATAAAATAGAGCAAATAAACCCAAAGTAACCAGAAGGAAGGAAATACTAAAGGTAAGAGCAGAAGTCAATGAAAACAGAAAATAGAGAAAATCAATGAAGCAAAAGCCAGTTGTTTTGAAAAGATCACTAAAATTGACAAACCTCTATCAACTGACAAAAAGAGAAAGAGAGAAAAGAGAAAAATTATCAATATCAGGAATGTGACAGTGCTCTCACCACAGGTCTAAAACCTGCAGCCAGCACAAGGATAAGAGAATACGATGAACAATCTCTCACATGTAAATATACAATTTAGCTGAGACAGACCACTTCCTCAAAGTGCACAAATTACCACAACTCACTTAAGATGAAATAGATCATTTGAATAACTCTGTAACTCTTAAAGAAATTGAATTTGTAAGTCAAAAACTTCCAAAAATGAAATCTCTAGGCCCAGATGGTTTCACTGGAAAATTCTACCAAACATCTAAAAAATAATTAACACCAATTTTACACTACCTTTCCTGGAAAATAAAAGAGGGAATACTTTCCAACTAATTTGATGTTGCCAGTATTACCTTGATAACAAAATAAGACAAAAAGAGCACAAAGAAAGAAAACAATAGTCCAATATCCCTCATGAACATAGATGCAAAAATCTTTACCACTGCATTAACTAATACAATCCATAAACAAACCCAATAAAAAGAATTATACATCATTATCACATGGATTTATTGAACCAGGTATGCAAGCCTGGTTCAATATTTGAAAATCAATCAATGTAACCGATATATTAATAAACCAAAGAAGGGGAACTTGGGTGGTGCAGTCAGTTGAGCATCCAATTCTTAATCTCGGCTCAGGTCATGATATCACAGTTTGTGAGTCCAAGCCGTGCATCAGGCTCTGCGCTGATGGCATGGAGCCTGCTTGGGATTCTGTCTCTCCTTCTCTCTGCCCCTCCCCCGTGTGTTCTCTCTCTCTCTCTCTCTCTCTCTCTCTCTCTCTCAAAATAAATAAATAAATAAACTTTAAAAAAAATTCTAAAAAGAAAAACTAAAGAAAAATCATATGACCATTTATCAGTTGATGCAAAAAAGCACTTGTCAAAATCCAGTACCCATTAATGATAAAATCTCTCAAACAACCAGGAATAAAAGGAAACATTTTCAACTTGATAAAGATCATCTACAAAAACCTTATTGCTAACATTAGACTTAATAGTGAAAGAGTAAGTGTTTTCCTACTGAGATTGGAACAAAGCAAGGATGGTCATTCACCACTGCTATTCAACATGATACTGGAAATTCTAGCCAGTGCAACAAGGCAACAACATGAAAGGGAAGGGAAGGGAAGGGAAGGGAAGGGAAGGGAAGGGAAGGGAAGGGAAGGGGAGGGGAGGTTGTAGAATATAAGCTGAACACACACAAATCAATTGTATTCCTATATACTAGTAATTAACACATGGACCAACACTAAAAATACAGTACTGTTTATAGCTGTGCAAAAAAAAAAAAAAAATGAAATACGTATAAATCTAATAAAATTTAAGTTAGAGCTGAAACCTACAAAGTGCTGATAAAAGAAATCACAGTCTAAAATGAAGAGACATATAATGTCCATAGATTGAAAGACTCACTTTAGCAAAGATATCAATTCTCCCCAAATTGATCTATAGGCTTAATGCAACTTCTACCAAAATCCCAGCAAGAATTTTTGAAGACATATAGTCAAGGTTATTCTAAAATTTATATGGAAGAGTCAAAGGAAGTAGGACTAAATAACTAATAGCTAAAACAATTTTGAAAAGAAGAATAATGTGAGAGGAATCATTCTACTCATTGTTAGGACTTACATAGCTGCAGGTGTCACCCTGCAGGGTGTGAGCAGAGGGGCAGACGTACATCGGTGGAACAGAACAGGGAAATCAGAGACTGGCACGCAGAAGTAATGGAGGAAGAGCCTTCAACAGGTGAAGCTGGAGCTGTTCTTTATCTATGGGCAAAAAAATTGTCAACCTAAATTTCCTAACTTATATTAAACTTAAAATGGATTTAAAAGCAAACATAAGACTATAGAACCCTTCAAAAGAGACATAGGAGAAAGTCTTCAGGACCTAGGACTTGCTGACCAGTTAGACTTAACACCAAAAGCACACCCGCTAAAGAAAAAAAATTGATAAACTGTACTTGATCAAAATTTAAAACTTTTGCTCTGTGAATGACCCTCATGAAAAAAGCCAGACTGGGGGCAAATATTTGCAAACCACACACGTGACAAATGACTTGCTTTTAGAATGTATGGTGAACACTGTTTATCTTTTGTCAGTGATGGTAAGGTGGGGGTTGGGAGGGATCTGGACAAAACTCAAGTAAATAAGTAGATAAAAATCTGAAAGAGTGGTGATGGGTATGAAGGAATAAATCAGGGTAAAAGAACAGTAAATGAAATTTATTAAAAATAACAAACAATCCAACTAGAAAATGGGCAAAAAAAAAAAAAAGCATGAAGAGACATTTCACAGAAGAGGATATACAGGCACCAAATAAGCACATGAAAAGATGTTTAACCCGCCAACCACTGGGGAAGCCTTGCATACACAATTAAGACCAGGACTCCTTGCCACCACCTGCTCCGTACCCCTGGCCATGAGGTTCTGCCCACCCTCTGGAGTTAGAAATGAAGAGAACGAGGATCCCCTCGGTGAGCACCATCATGCTGGGCAGAAGGAAAAGACAGGAGGAATAGGAAAACCACTGCAAGCCCCAGCCTTAGGACTGCCCATGCCCTTCCATGCTTGCACTAGGCAGGACAGGGTTGAGACCACCAGCAAGTCTCCAGAGCACTCCCCATCCTTTTTCCATGACTGTCGAGCAGATTAATAACCTGGCCCTGGAAAAACACCAGTGAGTGGCAGGTACTTAACATGTGCTCATTAAGAATGCTTGGCAAAAGATGCTGTGCTTCCTACCTACCATTTGTTGACAGAGAAATGGGCCAGAACTTGACCAGATGTGTGAACTCCTGAGGAGTCAGCAGCTGCCCTACAGGACATAGGGCAATGGCTGATCGCATGGGGAGGGGCTCAGACAGTAAGGCCCAGAGCTGCCCTCTCCACTCTGGGGGCAGGAGTGGGGAGATAACCTGGTGGGAGGAGCAGGAACACCTGTGCAAGGGACATCTGAGTCCAGATCCTGGCAGAGACGCTTTGTTGCTATATGACCTGGTGATCCAGTGAAACAGCAATGATGAGAATGCCCATTGCACGACACACAGTGTTCAGCTGCGCCCCGGAAACAAGCTGGCGGCAGTCACTTACGGGCAGTAATAATTTCCTGGAACTGGACTTCTGCATTCTTTTATTCAGCAGCATTTGTCAGGCTCTGAGGCACCCACTCTGTCTGGTATTTTAATCCCATGGCTTTAGAGATGAGAATACTGAGGCCAGAAAGAACTTAGGTCTCCTGCTCAAATCCCAGGGCTGGGGAAAGACCCTCAGCCTCCCAAGGCCTGTCAGGTGTGTTGGCCCTGGGGGGGGGGGGGGAAGCAAGAAAGTGTGGACACTCAGGACCCACCCACTCACACGTTCCCCAAAATGCCCCCAGCACCTTCAGCTTTGCAGGAACTCTTAACAACTCCAACCTTCAAAGGAGCCCAATTTTAGAATATTCAAAAGATGAAAATAGACACTTTCTAACCAAAACTTTTAATGAAATAATCATTGACAGTATAAAAAGTCCTACTCTAATGCATTTAAGCTTTGAGCCAACATCTTAAATTCTTACTACTGTGCCCACCTCTCCAAAATTTGCGTGAACCAAGGCTGTGGTCCCAACAAGGATTTCTGTCTTGCCCCTCAGCTGCAGCCCCAGCATGGGGACTCCCGGGAGGGATCAGACCAACAAGGGGCCTCAGTGCTTGTTACCCTCAGAGAAACCCTCACTCTGTGTGCAGCCAGACCCAGCACAACTTCTTCTGGAAACTGGTGCCCAAGGAGCAAAGAGAGGAGATGATTGTTTACCCTCTCAACTGGATTGAGAGGTATCCAGTGCCACTTGGGTACAACTGCAATTGAAATTAAGCAACTTAAAAGTCCCTCCCACAGAAAAGGACAGAAACTCTCAAGCTGATGAGTACCAGGCTCCAGAGAAAAGCCTGACACGGACTGGAGATCATTTGTCATCTTGTTCCTTTGTTGAAAGTGTTCTTGTTTGAAACCTCAAATTAAATCAGGTTCCTTTAGACTCATTCACATTTGTTAATACTATAAATGGGTCCCCAAAAACTCTTTCTTGTGCATTATCTTCTTTGACTCTGTAACAACCCTGCAAGGCAGGAGTTATGAAACCTCCCTGACAGAACACCAAGCCTCAGAGAAGCTAATGGATGTGTCCAAGATCACACAGCAAAGTGGCAGCTTAGGACCAATGTCTCCTGCCCCTGCCTGGTGCTGGTCCCATTGAAACGGACCTGCCTCCACACAGCTCCTTAACATCCTGTCCTCGGCACCAGCCAACTTCTTTCTGAGTTGGCCACTGGCTGGCCAGCACTTCAGCTCCCTTCTACCAGGTAACAGAGCCCTGACTGTCACAGAGAGAACAAAAGTCAAAGCTAAACTAAACTACACACTGGGTTTCAATCTCCCCAATTCTTCTGGGTTGCAAAGGGCCAATGAGAAGCTCATGTACTTGATCCAGTCTTCCCTTCTAGTTAGCTTCATTACCATGCTGATGACCTACCTTTCTCCTGAAGCAGGTTTCTGGTTAACTAGCAGGTCTCTGTGGCTCTATAGCCATCTTTATACCAACAACAGAATACTGCCATGAAAAACACAGTGGACTCTCATCGCTTCACAAACCTGGAAATGGCCAGGCCAATTTTTCTGAGGTTCCTTCCAAATCTAAGAACAAAGAGAGATGACCAGAGGAAGTCACACCACTGAAGTACAGACAGATGCATGGTCTGCCCAAAATCTTTGCTCTCACTGCTCTGGTTAGGATGTAGGAAGAGAATGGCCTCAGAGGCGAAGGGAGGAGAAAGCCAGAAACGTGTTGCTGCCAAAGCTGGGGGTTCATCCACATGTTCGCAGGAGCCTGAAGGACCATGTCTGTCGCTCCAGTTCCTGGGACAAAGTGGGTACTTAATACACACTGACAGAATGGAACTGGATTCAATCATAAATATGGAAACAAAGCTGTGCCACAGGGAAGCCTGGAGGTACAGCAGTGAGTGAACATGTAGTGAGAACTGAAGGCCCACACTTAGTGAGTGGGATCCAGGTCGAGCCTGTAATGGGTTGCAGACCCAGAGAAGGGCAAACTCAGGGAGAGCCCACCCATGGGCACAGAGCAATGACTGGGAAGCTTGTCTCTTCCTCTTGGTCTCTGCATACAGATTTCAAATCTTCCCCTAAAAATCTGAAACACAATCCTGAGACTCGTGTATTTCAGCTTTTAAAAATTACCTTAACCTCATGATCCACAAACCACCAACCTAAGAAAATAACATAAAAATGAATTTCCAGGCCAGCGATGTCTCTGGGTCACTGGCAAAAGCGAAGACTGAATCTGGAGGGATGTGACCTCAGCTTAAGTCCATGAAAGCTTCAAAGATGTAGCCACTGCAAAGATCAGTCACAACAAAAAATACTAACACATTAAATAAAGATCACCTACCATGGGTGAGAATCAGCAAACACCACAAACTAGAGTTTTAACCCAAGAGGCACAGACCTTAAAATAATCTGATAGGGACTACAAATAAATTTATAATTATTCAAGAAGCAAAAGAACACTTGGAAACCAAAGATTATATTTAAAGGAACAGATCAATTTGGAAAAGAAGATAACCAAAGAATCTCTACAAACAAGCAAAGACATTTAAATTAAAAACTCATCAAGTGGATTAAACAGTAGACTACAAACAGTTGGAGGAAGAATTTATTTATTGGCTGATTTGTTTATAGATCTGAAGAAATTAAGCAAAGTGCTGCAAAAAGAAAGAAATAGAAACTATGATAGAAAGGTTCCCAAAACAAATTTGAAAATTCAACAACTTGGGGCGCCTGGGTGGCGCAGTCGGTTAAGCGTCCGACTTCAGCCAGGTCACGATCTCGCGGTCCGTGAGTTCGAGCCCCGCGTCAGGCTCTGGGCTGATGGCTCAGAGCCTGGAGCCTGCTTCCGATTCTGTGTCTCCCTCTCTCTCTGCCCCTCCCCCGTTCATGCTCTGTCTCTCTCTGTCCCAAAAATAAATAAAAAACGTTGAAAAAAAAATTTTTTTAAAAAAAAGAAAATTCAACAACTTATACCAACTCCAAAAAGAGAAAATAGAATGACAGAAAGGCAGTATTTGAGAAATAAAGAGAATATTTCAAAATGATATTAATCCACATATTTGTGAATCAGAGCCCCACATAGAATAAATAAAAATAAATTCACTGCAGACACATAAAGTATGATTGCTGAAGCAAAAGACAAAGATACCACCTTACAAGCAACCAGGGAAAAGAGGCAGATGACCCACAAAGCAGCAAGAATTAGACAGCCAACTCCACAGTAGTAATGACAGGGACCAGAGGACAATTAAATAATGCATTCAAAGTGCCAAGAGAACATATCAATCAGCTTATCAACTGAGAGAGTTTACTACTCAAAGATTCACTGAAAGAACACTAAAGAAAGAACTTTAAGAAGAAAACCAAAGTCAGAAGAAAGTAATGGCACAAAAGGCAATGGTAAACAAAGAAAGTTCACAAGATCGTTGGCAAACTGTTCAAGCATTGACTGTCTAAATAATACACTGATTGTATAAATTACTGATTTATTATACACTGATTGTATAATACTGGGAGCCCTGTACCCTCAGCCACAATACTACATGGCCTCCTGAATCCCCTTCCCTGCTCTGAGTTCTAGTTCAAGTGTAATGTCCTGAAAAGTGATGTGTCTTCCTGGAAAAGGTTTATGAACAGCCAGCTGCTCAGATCAATAATCCAAGGCCAGCTTATTCGCACTACAGGCCTCCTCTCTCAGAGATGATAATCACAGCATTAAAATACGTTGCAAGAGGCACCACTCGCAGTGGGCCTGTCATACATTATCTCATTTCATTTTACACTACACCTGCAGGTGGCTGTATCATGACTCAGACAAGGCAGATAAGCTGTCCAAGGTCATACTGCCCATAGTGACAGTGTGGCTGCTGCTTCTGGTAGGCCATTTGCCTTCATCATGGCCGAAATTCTCTCCCTGCAAACCCAGCCACGGAAAACATCCCCGCTTGTCAAAAGTAAATCCCTCTTGCTAACTACTGATGTGATGTGAGGTCCAAGTAGGCAGCCTCTGCGGGTCTCCTTTTCCAAGGTAAACTGCATTCAGCATTGTGTCAAGGATCTCAAGGTGGGTTGGCACAGGGAAGACCAGGTCAGAGAAATAGAGGGGAGCCGACACAGGGGGCTTCAAACCCTGAGAGGAAGAGACCAGGCGTCTCAAAGGGAAGGAGTCACCACCTTGAGGGAAGATGGAGTAACTGTCACGCACTGCCAGGCAAAGAGGGGCAACGTCAAATTGTCTCCATCTCCCAATTCGGAGCATCAACATCTTGCTGGGAAGACCCTCGCCAGACATTACATCCAGTCTTAAAGTTCAGGGCCTTTAAAGATAGCATATGTACTTGGAAAAATGACTCCCCAGGGAGTTCCTTGAGACACCAAAGTGGCCAGCCCATCTCCCATCTCCATGTGTCCAGGCTGTCTCTGGCACAGACAGACAAGCAACAAAGGCTGTGGAGTGCACCACCCTGCTGGGCGGGAGGGCCTTAGCACCCATTCACCCAGCCTCTGCTGAGAGGGCTGGAAACTGTCTGGGGCCAGCTGAGGAGTCAGGCCAGGTCCCCACTGACTAGAATTCAGGGTTGGGGAGACACCCTCAGGAGTCCTCAGCCATACAGAAAATGCCAAACTTCCCACGTGTGATTTCCCCACAGACCCTTCTTACATTTTCTTTTTAATTTCCATAGTCTAGGAAGGAAAATACTCTGCATTTGTTTCTTATTAATTTACAAATCATTAAAAACATATTTTACAAGAATTTTTAACATCCACAAAGCTCTTTTTTTAACTTCTTGTAAGTCATTTAGCACTCTTTTCTCAAGGAAGAGGAAAATGCATTTTTTGCCAAGAATAAACTCCTCACTTTAAGTTGGGTTCGGCTTTTAGTCCCAGGCTCATAAACTCCAGCATGGCTTGGACAAACTGAGAAAGGAAATTCTTCCCCAGCCCCAAGTCCGCAAGATTGTAAGCAGCATGATTTTCACACACACACACTCGCCAAACAAAACTGGGGGTGAAGACTGGATAGTCTTCTGTAAGCTTGGCCTCAACCCTAACCAACAGACCCCCAACAGAGCCATCCAAGGGAATCTAGAAAGGGGTTCTCAGCCGGGGCACCTCCACCCTGAACAGCCACAAGCTCCCTGAGCAAGATGCAGCTTTGAGCAATACTGTGCCTCAGAGGATGCACAGCCAGGCTGACCGGGACACCTGAGCTCTCCATGTGCTGTGCTTAAGAGGTGGCAGACAGCTTGGTGCCAAGCTGGCACTAAAGGAAGATTGTGCATGTGTGGAACACGCGAGAACTCTGCTTTGTGCATATGCAGGAGAGCACGGTCGTGCAGTAAACCAGTCACCCAGACAGTGTCAGCACCAAAGGGCAACCAAAGGGTGGTGATTTTACCAATGCAGTGGGGCATCATAACACTGCAGTGGTTACTGATCTGGAACTATCCCTGATTTGTGCACACTTTGGTTTTATGGACTCCACATTTGCATTCCCCCCAAAATTCATATGTTGAAGCCCTAACCCCAGAGCAATGATATTTGGAGTGATGAGGTAATCAGGGCAGGATGAGGTCAGGAGGTAGGGCCTTCATAATGGGTTCAGTGTTCTTATAGAAGAGACACCAGAGAGTTTGCTGTCTCTCCATGCACACACAGAGGAAAGGCCATGTGAGCCCACAGCAGGAAGGCAGCTGTCTGCAAGTTTCTTAGTAACACAAATGAACTTCACTAGAAACTACCACCCTATCCAGGGGCAGCTGAGGACAGAGTCTTGTTTCCTCTGCTTTTTAACACTCCAGAGCCAGGAGCACTTCCCCAATACGCACACACACACACACACACACACACACACCAGTCCTTCCCATTACAAGTCAGTGAATCAAACAGCTGACACTTCACCGATTTGATTTTGCCATCTTTTAGCCACAAAAATGCATAGAATAACACAACCTGGGATCATATAAGACAGAGTGGGAACAGGTAAAGTAAAGCTCAAAAGCAGAGAACACTAATGGGAGCCAGGAACAAGGCAGCCCAGCAGGCAGCCCTGGAGCTCCAGACCTTCCTGATGGGTGGCCTCTACCAGGTGACAGGACACTGATCAGGAGCACGGCTCCCTCGGCCCACAACATCTAAACAAATGTGTGGGTTTTAATAGTTTAGGAAAAGCATGAGTGAGTAATCACGGGGAGGGGCCTGGACCTCAAGTACACTGGGGAGCCACACCTGCCACGATGTCTTTCACCAGGCCTGTCTCTCCCCTGACAGCTGCATCTGCCTCTGCACTGGAGGCCTGATGCCTGTCCCCCAGCCCCAGCCATCAGGTTCCTGAGCAGCGACAAGGGGATCTCTCACCACAGGGGCAGACCTCAAGACTCCCCTGCTCAGAGCTAAAGGTCTGCCCCCTGCAGCTCAAGCTAACTCCCAGCTCTGTGTGGGCTCTCCTGGCACCCAGCCATGCCCTCCTTGGGCCCTTGGTGCTGCAGACACTCAGGCTTGAAGGAGGCTCCCCACTCTGCCGGCTCACTCTCAGGACTCCAGAAGCCTCCCTAACTCAGTAAGGTTCCTCTGCTATACCTGTAGGACCTGTCGTTTCACACACAGCCGACCCAGGGCCTAGATGATGCCTGGCATACAACACATGCACAATAAACACCCAAAGGGCAAGCTGTTTCCCAGAACCCAGCATACCCCCTGGCACACAGTAAGCACTTAACAAGTAGTACTGGAAGCACAAGAACACTTTCCACCCCAAATGTTGCCTGCACCAAGGAGGGTGTGCTCAGTTCTCCAAGGAAAGGGCACTCAGATGTAGGGAGGATGTCCCTGGCCAGCCTCCCACAGAGGTAGCATGTGAGCTGGGCCATATGGACGGGAGGACTAGGGGAGGAGGCGTTCCAGGCCAAGAGAACAGGAAGGGCAAAGGCCAAAGAGCCTGGCGTGTTCAGGGACATCTCCCACTGTTGGGGGAAGGGGGTTGAAGTGTGAGGTTACTGTCTTATCCTCGTTTAGGGCAGTAAAAGCCACTAGTTTATTGGCAGCAATTGTTAAATATTCATGAATTGTGCAAGCCTGTTGTTAAACCATTGTTAGCTTGAAATCAGTAATTGCCAAAGGCAGCACATTGGGGAAGGACAGCCCCAATTGTGCTGCCCCGACCCCCATGCCTTTCTTTTCCTAGGAAAATTGAACATTTGAGAACAGGCATTATCAACCCATATTCCCAATGAAAATATTAACTTTAAAAGTAGGCATGCATGTTGTAGGTCAGAAATGGATCATAAAACGTGAATTCCGAGGGATGAATTCAGAGCCTTCTCTGCCAAGGAGCCCAGCAGGAAAAGCTCCCCGTCTCATTGGTGCTTTCCTTCCCTAAGCCGGTAGCTTTAGACAGCCAGTAACTTCTCCAAATGTTCACATCTGCAGCAGGTTGTATTTTCCCAAAATGGCTCACAGCACTGTCTCCAGTCTCACATGCTCATCTTGCCTTGTGACCTTCACACTGCTCCCGTCAGATTGGGGTGGGTCTGCACACCTCCCATAACGCAGGCAGGCCTTTGGACTGCCTCCAGCAGCAGAGCACTGCAGACCTCACGTTACGTGATTGCCAAGGCTGTGCCATGAAAACGCCAGACACTAGACCAGACCAGGAGGACACACGCACAGCCCATAGAGAGACATCACCTCAAGCCAGCTGATCTCCCAGCCAAGAGCCATGGCGGGGGGCGGGGGGGGGGAGGGGCGGGCTTGGAAAGCAGCCCTGAGTGGAGCAGAGGTGAGCCACCCCAGCTGAGCCCCGCCCAGTGGCAGACTTCTGAGTAGGATCTGTGATAAATAGATCTGTTTTGGCCACTAAATTTTGAAATGGTTTGTTACGTAGCAGTGTAGAACTAGAATAGATTCCTCATCAGGAAAGTGGGGAGAGATAACATCCTCCTTGTGCAATTGCTGGGATGGTCCTGTATGGTGAAATATGACAGGTGCAAGACCAGCCCCCGGCTCCTTGCAAGTGCTAGGCACATGTGCATGGCCTCCTTCCCCCAGCACCCCACCCCCATTCTCTGCCCACCCCTCAGGACTCTTGTGTCCTGCACTACTGTGCTCCGTCAGCCTTGGCCAATGGGAGATTTTATCCTAAGACAAGATTCAGGCTGTTCATAATACACTCTTGTCTTCCAGACACAAAGAGATCTCAGAGATCTCCATGCAGGTCAGCACACCACCTGCTTCAGAATACATTTTGCTGTCTATCCCTCAGAATCAGAGCCACAGCAGGGCCCAGAAATTCGTATTTTCCACCAATAGGGCCCAACACCCTAACCAAGGATTAGCACCTTGGACAAGAGCCACAGGATGTTTCCTTAGGTTTCTTGGAGCCTCAGTTTCTTCATCTGTATACTGAGCCCCCTTGGGATGCCCATTAAGTAGATAATGTGTAAACATCCTGACACAAAGAGGATGTCCAGCAGATAGCAGTGTCCCTGTCGCCATCTTGCTGGTCTCTTTGGGCTCTTCAGAAGCCCTGGCATTATAACAATCCCTCTTACCTGTCCAGAAGTAGAGTGGCTTAGGTCTGCACCTCTCCCCACGACCATGGTTCTCAGCCTGGGCTGCACATTAGAATTGCCTGGGGCTCGTTAAAAATGCCAACCCCTTTGCCCACCCTGAACCAAGAGAGTGAGTCAAAAAGTCTGATGGGTGGGTAGTAAGGTGGGGGGGGATCTGTTTTGTAAGCACCCAGGTAATTTCAACGTACCCCAAAGTGGCCCTGAAGTATGAACAGGTGAAGAGCAGTTAAATGTCTTACCCTCAGTGCCTGCATGCCTAGGCTCTGCACTCTACATACAGATAGTGGTTTAGCTTAAGTCAGAGCAGAGCAGAACAGATAACAGAGAGACAGAACTGCGTTTCCCAACTCCCCTCTGCTGGAGACACACCTGGTCAATTGTCGTGGGAACTGAATCTAACAGTGTAATGTATGACATGAGTCAGTGTGGTGCTGGCACACGGTGGGTGTGTAAAGAATGCAAGGTTATTTAGTACAGTACTTACTGTTTTCAAACAGGAGCTGTTATCTGTGTCTAAGAGGCCTTCAGCCCCACCCAGAAAGGCCCACACGCTCAGAGCCACTGGGGACCCCAGGCATAGCCATTAGGCAGCTAAGTCTCCGTAAGACAGAACAGCCACAGTGTGAGAGCCCCAGGTACCAGACAGAGGGAAGAGAACTGGGAGCCTGCCAAGGACCCTGAGAAGTCACCGCTGGGAGGAGTGGGAGACAGGCACTCCCACACCTGTCCCCCTGCAAGTTTCCATCGGATTTTATAGATGAGGAACTGAACTGTCAGGGTCACAAAGCCCCTGTCCTAGAGGGGCTCCTCCCCTTCTCCTGGCTAATGTCTCCCCTGCTCACTGGCTTTGATGGAGCTGGAGTTCTGAGCCCCTGTGCTGGTACTGCCCACCCCTTCTCAGGCCTGGTCCCCAGATACTGGGGAAGATAAACAGGTTATCTACACAGGTGCCCTGAAAGTGTCCCTGAAGGAGAGCTTCCCTGGATTCAGAGGCCTGTCCAGGCTGGTATTCGTGTTTCCTGTCCCCAAGCCTGAAGGTCTGGGTGCCTGCCCTGTGCCACACTCATCCCCTGGCCCCCCACTCCTGGCTCACTTCCTCAGACTAAGCAGGGACACCGTCTGGAGCCATGGTCAGCATCACAGGTCAAGGTCCAGGGGCCCATCCTGTCCAGGCCCTGTCTGCACTGGCCCTGGGCCCACAACTGAGTTCTTGGACCCTCACTGGGGACAAACACCCATGGAATGCGATGCCTTGTGAACTGGAGGAAGAGGGAGACGGCAGGGGCCCCCAGTCTTCTAACCTCAGAGCCACAGGGGAGACAGTGCACCATGCACAGGGTGAGGCAGGAGAGGCCAAACTGTGACACACACCACACACTCCCCAAGGAAAGGAGGGTTCCCTGTCATACACTCCCTCTGATATGTCAGCTGCCATCTAGGGTCCTTGATGCCTTCTAGCCTCTGCAGATGTCAGACCCCTGCTAAGCTAAAAAAGACCCCCAAACTGTCCTAGAGAGAAAACAGGAGCCCAGGCCAGGCTCCAGGGAGCTGGATGGCCTGGCGTGACCCTTCTTCACTGACAGGCCGGTCCCTGGTGTCTGTGATGTCACCCAGGCCCTGAAATGCAATCTCTCCATGCAGGGTATCAGCTATTGGGGCTCTGGAGTGCACAGAACTCCTTCTCCCAGGGGCCACTGCAGCACAAAGGCAGGTGTGGCTATCCCAAGTCACAGACAAGGCTGGGAGGCTTGTCCCTTGGCAGGGACCTGCTAATAGCTACCCAGCAAGGGTGCTCAAGGGAGAGGAATAGGGACCACACATGCAGAAGAGGCCCCCATAGGCAGGAGTCTGGGGACAGTGAGGATGGGTCCAAGCAACCACATTGAAGTATGCAAAGTGTGACTTGTCCAGTGGTGCAGTGGACAACACTCACACCTGCCCAGCAGGCCCACATTGAAGGACCTTGACTGTAGAGGCCATAAGACTTTCAGGTACTGAAGCAGCCAGAATGCCCAACAATGAGGGTTGATCAGTGCATTATAGTCATCAGTAAGGGGGAATATTATGCAGACTTTAAAATGTTATTTAAAGAATTTTTAATAACCCAGACCAATGTTCTCTACAGTGTACCCTTCTGCATCTCATGCCTTTTCCCCTACAACAGACGGCTACCAGCTGTTTGGGGACAAGACCTGAATAGCATGGAGGGGACCAAAGATGCTGGATGAGCCCCAGTGAGTCCCTCTGGCCAGCACCCCCTTTCCCTGGACCCCTGGTAACATCTTCTTCCCCTGGAATGTGAACCTCTGGGTTCAGGGAGGGATTGTGAAGAGGAAGGCTTTCCAGGGCTCCATCCAGCCCTCAGCACAGCCGCTGAAGCCACTGAAGATGTGCTGTGTGGGTTCCAGGCCAGCCAGGACCATCCACAGACCTTGGTGACACAGCTTTGAACCAAGCCAGAGCCCAAGGAGGAGAGAGCAAGGCCTCATCAACCACGAAAGCCTTCAAAGCTGGTGGGAAGTGTCCTCTGTCAATTCCCACCACATGGCAAATTAAGTTCTATTTAGCCTCTTTCGAAAATATTTTCCTCTCTTGATTTAATAAAAGTTGGAGCTGTGCCACTGTTCGTAGGCAGGCTGGGATGCAGCTCAGTGAAGCAGGAGCAAGCTGCCTGCCCCCACAGACCGGGCCACAGCCACTCCACTGCACCTCCCCAGATTGCTTCTGTTTGCAGGCTGCAAAGATCTCAACGCCAACATGTCCTTTGGCACTGGCAGTTTGTTCTTCCTTTTTCCCTCCCTCACCTTCTTGGAATGTGTAAGGTGGAGAAAAAGAGCATGGAGACAGAAGAAAATGGCCGTCCTGCCCACAGAAGCCCAAGCCCAGGCAAGGCCCTACATCACACACAGGGACAGGGACACAGCCCACAGCCAGCCTCCCCACCTCTTTCCAGGGCAGGCTGCTTCCCCTGGTGACTCCCACCAACCTCCGATGGGGTCTTCACCCTCTCCACTCAGTCGCTTGGTCCCACCACTCCCCTGAGACGAGGGACAGCTCTCTGTCCACATCTCATGTGACTCCCTGTAGCAATAAACAAGATGGGCCCCTTCCTCCTCCTGGAAGTACACTGCTGTCCAGGCCCCTGAAAAGCAGACCTCCTCAGAGCCAGCATACCCAGCCAGCTGCTGGGCAGATGGGCTCAGAGCTGTGCCCCTCGCTAGCAGCTGCCCCCAGCCCTGGGGAGCCACCCACCCACCTTCCCACCCCCCGACCTGCACCCTCTTCTGGGGCTGTTCTATAGGCAGTGACCTCCTGATAGAGGGTCTGGAGGCTCGGTCCTTTGCCTCCAATTGGGACAGCTCTGAGGGCTGAGGCCCCAGTGGCAGCCACATTGCAGATTAGTGCCTCCCTCCACCCAGCTCCACTTCCAACTGCCCCACAGGTATGTCTCCCAGTAAACGCCCTGCACCTGCCTCTCCATTCAGAATCTGCTTCCCCCACCTAAAATGGTTGGTGGCAGGCACAGTCCTTGAAGGCAGACTTTAAAGAGGAATTGGCAGCCAGCCGTCTGGCCAGGCCCCACCGCTGGGCCAGCACTGGTGTAGGGACCACAGGCCAAGCAGCATCCCCAGCCTTTGAGAAGTTGGGAGAAGCAGTGAGCAGAAGGACCAGGGAATGGGTGGCACTTGAAGGAAGAAAATGACAGCTCAGGGTGATTAATTACCAACTCAGGGCAAACATGAAAGCTAAGGGGGCTTCCCCAGCTGCTTTTAAGAAAACTCTAATGTCCTGCAGCTAAGAATAGAGTGGGGGTCAAGTTCAGGACTTAATGTAAGAGTGCCAACTTCAGAGAAGATGGAATGTTCAGCCCTGGCCAGTCCCCCACAAGTTCAGGGCCCCAGTGTGCAAAGAAGGGGACCGATTCTCAGGATGGGGCACTCTGGGGATGCAGGTCCAAGGTCCCTGAAACTGCCAGAGGAAGGGCAGAGCAGCTCACTCCTGTCTGAGAAGACTGCACCCCACCTGATGGAAGTACTGCCATGGCTTTAATGAGGTATCACCAGGACAGCACCACCCCCTGAGAATGTGCCCACCACCCCCTGGCAGCCAGCCTACACACTAGGATCACACTCCACACAGCCTGGCAGGGAAGGTGGCTGGTCTGCCAGAGGAAGGAACATGTGGCATCCCCCATGATGGCACAGCTAGCCAGCACATTCCAGCAGAAGCCACTCCATGCAGCAGTGGGGCTGAATCTGGGGTACTGCATCAAGGGGTAGAGATTTTGGACAGAGAAGGGGTGCTGACCCAGGAAGGTTTTCCTGCAATTCAGGAATTTAGCACCCTGGCAAGGACCCAGGAGAGCAGGGCTCCCATGCATGTTTCCTGGAAGCTTGCAGGAAGCGGTGGCCCACGCTCAGTGACACACAAGTGTCAGAGCTGCCACAACAGACAGCAGAGGCACAGCAAAAGGTCTCCAAACAGTGGACCTCCATGAGTATACAGACTATGTAAGAACGACAACACCAGGTGCCCATGCTCCCCAAGAGGGACACCCCGCCTGTTGGTGGGGAGGATGGTGATGGTGAGTGGGCCCATGCAGGCTGGATGCAGAAGAGGCTGCCACAGAACTGGTAGCATTGGACACACAGGAGCCCGCCCTACAGAGGCTGGGGGGGCAGTTGTGAACATCACAAGCTGAGGATGCAGGCTAGTATAATGGGCTGAGTGGCAGCCAGTGGAGATAAAGAACGTGGAGTTCTTAGGGGAGAGAGATGGGCCAAGAACAAGGGACTGCTACTTACACAGAGTAAGTGAGGGTTGGACGACCAGAAGACTGAGGACAAAGCCTCCACTAAAAAGCCCCAACCCCTTGCCCGTTGGCAGACCTAAACCCATCTTCAATCCAGAAAGTACAGACCAGAGGGGATGGTGAGTCCCCAGGAGGAAGCCCCGGACACACTGTGGCAGGATCCTCAGTAGACTTCCTCAGACCTTCCCCAGAGGCTCCTACAGTCTCGTACTCATACGTGCTGGGGACATGGCAGTCCCCAGGCCTGTAGGGTTGTTAGAGCCACTTCTAGGAGGGGTCACATGCCCCCTGGTCACAGCAGGGTGTGGCCTGTCTCAGCTCATGTCGGGTCCTGAGGTCCCTGGACGGGCCTACTTGTCTCCACCTCTGAGCACCAGGGCTTACTCCAGACCCCAGTCTTTTCTCTCCAAGCCCTCCCTGTCCCCACCCAGGCCTATGTGTGTGGATTCCCAGACACATGTGCACCCAGACCTCCCTCCAGACTCTTCCTCCTCCTCACTCAGCATCTCTCCACCTCTCACGGCCATCTCCAAGTCAACACGTCCACACTCTTCCTTCCTCCACGTGGGCCGTGCACAATAAGCTGCTGCCTGCTCTATTACCTCATCCCAGCTCCCTGCCATCCAAGATCTGAGTTCCCTGGGCCAGGTGGCCACAGCGGCTCCTTGCTGCCACACAGGCCCCTCCATGCACCTACCCATGGCAGCTACACCAGTCTTAAACACCAGTCAGACCTCATCCTTCCCTGGCTCCCCAACCATGTGGGATGAGATCCAAAGGCATGTGTGGTTTTTCAAAGTCCTCCTGACCCAGGCCCTGCCTGGCTCCCCAGCCCAGGAAGTTGTCAGATCTTCTCAGACAAGATTCTGTTGACTGTCCTTGATAAGGTCAAGGACCACAGCTGTCAAGGACCACAGCTTCAAAGGCCTACCTCTCTGTTTCTGATAAAAGCCATTAGGGTTGAGCACTGATACTCTCCCCACTGCATTGTAAAAGACACATAGAAAAGACTTTCTCATGGTGTGATTTCTGGCCCAGAAAAAAAAAAAAAAAAAAAGGCAGGGTCATGAGGCAATCGAGTGCTGTCAGGCAAGAATTGCTTCCATAGTTCTTTCAATGGGCACCAGATCAATGTATGTTAAAAAACAAAATTAAATTAAGAGACCTTGCCTTCCTCTTCCTGGACACCCTGAGGATATCTCTAGCATTATGTTATTTAAAAGTATCTTACCTGTTACCCACTACCTTTTCTGCTCCTCTCCCGAAATTGTGACCTTGCTGAGAACAGGTGTATGACCCATTATTCTCTGAATTTTTTAACCTCCAGCCAGGCACTGAGCAAGTGCCCAGGGATTTGATGAAGAAACAGAGGTAACTGATGGAGGCCCTCCCCCGGGCCTTCCTTCCTCCCAGCCTTGCACACGCAAAGGAATCCTGGGCAAGGCTGTGGCCCACACATCTGTCTCCCACACATCGGTCTGCCAGCCTGTGAGCTCTCCAGCGCAGACATGCCCAGGCCAGCCTGGATTCAGCACCGCTGCCAGCCCAGGTCCTGGCACCCAGAAAGTGCTGGGTGAAGTCTGGCTGGCTGGGCTCCTACCCAGTGAGGAAGGAATTACTCACTTCCCTGAGGCTTCATTTTGAAAATGTATTTAGTAACTTCTAAACAAATCATACCAACCCTCCAAGTTTTATTTGTTCAGTTAAATTAATTCTATTTTAATATTTCCATTAGCCATTTAATTTATTCTAAAACCTGGCACTGCAAAGTAATAAAACCTCTCAAATATTGACAGACAGTAAAGTAAATGTCGCCCAGCTACAACCATCTGTTTTTCCTCCGAATTCCTCAAGATGGAGAGTGTGCCGCCATGATTTATTTATGGGCCTTCCTCGGCCTGTAGTGTCTGTTCCCAGCCCTCCCTCAGCCCTGGACCAGGGCTGCCGGATGCCACGGTCTGGACCCAGTCAACACAGTATGAGGGAAAGAAGGAAAGAGTCTGGAGTAAAAATGAGAAAATCTGTACAGCACAGAGAAATGGAGTGATCTCAGGTGAACTGTAAACGCTCACCGTCCCCCACCGCCTGCCCCATGCCAGTGGCCTTCTGATGTCCCTGGTGCACTGACCCCATCTTGCCCCCACTCCTTCTGGCCCTGCCCCTGGAATGAGAGGGCCCTCTTCCTGTCCCGCTAGCCTGGACAGGGCAGGGGCACCAGGCTGCACAGCCCACACGGGGCCCTCACAGAGGCAATGTCTAGCTGGCTGGCAACTGTGCCTTCCCACCGAGGGTCTGCTTCAGCATGGGGGTGACACTGGTGGCCCCGCTCAGAGGCAGCTCCCCATGAGCCAGGTGCAGCAAGGCCCGAAGAAAAGGCTTCAGGGGTGACAAGGGGCAAAACGAGGTTCGAATCCTGTACCTACATAGGGCCTGGGTGGCTCAGTCATTTAAGCATCTGACTCTTGATTTCAGCTCAGGTTCATGAGTTCGAGCCCTGTGTCGGGCTCTGTGCTGACAGTGCAGAGACTGCTTAGGATCCTCTCTCTCTCCCTCTCTCTCTGCCCCTCCACCCTGAAAATAAATAAATAAACTTTAGAAAAACAATTCCTGTACCCACCACTCCCCTTTCCTAGAGCAGGAGCATGAGATGCCCCACAGGTTGGGGGTATGTCTGCCCAAAGCAGGGGCCCAGAAGGCCATGGCAACACTCCTTGCTCTCTCCAGACACCCAGCATCTCTGCGAAGGAAGGCTGTCACATGAGCCACTGCTCTCTGAGCCAGGGGTACAGGTTCGACTTCCCTCAGGGTTGGCAGGGAGACAGGGAAAACACACACACCCGCCAAGCACCCACACACCTGCCAGGAGGTTCGAATGTACCTGGTGTTTACTCGGCACACATAATTGCAATTCTTTTCCTACCCTTACACCAAGCCAAGGCAGCCACAAATATTCCTCTGCACATGTCAGAGCCACACAGCCCCAAACCATTTGGTCTTCCCCTCCCTAATTGCCTCTTGTTGTGGCCTTCCCACTCCCACCCACACACAGCACAGCTACAGGATTGCATCTTCGGTGGAAGAGCTAAATGGGGGGTGGGAATGGGGACATCCAGGCCTTTAGCCCTGAGCTCCTGCTGCAGCCCAGAAGGGAATCAGAGCCCAGGCCATTCGCTCGTCCCACAAGCAGGTGTGTCAGCCCAACTTACTTCAGGGAATGTCAGATGCCTCAAGTCTCCTGGAGCCCTGTGGGGAGAGACCAGCAAGCGAGGAGATGCACCTGTGTGTCCTGTGCTACGGCAGAGGTTGTGCCCACCCAGCAGGGCCCAGGGAGGGGTCAGGGGCCTGCTTGTGGGACAGGAGTGGCTCCCAGAGGCAGTGGCACCAGAGAGGAGTCTGCAGGTTAGAGAGCGTTCAGGAAGAGAAGCTGGTGTGAGCGAAGGGTCAGAGGAGGAAACAGCAGGCCCCACACGGCTCGCTGGACTGGAGCGGAAGTCATGAGAAGGGCAAACACAAGGGAGGTCAACACTGGGAAGAAAGCACAGACTTCTGCCCAAGGGCCGTGGGAGCCAAGTTGTGAGTCTAGGGGAGGGACATGCCCCACTTTTGAAACTGAGACCCCCCGGGACAGCCATGGAGAGCTGGAGGAACCCAGCCCAGGAGGAAATGCTGGAGACAGTGGGAAACATAAGACTCGGGAAGGGCCTGAAAGATGCTCCCCAGACAGAGGCCTGCTCTGCGCCTTCATTCTGGGTGGTCCCACAGACAGGGTCTCAAGGAGGCAGTTAGACAGCCAGCACCACACAGACGGGCTCAGGAGGGGCTCTGCAGACTTGGTGAGCCCTCCATGGGTGTCATTGAAGGGGATGGGCTCAGGTAAGCCCTCTGACACCAGGACAATAAATGTTTACAGAGCAATTGCTGTGCGCAGGCACCCTGCCAAGCACTTGGGGAGACGATAGTGAGCAGAAAAACCGCCACCTGCCTCGTCCACCCAGCGGCCCCTCTTGCGCAACTCAAGATGGGAATGGAAGAATTGCACAACTCAAGTGACAACTCAGGGAGTGCAGCCAAAGAGGACCACACAACCAAAAGGACATGGTGGGGGTGAGTGATTCAGGTAGGGCGAGGAGGGAGGCGTCCTCCCAGGCCCCTGGTCCCGGCATCATTACCAGATCCTCAAGGAGGCCCCCATGCACAAGCGATTCTTCCTGCCCTGGCCCTCCCAACCCTGCCACCCAAGGACCAAAGAAATACGTTCAAATAGCAACCCCAGCCAGTGTCCTGCCCGTGGCCATTGTTTCTCTCACGTAAGCTCAGGGCAACCATAGGTGTGAATACCACACAAGCAAGGGAAGGAAGCACAAAGAGGGGAGGAGCCTCCAGTAAGAACACACAGTCTCCGGGAGAGTGGCGGGTGGTTCCAGCCTGGATCTGCGGGGTCTAAGCCCCACGCTCTGCACCCCCCAGCCCTGCTCTCAGCCACAGGACAGCTGTGAAGACCCTGGCTGGCTATGCCTGGCGCCCCACTGCGGCCTGCACAACACATGCCTCCCCAGAGTCACTTTACCCCCATCTCTCCACACACTGTACCCCAAAGAACTGCCACAGACACGCCTTGGTGGCAGTTCCCCCATTTTTTATCTACATGTTTGGGTTTTCAATGATCTCAACAGGTTCTGCCGACATCATCCCGGGAATTAACGAAGGCTGCCAGTCTCACAGCTCAAAGAGAGGAAAAAAGAAGTTGTGTGTTCACAGCCAAAAGAGGAGTTCATAAATTTTCACAAAATTGCTAGATGTGTGTGATTTATAGCCAAGGCAAGATGCTCCAAGCCCCTGAGGAGCGGAGCGATGGCTGGGAGGGGGCAGAACATGGTGAGAAGGCGGCAGAGCCAGCGGGCTCAGAAGGACGGTGGCACTCAGCAGGAAGGCACGTGGGCCCAGGACCAGTGTCTGCAAATACGGGCAAAGGCGGAGCTTCCCGCAGTTCCTGTGCCTGGGACATCTGTGAACATGATGCAGAGCAAGCACCCACAGAGGTGACCGGCCTCAGAATGACATGCAGGACCCCAGTGCAGTCCTCCAGTGCCCCCTGGGTGAGTTACAGCCGCCCAGCACACCAGGAACCCCTGGAGATTCAACATGGCCCTTCCTGCTGCAGCAGGCATCTGAGGTACCCCGACACAGGGACACCACTAGGGCCGGGCTGAGGACCATGGGGCAGGGCAGCATGGATACTTAGGGGACAAATCTCGCAGCAGTCCCCAGCCCCCACACCTGATGCCCCATGGGTGTTCACTCACAGAGCATCCAAAGGTCCAGAGCCTGTTCTGGGTGCAAGACAGCCCTCAACAGAGAACCAACCACCAGTCCTGGTACAGGAGGGGGAAATAAAGGAAAAGTTCTGCAGGGGTCTCAGGACACAGTTCTTCACAACACCCTGAACTCTTTACCCACTTTTCGGCTGGGCACACCAGTCTGGGCATCTGTGACCTTTCCAAGGGTTAACAGGTGATAAGTGGTAGAGATAAGGTTCAAAGCCATATCTGATGGACCAACACCCACATTCTCCACCAGCTGCTTCTCCCTACACTGATGACAATCAGGCAATAGCGATTGGTTCAGTGTAGATGTTCCTGTTTATGTCATGGTCATGCCTTATATATTCCTTTACGTGCACCAAATATTTCACTTAGAAAAAATTTTTTAACGTTTATTTATTTTTTTTTTGATAGAGAGACAGAGCACCAGTGGGGGAGGGGCAGAGAGAAAGGGAGACAGAATCCGAAGCAGGATCCAGGGGCTGAGCTGTCAGCACAGAGTCTGATGCGGGGCTTGAACTCATGAACTGTGAGATCATGACCTGAACTGAAGTTGGACGCTTAACTGACTGAGCCACCCAGGCACCCCTAAATATGTCACCTTAAAAGAAAATTTTTTAAAGTTCTCAGAGCCGATGGAAAGAGAATCACTCCTCTCCCTGCACTCTTCACCTGGACGGGCAGCCACCCGAGGAGGAAGCTCAGCAGGGCAGGGTGGGAAGTGTCCGGATCTCCCATCCACCAGGCTGAGAGCTTGTCTGTGGCCCATGGCACACCAGATTCTGGGGGAGCTGTCCAACATCAGCACCATCAGCTGGTCCCGTCCCCAAAGTGACCACAGCCACAGTGGAGGACACCCACACTATGCCACTGTGCCTGGGCCCTGGACCTAGGGTGGAGACTGCCACCACTAGGGAATGTTCCAGGAGCTATGATCTGTGGACAGGCTACTTCCTTACAACTCAGGCCCTGGAGCCATGTCACTGCTGGGATGAAAGGCTCTGGGGTAGGGAAGAAAAACATGCCCCAAGGGGCAGCCTGCCCACCCATCTGTCAAGACAGCTGCTCTCTGAGGAAGGTCGGGTCAGGGAAGGGATAGAGAGGGGGAGAGAGGAGGACAGTGAGCTTGATGGAGGGCAGCCACCCGATGACAGGACCCAGTGGCCTGTCCTGGGAGAGGCACAGGGGGGTGGGACCTGGCAGCTGGGAGCAGCTGAGCAGGGACAGAGGTGTTCATCATTTTGCGGGGTCAGCCTGAAGCCAGGGTCACCGGAGGGCCATCTAGGCAGCCAGCCCACCGAGGACAGCTGCTGCCCCATGCACAGGCCAGCACAATCTGGGACATGATGGCAGAGAAGTAAAACTAAATCGTGAGGAGGCCAGAGGGGCCTTCGGTAACTGGACTTGTGTTCCAGCCTGCCCTTGGGACTTCTGGCAGGCTGTTCAACCTCCCCACAACCGGTTTTCCTCATCCTTCTGGAGGGACTAAGAATTCCTGTCTCTCAGAAGGGCTAGTGGGATGATTTAAGATCCTGTGTCTGCACATGAGACACAGGCATAGATAATACAGCAACTCCTGTCGCTGCAGGCCTCTGATGGGCTCCCATACGAAGGCCGCACGGTACTCACTCCCATTTTACGGATGAGACAACTGAGGCTCAGAGAGACAAGTAGCTAGTGGAAACCCACAGGGCTAGGAAGTGCCAGTCTCCCCATTTCTGCTCTCCCTAGAAAGAAGTCTCCAGACACCAGCCACTTCTCCAGCATAAGCCTATTTACTCACATCTCTCCCCAGGCAGAGATAAGAAGCCAGGCCATTTCCAATGTTCACATTTTCATTCCTTGAAATTCTAGGAAATTCTTCCAATGCTGTACAGCGCAGACAGGAGGCCAGGGGGCCAGGAGGCCAGGGCGAGGTGTGGCGCACTAAGATGGTGCTCATCCCTCTCAGATGTTTATGGAGAGCCCTTCTGTGGCCCCGTGACCTTCTCAACCAGGTGGCTGTCAGAAGATAAATGTTTCATTATTCAGAGATGCCTCCCACCTCTGGTCGCTGCCACCCCTGACCTCACACGGTGCCTTGGGGTGACCCCAAATCCTCCACATTCCTCCTCCCTTTTGCAAGGGATACTTTCAGAGCCTCCCCCAGACTGTTGAGGGACTTAAATCACAAGTGTCCCAGGGCAGGACCAGCTGACAGGCCCAGAGTCCCCATCAATCTTCCCACAGGACACTCCAGGCTCCGACTGAGAAGGATTTACGGGGTGGGAGGGACACAAGACAATGCAGCCCCACCCAGGCCCCGCCAGCAGCCTTTTCCCACGGTCAGCTCCAGCCATCCCTACTGGACGGGTCAGAAAGGCTGGATCAGGGGAACTCACCCTGTCAGAGTAGAGGATGCTTCCCTGCAGTTAGCTCAGGCTGGTGGGCTTACCTACGGCTTCCCTGACTTCTTATTCTTGTCTCCATGTGTCCAAAGTCTCTGCAAAACCTCTGCTTTTTAAATGAAGGAATAAAAGAAAACAATGAGCTATGTTTTGCTTTGCTCTGCTCTGCTCTGTTTTGTTTGGTTTGGTTTTTAAGCAACTTGTTCTCAAGTGCTAAGAACCACAAAGGCATCTCCCACCAGCCTGCAGCGAACGCGGACACGCAGCGGGGAGTCTGGTCATGTCTGATTTCCCAGGGAAGCCACATAAAAAGCCAATGCTGCGCTGAGAGCAGGCACAAACCTCCCCTAGAGAGACCCCAGCAGAATTCCAATCACAGCCCAGAAACTCAGCCTGGGCTGGTTGCCCGCATCTAACATCCCAGCAGAAGTTCTGTGCCCTCTTCCTCTCTTCCCCCTCCACCCCCCACCAAGCTCCAGCTGGTCTGGGCCTGGCCCTCACGCTCTGGCCTAGGTGACAGACCAACAACTGTGCCATTTTGGTTGGAAAAGTCTGGGCTCCCCTTACATCTTTGCTTTTTCTCCTACCTCCCCTCAGGACCTTTGCAGGTTACTTCAACAATCTGTGCCTCAGTTTCCCAATCTGTAAATAGGGACCACAATAGCATTCCCCCACCCCTTGTATGGAGGAGTACTGAGGAAAGGGCCCAGGCAGGATCTGTCTCATGGCCAGTGCCCCATGCAATCACGGTTACTACTGTTAATATGGACAGTTTGCATTCAGATATGGCAGATATGGAGTCCCGTGAGTCCCTGTGCTTGAAGCAGCCGCTGTGGTGAACGCTTGCTCCCTCGTTGCCACCTGAGATTCTACCCACAATCTGGGGGGGCAGGACAGACACTATCCCCACCACATGAAAGATGAGAAAGCTGAGCAGCCAGCCCCACCTTGTCATTCACCAGGCCCTCTGCAGGGCCTGCCCCACACCAGGCACAGGGCTGGGCCTGCAGGGCACAAGGAAGGGAAGACCTTGCCCTGCCCTGAGCAAACTCATACTTCATTTAACACAAGAAAAATAGGTCAGGTTTAAGTCACAGGCCACCTGTGGCTCGTTGATCAGAGCTGCCTAGAACAGTGTGTTGAGAAAGATTCTGAGGCTGCCTGTCAGCTCGAAATGACAGTGCTCTGTGATGGATTCATGATGCCTGCCACAGACACAGAAGGGGCCTAGATTGTAGGCAGTTACAGATAGTTGTTTAGGGTGGAGCCAGAATTAGAACCCAGGTTTCTTGACCCCAATGTGGTGATGGCAGGCATGGTACCATCAACATGCCCAGAAATTACTCATAAAGTTCTCATATTTCTATTTTGATGAAAATGTCACTATTTGCTACTGACTGAAATATATGTCCCCCAAATTTGTATGATGAAGTCCTAACCCCCAGGGTGACTATATTTAAGCATAGAGCCACCTAATTAAGGTTAGAGGTGCCTGGGTGGCTCAGTTGGTTGAGCATCTGACTTCGGCTCAGGTCATGATCTTATGGTTTGTGAGCTCAAGCCCCGCATCAGGCTCTGTGCTGACAGCTCAGAGCCTAGAGCCTGGAGCCTGCTTTGGATTCTGTGTCTCCCTCTCTCTGCCTCTTCCCTAGCTCACACCCTATCTCTCTCTCTCTCAAAAGTAAATAAACTTAAAAAAGAATTTAATTAAGGTTAAATGAAGTCATAGGGTGGGGATCTAATCTGATAAGAAGAGATGCCAAAGAACCTTCTCTGTCCCCTTGTGTTTCTCCTCCCTCTTTATTCTCTTTCTCCTCTCCTTGTTCCCTCCCTCCTCTCTGTCTCTCTCTATTTTCCCCTCCCCAACTATGTGAAGACACAGTGAGAAGTCAACCATCTGTAAACCAGGAAGACTCCTCACCAGAACCTCACCACACTGGTGCCCTGATCTGGGACTTCCAGCCTCTAGAACTGTGAGAAAATAAATGTCTGCTGTTTAAGACACCCAATCTCTGTCATTTAGTTATGATGACCTAAGTAGACAAACACAGCATTTTGACACTGGTTCTGGGCAATCAGAACTCTGGAAATGGACTCCCTGTATCCATAGGTCTCTGTGCCTACTAATGATTCTGACCTCCCCCTAAACGTGAGTGGTCTCTTCTGTGGGACCTGAGGGAAGATCCACCCCTGCCCTATACTTCCTCCTGCCCATGACCTTCCTGGGCAGGACACACACCTTCAACAGCCACTGAGAACCTAGAGGGAGGTAAGAAGCTTCTGGATGGCATCCATCTTGCCTCTGCACCCTCACAGCCTCCTCACAGGCTTCTGAAGCCAGGCCCATCTCCCACCACCCACATCCAGCCTTTGGGAACAGCCCAGAATCCCGAGGGCACCCTTCTCTTTCCTCAGGGTGACAGAGCAGATCCGTGGCATCGGTGGGGGCCCCAGTCCTCTGTGTGTCCTTGATGCATCAGCCATTGGGCATAGAGCACTGTGACTGACACTCACTCCTTTACCCAACAAGAGTCACCAACTGCTACAGTCAGAATGCTGAATGCTGGCTCTGTGACTGCCCCTGTGTGCCCATGGCCCTCACCACCACACCTCTCAGAGGTTTATGCCCCGTCTGCGAAATGGGGCTGGAGGTGGTGAGCCCTGTTCCCAAGGATGTGAGAGGAGTAAAGTATGTACATACAGAAGTACCAGCACAGGTGGGCACTCCACGAAATAAAGTGTTGTTATTCTTGTCATTTTGCTCTTGTACCAGGCACTTTCCTCACGTAGCCTCATTGAATGCTTGTGTGATCCCCACAAAGGGGTATCAGTAACCCAAAAAATGAGGAAACTGGGGCTCCAGGAGGCCAAGGCCACCCACGTAGGCCATCTGAGAAGCAAGAATGAACCATTTCCAGACCCCAGTGGGCAGTGCACAAGGATGGTGCAGGGAGCAGCAGGAGGCAACAGCCACGGGCTCTGGCCTCCCTGCACCTTGATCAACAGCCTGTGCTACTCAGGGGCCCAGAGAAGGAAATGTGGCAGAGACCCAACAGGCACAAAGAAGGGAGGCAGAGAGGATTAGGGGAGATGACAGCCACCTCAACAGACAGGGCAAGGTCTTTTACAGAGAATCTGGGTGCCTGGCCAAGGAAGGGGGCTGGGCCACAGACCAGGCAGGAGCACAGGGAGGGAAGCAAGATGAGCTGGGATGCCAGGATCTTGCCAAGTTTTCCTCAACAAGGCCATCATACAGCTGGCAAGTTAGGGCCGAGGCTGTAAGCTTCGGGGCTGGGCTCTCCCCTCACCAGGGCCTGTGCCCCTCAGCTGCCCGCTACAGGAGTACCTGTCACAAGCCTTCCCGAGCAGCTGAGGCCACAGTGGCTGGGATGGCCAGCACTTCAAGAGGCAAGACAGCACCTGGGAGAGCAAGGGCCCAGGCCTTCCACCACCGCGGGACACATGACTCACTGCAGAATCCACACATCCTGCGGCTTCAGCTGCCCTGACTTTATGCCTTCCGCCCACCCCCACCTCAGGCCCCAGGTCTCTGAGTGGCCAGCCTACGACCCACACAGGCAGCACCATTTTGAAAATAAAGCACGGCATGTAAGTGTTACCTGTGAATTCTGAGGGCTCCATACAGCCCCTCTTTCGAGGACATTTCCCCATTTCAAAGTATTTTTACTTCTGTTGTCTGCCTTTTCAACAGCCCTGTGAGGTGGTCTGGGGAAAACGTCATTCTCACCAATTTTACAGGTGAGAAAACTGAGTCTCCATATGTTAGGGCTATCAATGCTGGCCATGCTAACAACAAAAAAATCTGGCTTGACACAAGGAAAGCTTATTTCTTACTGATGCAAAACCCAGTGCAGATGGTCTGGTCTGTGTCTCTGCTGGCCATCTCCTGCCATGTAGCAGGGGCACTGTCTTCAAGGGTCTTTGGGGTCTTCCCCTGGACCCTCTACATTGTGCTGGTCAGTAAGTGACAATGGAAAGAGCCCTATAGGTTGTGGTTCTGCCAGGCTTGAAGGTTGGCACGCCCCTCATTTCAGCTCACACCCATCGGCTATAACATAGTCACATAATCTAGCTTTCCAGCAAGGCAGGCTGGAAAATGCAGTCCAAGTGTGCCCAGAAAGAAGGATGTGACTGGGGGCATCAGGCCAGGTGGTGCCAGCCCCGGCTTGGATGCCCTGGCTCTGGTTCCCCTCACCCCACCACCCACCCTGCCGTTGGGCTTCCCCACGCATATCTTCTCTGAGTCTGCTTCTGGGACAGGGGCTGAATCAAGACTGTTCAAACTGAAACCCCCACATGTGGCTTTCACTACAGGATGTTTGATCAATTAAATACCAGAGAAGTGTAAAGAGACGAGAAGACATTTCCATTCACCTAAAAGGAAATTGCAAGGAAGGAGATTAAAACCACATTTGAATTATAGAAAAAAATAATTGGCAAAGTTCCTGGAATCCAAGCACATTCCTGTAATGAGTTGCTGTGGGTGGAATTCTCTCCCCAACTGCAAAGCAAAGCCCGTCCGATTCCAGGAGGCCCGACTTAATCACCATCTACTTGGATATTAAAGTTGCAGCTACTCAAGTACAGCAACAGTTGCCTAATTACAGGGTCTCCCGAGGGGATCTATAATCAGTTTTTAAAGGAATATCTTCTACATGTAGCACCTTTCCACAAGGGGCTCTTGGAATCTTTACAAATATTAATTAATGTCCCTTCAGGGGGTCTCAGGCATGTGGACTTCAGTGATTGACGAAATTTGGAGTCTCTGTCAGCAGAATAGGGATGATTCAGATTCTGTCAGACTCAGATACAGAACTTTTGGGACATTAGGTCAAGGTCCAAACTACAAAAGGGAGAAGTAAAGTAAAGGTGCCAAGGGCAGAGAGGAGCATGAACTGCAGGCAGGGTGGGGTGGGAGTCAGGACACCCAGAGGCCTGTCTGAGTCCCGGCTGGCTTCTGTTTCCAGAACATTCTGTGTTTGTGTAAATGAGTCAGTGGTAGGCTCTGCATCCGGGGGTCTGCAGCAGAGCTGGGACATCAGGACATAGGCTCCAGGGTGTGAGCACCAGGGGTCTGAGAGGAGGCCTACCAGTGGGAGGTAAACTCGGGGAGGGGAATGGGTGGGAAGGTGGAGACATTGGCAGGCCAGGGAGGAAGGGAGGAGACACCTGAACAGGTCACAGGGACGAGTGGGGAAGGAGCACTCTAGGGAGTGGGGGAAGCATCTACAAACAGCATCTGGAACAGCCCGGCCAGTCCAAGTCCCACATGGGTGTTGGGGTGACAAGCTGCATGGGAGAGTAAGAGTTACAGAGGCTGGGGAGGGGCTGGCACTGGAGAGGCAGGGCCTCCCCTTACAGGAGAGAGGTTCCCAGATAGGCCCTCCCCTCAGAGACCCCCACCCCCCCAGTGCCGAGAGCATTGTCCACACCCTGGAGAGGAGCTGGGGTCCTGGCGCTTACTACATCCTTGCTCACCCATGACAGCCTCTGATGTGCAGCCCAGACCTGGTTGCCTAAATTCTCCTAAGTCATCACCTCCACTGCAGGCTAGCAGGTGCACCTTCTGCCTCCTCCAGCTTCTCCCCTGCTGAGGAAAGGCAGCTCTGAGGAAAAGCCTCAGCCACCTGCCCCAGCCAGGTATCTTTACCCACCTCCAGGCCTGACCCCCCCAACCCTACCTTTCCACACACCTGTGCCTCTGCAGACCCACCCACACATCTCGTTTCTGTGGCCTTTCCCTAAGCCCTCCCTCCTACAACTGTGGCCTGTCCCATGAGGGACGCTTGGCCACCTACCTCACCACTGCACGCCTGCACCCAGCAGATGCTGTGTGGATCGCATGAACAAACTAGGCAGTCACTGGAGAGCAGAGAGCTTGGCAAAAATACCTCCTTCCTGATACGGGAAACTTTCCACCAAACCACTTTTTTTCTTCCTTCCTTCACCCTTCATTCAAACCATTTTTAGCAGCTGTCAGTATGACCCATGTGTATTTGGAGCCATAGGGGCACCTGGATGGCTCAGTCACGTGTCTGACTCTTGATTTTGGCTCAGGTCATGATCTTACAATTTGGGGATTCAAGCCCTAAGTCAGGCTCTTCATTGACAGTGTGGAACCTACTTGGGATTCTCTCTCTCTCCCTTTCTCTATGCCCCTCCCCCTTTGTCTCTCTATCTCAAAATGAATAAATAAACTTTAAAAAAAACTATATTTGTAGTCTTAAAGGCCAGCAAAAGCAGGACATCAGGAGAGGAAATGGCCCTATCTTCTCTGGGTTAAAAGGACACAGGAGTGCACCATGGGTTCAAGCTACTCTTTATGGCAAAACTGTTTGTATTATCTGCTGCTATGTAACAGATTACCCTAAGAACAACACATTCATTTTTTTAAGTTTTTTTTTAATATTTATTTATTTTTGAGAGAGATGGAGACAGAATGTGAGTGGGTTAGGGGCAGAGAGAGAGGGAGACACAGAAGTGGAAGCTGGCTCCAGGCCCTAAGCTGTCAGCACAGAGCCCGACCCGGGGCTTGAACTCACAAGCTGTGAGATCATGACCTGAGCCGAAGTCGGACGCTCAACCAACTGAGCCACCCAGATGCCCCGAGAATAACACATTCATTATCCCACAGTTTCTGGAGACCAGGATCTAGATTCAGCTAAGCTGGGGACCTCCGGTGAGGGGTCTCTCATGAGACTGAGGTCAAGCTGTCAGCCAGGGCTGCAGTCTCTTCTGAAAGCTTGACTGGAGAACTCTGCCTTTGAGCTCTCTCACATGGTTTTGACAGGCCCTGGACCCTTGTCACATGGGCTCTCCATGGGGCTGTTTTATGACAGCTGGTGTCCCCCATAATGTGTGATCCTATAAATAGCAACAAAAAGCACCCAAGACAGAAACCATAGCCTTTTTGTAATCTAACCTCAGAAATGACATCCTATCACTTCCACCATATTCTGCTCATGAGAAGTGAGTCCACATGTCCTGGCCACACTCAAGAGGAGAGGATTGCCCAAGGACACAAATCCTAGGAGGAGAGGATTCTTGGGGCCACCTCAGAGGCCACTTATCATCTTCATTCCTGGAGATCTTTTTCCCAAAACTGGCTGTGATAGCATCTCCCACCCCCATGCTCTTCTAGAACCGTGCCACTCACCCAACAAGAGATGGAGCCCATGGCCCCTCTTCTTGAATCTTGGTGAGACTTGGTGACTATTTCAATCCCTATTACGTGGCAGAAGTGATGCGATATAACCTTTCAGGCTTCTACCTTGTTTTCTAGAGATGCTCACTTTTGGAACATAGCTGCCCTGCTCTGAAGAAACCCAAGCAGCCCAGAGAGAACCAAGACCCCAAGCTCCCAGTCCCAGCCATGATCCCAGCTGACAGCCAGCACCAGCATGCCATGTGAGTGCGCCGTCTTGGAAGGGACCCCTCCACTGATGCCAGAAGCAGCCAAAATTGAAGATTCACAAAGGAGACAAATTGTTGTTATTTTTTATGTTTAGTTACTTTTGAGACAGACAGAGTGCACAAAAGCAAGGGAGGGGCAGAAAGAGAGAGAGAGAGACAAAGAATCCAAAGTACAGAGAGCCCGATGCAGGGCTCGAACTCACAAACCATGAGATCACAACCCAAGCCGAGGTCAGACATTTAACCAGCCAAGCCACCCAAATGCCCCAAATTATTGTTATTTTTAAACTACTAATTCTTGGGGTGGCTTATTACTAAGTAATAGATAGCAGATTGGATTGCCAAAGCCCCCCTCACAGTGGAGGGGTGAACCTGAGGGACTCCAGCAAGACTGACAGGAAGAACACATGAAGCTGGCCAGGAAGGAGTGGCCAAGCTGTGGGTCCAGCAAAGGCAGGAGAGTCCACGGGAGGAGGGCCTGAGATGTCATCCGTGGTCTGGGAGCCCTCGAAATGCAGGGCTGTGGCAGGGCAGGGCCACTCAGGCAGCAGTCTGAAGTCCAAGAGAGGGCCCCAGCAGGCAGGCCGGCCCCTCATAGCAGCTCCCCTGAGGACCCACACCCCAGCTGGAGTGGGCAGGACCTGACTCAAAATGCAAGCTCAATTTCAGCTGCAGACAGCCAAGGCCAGGCCCGCAGGCTGGTGGGGGACGTCAGGTTCGCACACCAAGGGTGCTGCCTAGGGACAGCTGTTGTGGAGAGCAGTCACAATCAAGAGGGGACTGGGCCTCTCTGGCTGGCCTGGAGAGAGGAGGGAGAGGGGGGCTGAAGAAGGACATTCCAGCCTGGGCACCAGTCTGGCCAGGCAGGGAGGGTGGAGATCATGGCATCTGCAGGAGCGGCAGGTCCCAGGCCTTCTTCATCCAGATCTCCAGCACCTGCTTCCCCATAGGTGGGGGTGGGAAAGCCAAGGTCACAGTGTAAGAAAGCCCTCTCACAAAGGACCTCTTAGGACCACATGCAGATGTCCATGATGTCTTAACTCCAGTCTCCCCTGCTGCCTCGCCCAGCGATACACACACCTGACGACAGACGTCGACACACACACCTGACAGACGTTTTGCAGACAGAAATGCCAAATCTTGCAAGAGAAATGAAGGATGTGGTAAAGCCAAGGAACGTGGAAAGCTGCTGCCTTAACACCCCGAACCCTTGTAAAGAGGGGTCAGCAGGGGGCGGGTGACCAGATGAAAGGGAGCACCAGGCTACCACCCAGGCCCTGAGGCCAGCAAGGTGGAAAGGGAAACTGACAAGCTGACAGACTTTTCTTTTCAAAAGAGACACTTCCTATGGTCATGTCACAAGAGCCAAATGTCCAGCTTTGTCAGTAACATCACACACACATACTTACGTCTTTGCTTGGAGTTATAGCCAAAAGTTAAGAACAAAATAAAATTGAGCTTTTTAAAAATGTTTAACATTTCAGTGGTTACACAATGTCCCATGTAAACCTCTTTTAAAAGAACTCCCTACGATATTTTGATCTGTAAATTAAGTGATGTCATTTTCTGTGGCCTTTTCTAACACCATGTGTCCTGGGGGCTAAGTCCCCCACCAGAGTCGGGATGAGGCTGGGGGATGCCCCACCCCCCCACTCCACCCTCCACCTCTTAGCAGAGGCTAGTGGGGGATTGGGAAGGCCTGACAGGGAGGAGGGGTTTCAGCTGGCAACATTTTGAGAAGACCCCGCTCCCAGACCTTTGGGGTGGGACTAACCGGCTCCTGGCTTCTAGGCCTGGCTTCTAGAGTCTAGCCCTGGAAAGGAAGCAGACATGCTTGGAATTCCAAAAATGCACCCCTGTCTCAGCCTCTGCCTGCTTTCTCCAGGCCTCCTGGGATTCAGGGAGCAGGGCTGGGAAAGCAAGGGAGGCGCTCCCCTCCCACAGATGAGCTGGAACTCTTGCCCCAACCCCAGTCTAGCCCGAAGATTTCCTCTGTACACCCCCAAAGCTGTCTGTGTGCCCAGTGGGCCAGCTCCAAGGAAGAATACTGACCCCTGTCACCCCTGATCACACAGCTTTCAGTGACCCCACCCCAGGGTATGATCTTCAGGAGGGATCCCCACCCAGCTCAACCCCTGACCCAAGAAGCAGATGCAAGGGGACTGGGAGGGAACCCCAGTCAGGCCCCCAGCTCCTGACATGTGGCAAACCCCTGCTTTTCCATAAGGGCTTCTCTCTGAATTCAGCTCACACAGAAGGCCCTCCATGACACTGGCCCTGAGAAGGAAGTCAGAAGCTGGTGGGAAAAGAATGCTCATCCACCTAGAGACACATGTCTCTGATGAACCCCCCAGCAATGAGTCTGGCATTGAGGGCAAGGAGGAACCTATAAGATAAATTGTATTCCATTAGATCAGGCTAGACTACCTCTGAAAGGCAGGTGTCTCCCTCCCAAAAGTAGACAAGGGATGGCAAGTAAGACACGGTAAACAGAGCAGACAAGGGACAGCAAACAGGACACAACAGACAGGACACGGCAGACAGTACACAGCAGGACAGGACAGCAAGACACAGCAGACAGGACATGGAAGACAGGAGACATCAGACAGGACACAGCAGATAGGGGAGAGCGGACAGGACATGGCAGACAAGGACAGCAGACAGGACACAGCAGACGGGGGACAGCAGACAGGACATGGCAGACAAGGACAGCAGACAGGACACAGCAGACAGGGGACAGCAGACAGGACACAGCAGACAGGGGACAGCAGACAGGGGACAGCAGATGGGGGAGACAGCAGACAGGACATGGCAGACAGGAGACAGCAGACAGAACACCGCAGACAGGACATGGAAGACAGGAGACAGCAGACAGGACACAGCAGACAGGGGACAGCAGACAGGACACAACAGACAGGGGAGACAGCAGACAGGACACGGCAGACGGGGGACAGCAGACAAGACATAGCAGACGGGAGACAGCAGACAGGACACAGCATACAGGACATTGCAGGCAGGAGACAGCAGACAGGACACAGCAGATGGGTGACATCAGACAGGGCACAGTAGATGGGACACAACAGACAGGGGTGACAGCAGACAGGACATAGCAGATGGGGGACAGCACACAGGACACAGCAGACAGGACAAGGAAGACAGGAGACAGCAGATAGGACACAGCAGACAGGGGACAGCAGACAGGACATGGCAGACAGGAGACAGCAGACAGGACACAGCAGACAGGGGAGACAGCAGATAGGACACGGCAGACGGGGGACATCAGACAGGACACAGCAGACGGGACACAGCAGACGGGACACAGCAGACAGAGGAGACAGCAGATAGGAGACAGCAGACAGGACACAGCAGACAGGGGACAGCAGACCGGACATGGCAGACAAGGGACAGCAAACAGGACACAGCAGATAGGACACAGCAGATGGGGGAGACAGCAGACAGGACACAGCAGACAGGGGACAGAAGACACGGGAGACAGTAGGTAGGACACGGCAGACATAACATGGCAGACAAGACAGAAGATAGGACCCAGCAGTCAGGACACAGCAGATAGGGACAGCTGACTGGACACCAGCCATCTCTCTGGCACCTCACTGTGTACTAGAGACCTCCCTGCATGTTTCACCCTTGCCTGGGCAGTGGGGAGGGAAAACTGGAACATTGAGCTTGCCTCTGAGTCTGAAGTCAGTGGTGCGAATACAAAATGGTTTTTATTTTTCCTCCAATCACTACTCTCAGGCATGTGTGTCAAATCTCTCTTTGGATTTGTCCAAGTATTAAAAACTCCAACCCCAAAGAAAAGCATCCTTGCATCTAGTCTCGATAACATGCAGTCTACTACCCGTGCTCCCCTCACAAGTGTGGCCTGAGGATTAGGGCTGAGGGAAAGGCCCTCCCTGGCCAAACGTGGCCCCACCTTTGGAGGAAGTGCCCAGACAGGTTCCTTCCTGAGCGTGTGGGAGCTCTTCAGGGGAGTGGTCCCAGGGGCCCTGGCCCTGCCATCCAGGCATCAGTGCCTGGCCCCACTGCTCCATTAGTATCCCATCCAGAGCCCAGCTTTCCTGCTGGGCGTCTACAGGGCTCGAGTCCAGCCATATCCTGTGGGCATTTCAACTCACAGGCGCTTGGGCCCTTGGCCACTCCAGGCAGGCAGTCCGGGTGTCAGCCCTGCTTTAATTCTCTCCCTGCTTAGGAAGCCATTTAGCCAACCCCTAGGAAGCCCAGATGCTGCACCTGCATGGCCATCTAAAGTCCATGGAGAACCCTCTTTCCCTCCCAGGACACTCCCCTAATCAGGCTCCAGTAATTTTCTTTTCCACTTGCCTGGAAGGATTAGAGCAGCCACTGTGATCCTCATCTCCTGTTACACAGCTGCTGTAAAGCGTATGCACCTAGGGCCTGTGTCCGTCAGCTCAGGCTGCTATGACCCAATACTACAGACAGTATCCTTATTTCTCCCAGTTCTGGAGGCTGGACATCCAAGATCAAGGGGCTCACAGATCCCATGCCTGGTGAGAGGCCTCCTCCTGATTCCCTGATGGCTGTCTCCTCACTATGTCCTCATGTGGCCAGGAAGAGTGAGCAAGATCATCTCCCAGGCTAACTGCATTCACGAGCGCTCCACCCTCACAACCTGACCACCTCCCAAAGGCCCCAACTTCTAATGCCATCACCCTGATTAGGATTTCAACATAACAATTTAGGCGGACACAAATGTTCAGTCCATAAAAGAGACAGCTACTGATGGTATTACAAAATTTGTGATGTGGCTTGGGAACTCCTGGCCTCAGGACCCTCCCAGGGTGTCTGAAAGGTCAAAATTATTTTCACAATAATGTCAAGACATCATTTGCCTTTTTTTACTTTCATTCTGTCATGAATATATCCAGGCGTTATCCAAAGGCCGGTGATGTGTAATACATCCTCACTCTCATAGTTGATGAAGTATGCGGTGTACTCTTGTTTTACAAGGTTCTCAATTTTATATGGTGCAATAGAACATAGACAGGTATAACCATGGTGCACTGGTAAATGTTAAACAACCAGGTATCCAAGCAATAAAGCCCTTTGGGGAGAGAGAGCTCCAGCACAGCACACCACACAGAAGCAGGCGCTCTTTGGGGTGCTGGATAATTTTTAAGGACACAAAGGGGTCCTGATGTAACTGGGGCTTCTGGGTCCCCAAACAGGCCAGGCTTAGCCACTCACTGCTGACAAAATCCAAAGACAGAGAAATGAGCAGAGGTGAAACAAGAGAGGAATTTATTTCAGTGAGGCCAACACCAGGAAGCCAGCAGACTAGTGTCCCAAAGACTGTCTCCAAAGTGCCCAAAATATTTCCAGGTTTATATAAGGAAAACATGGGACAAAGGTCAGTACTTACATGCAAGTGAGCAGTCAAGCTCAGGTGGATCTTTGACTTGGGGTAGTTAATGTTCCCAGCAGGGATTGCCTTGTCCCCCAGGTCTTTTGCCTGACTTGAAATATAAGCTGCAAAGAAGAACTTAATCAATTAGAAAGTATAGAGACCGAGGTCAAAATGGAGATAGCTGAAGTCCTCTTTCACAAAGATCAAAATGGTTGAGAACCACTGCTCAACGTCGCCCCTGACCAAACAATGTGCCAAGGACAGCATTAGGCAGGATCAGGACACAGGAGGCAAAGCTCCTGGTACCCACATTCCAGAAGCTCCACCCTAACTGGGGAGTCCCTAGTAGAAGACTCAGCAAGCAAAGGGCCAGTTATAAGACTGACAAAGGGATGGTGACCATATGGTCTGGAGGGGCAGGGAGGAACAGTCCCTAGGGGCTAGTGCAGAGGGGAGGGCTTGTGCTCCACTGTCAGGCAGACCTGGTTTCTGATAAAATTGGCTGAGATGAGCCCATTGGCAACACTGCCCTGGACCACGGAGCCACATTCCTCACAGAGGACCCCAGGCCCCACTGCCTATGGGAATGCTGAGCAGGAACACAAATGGAGCAGCAGAAAGTCTGGTGTTTGAAGAATAATTCATAAGAGAAAGACCTGTCTGGAAGGTAGCCAGACTAAGCCAAACAGGTTACATGTGAGTTTATGCAGTGACCCTGAAACTAACCTATAAAGGAGCTGTCAAGCCAAGGCCCAATGGGCCCCATGGCCATCTTAATCTTACCACTACCCACCATGATTTTCCCCAGCATCTCCACTGGCCCAGCCCTGGTCTAGGAGCTGGGAGCCCAGAGAAGAATAAGCCTACCCTGCCCTTGAGCTGGTGGGCAGACAGGGAAACTCCAAGAGTACAGCATGGGTGGTGATAGCAGGGCCCAAGGGAGGCACCAGTCATTCCATTGGTCAAGTAGGACTAGGAAGGTGTGTTCAGGAAGGAACTTGTGCCAGGCTGTGAGAGAGAAGCAAGAAAGTCCCATGCCCACAAGCATGAACAAGAACCCCAGGGTAGGTAACAGCAATAACAAAGGTGTGAAACAGTCCTCAGCAGCTGAGGCTGGACCTCCAGGCATCCAGAATCCGGCATCAGGCTCATGATCAGGCAAGAAATACACCTAGAATGAAACTATAGCCAGGTGGCCCCTGAGGGGCACCTTATGCTGGAGATGACAGGCTATGAAGTGTAAATTCCTTTCTATCACTCATCTAGAAACTCTAAGCTGCCAGGTTTTCTGTCCCAAAGGAACCAGATGGTCTTTGTTTGTCTTAGTGCTGGGCCCAGAAAGTTCTCCCATCCCCCACTTCTAGTACCACTGGAGTGAAAGATCCACCCTGTTGTACTTCACTCTCCCCTGCCCTGACACTCTCTCCTTGTAGGGCTAGCCAGGAGGAGGTAAGCCTGGAGAGCTGAAATCCATCTTCCCCACCCTGCGAGGACGAAGTGAGAAGTGAGAACAGCCCAAGGAAAAGCAAGCTCAGGGGCTACAATGAAGCCAGGCTCCATCCCTGGAGCCCACCTGACCTCCCAGTCCTGGCTGTCCCAGGTGAATGCCTGGGACAAATGCCCTCTTTGCCTGAGCAGCGTGAAGGTGGTTTGGTTTCTATGACCCATTGTTCAAAGTTCTACTTTCGTTTGCTGCAGCATAGTCAGCAATGAGGAAATGAGAAAACAGATCAGTGAACAGGAGGAATTAGCAGCTCTCAGGGCTGAGAGTGAATGAGTGGACAGCAAATGTTTGACACGGCACACTTTCGTCTTTGTCATTGTCACTCTATCTACTGACTTTAAAATGTGCCATGTGTTTTACACAAATCTTCTATTCAATTTTCCCAACCCCCATAAGATAAGCAGGACCCATCCATAACATATATTACAGTGGAGAAAACAGAGGTGTAGAGAGGCTAAATAATGTGTCCAAGGTCACCCAGCCGGTAAACAGTGGAACCAGGATTCACTCCTACCTGCCTAACTCCACAGTTCTCAGCCACCAAAACCTGGAGGTCAAGTGTGAGAACCCATGAATACCAGACACACAATCAGAAATAACACTAACGCACCTCTGAAAAAGCTAGAAGTTGGAAAAATAGAATGGGGTTTCCACTTCCTCAATTTACAGGCATATTTTTACTCATCAGGTAAAATAGGGTACTACCATCAATGCTTATATCATTAACATTAAAGATGGGAATCATCATCACTGTCCCAGGGCTGTACAATGGCTGGGATGATGAGAGGGGTGGCCAGACCCCTCTCTGGTGGAGGTGGAGGTGAGAGTTCACTGGCAATGGGCCTAAGCCCACCAGATCTGACAGCTGGGGTAAGGAATGAAGCATGGCTTCCAGCTACACGCGTGCACACAGTCAGCCCACAGGTTCTCAGTCCCAATACCAGACTCTCCAGAGTGGAGTGGATATAGGGGAACCAACATCTCAACTTGCCCTCAGCTCCAGGAGGTGAGAGGTATATATATGCTAATCTCAACAGCACATTCCATCCAGTGGGTCTCAGTGATTGGTTCAGGTATGAGCATGTGACCTAAGTTGATCCAATTAGAGCAAATTGCCAGATACTTTGGCAGGAATCCTGAGACACAGGTACTTTCTCTACTTCTAGATCATGTAACTGTGCAGGAGTGAGGCCTGGAACTGTGAAAGTCATTTTGCAACCTACCATGCAGAAGTCAGCCTGAGATGAGACTGGCTGTGGAGTTGAATACAGAAGAATCACAGAGAAATGAGGGCTGAATTCTTGAATTTTACTTGTAGGAGACAGTGTGACATGGACCACTGGATCCCTACAAAAATATTCATTCTTTCCTCTATTATTCTTAGTAAAAGAACCTTGATTTTTTTACACAGAAATGTGCCCATGAGAAAAATTACATTTCCCAGCCTCCCTTGGGAGAGAAGTGACCATGTGACTAATTGTGGCCAGTGCTACATAGGAAGAAGTTCTTGGGATGGGTTTCCACTAAAGCTTTTCAAAAGGAGGCCCTTCAAATCAACACTGTACTAAGGTTCTAGCCAGGACAACTAGACAAGAAAATTAAACAAAAAGTATCCATATGGGGAAGGAAGAAGTTAAACTATCTACTTGCAGATGACATGATCTTGTGCATACAGTAGCCTAAGGAACACACACACACACACACACACACTATTATAGCAGCAAAGTTTGGCAATACAAGATCGATTTACAAAAGTCACCTATATTTCTACACTAGCAATGAATAATCCAAAAATGAAGGTAAGAAACCAATTCTATTAACAATAGAAGCAAAAATAAAATAAAATACTTAGGAGCAAATTTAGCAAATGAATATGACTTGTACACTGAAAACTATAAAACAGCATTCATTGAAAGGAATTAAATAAGACCTAAGTGAGTGGAAAGACATCCGGCATTCATGGATTGGAAGACTTAATGTCATTAAAATGTCAATGTGTCCCAAGACACGCTCTACAGACTCAGTGCAATCCCTATCAAAATTCCAACTTTCCTTTTCACAGAAATGGACAAGTTGATTCCAAAACTCATATTAAAAAATGCAAAGAATCAGAATAGCCATGACAATCTTGGTAAAGGACAAATTTGGATGACTCCCACTTCCCAACTTCGAAACTTATGGAAAAGCTACAATAATCAACACTGTATGATGGGGCGCCTGGGTGGCTCAGTCACTTAATTGTCTGACTTTGGCTCAAGTCATGATCTCGTGGTTTGTGAGTTTGAGCCCTGCATCAGGCTCTGTGCTGATGGTTTAGAACCGGAAGCTTGCTTCAGATTCTGCGTCTCCCCCTCGCTCTCTGCCCCTCCCCCACTCATGCTCTATCTCTCTGTCTCTCAAAAATAAATAAACATTTAACAAACTTTTAAACTAAACTGGCATAAGAAAAAATATATATATACATATTGGGGCACCTGGCTGGCTCAGTCGGTTAAGCATCTGACTTTGGTTCAGGTCATGATCTCACAGTTCATAGGTTCAAGCCCTGCACTGGGCTCTGTGCTGACAGCTCAGAGCCTGAAGTTTGCTTCAGATTCTGTGTCTCCCTCTCTTTCTGTTCCTTCCCTGCTTGTGCTCTGTCTCTGTCTCTCTCTCTCTCTCTCTCAAAAATAAATAAAGATTAAAAAATTTTTAAAAATTATATATGTATATATATATATATACGTATATATATATACATATATATATATACGTATATATATGTATATGTATATATATATAAATTTAACATAACTGAGGTTTCAGAAATTAACTCATATATCTATGTTCAGCAGAGTAAGGAATGAAGTACTGATACATGCTACATCAAGTGTGAACCTTGAAAATCTAATGCTCGGTGAATGAAGCCAGACACAGAAATCTTCCATTTTACATGAAACATCCAGAATAGGTGATCTGAAGATACAGAAGGTAGGCTTATAGTTGCCAGTGGCCAGGTGTGAAGGGAATCGGGAATTGACAGTACAGGATCCCTTTCAGGGGTGAGGAGATGTTCTGTACTTAGGAAGTGGTGACAATTGCACAACTCTGTGAACATACCACTGAACCATACATTTCAAATGGTGAATTGTAACTTAATTTTTTTTAACAGTCTTTATCGTTTCAGTCAATTTGAGGTAGATTTTCTGTTTCTTGCAAACAAAACCTTCCATTCTGATATTCAGTGGGGCTGCCTTCCTCTGCTTTCTGCCTTATTCTTTCTTCTACCAAGAAAGCAATTGGCTCTCTCTTGAAACATGGATGGGGTTGAGGCCTAGGCCACAGGGACCAGGGACAGCCTGGGAGAGCTGTGTGAAGGACCAGAGGTGCCCCCAACTTCTGAGAAAGGAACAAAGTCTGAGGCTTTTGTCCAAATTTCCTAGGTCTGGCTGCTTCCTCTCTAGCTCTGGAGGGGCAGAGACTGCAGAGGGACCCATCAGATTGGCTCAAGAACCACCATCCCCCTCCCATAGGTCACTGGCCAGCCCTGTGGTGAGATGCCCAGGTGGCAAGGCAGTAGCCACCCTGGGCCCGAGCAGCTTACATTGTTTCCATAAGCAGAAGGACATGGAGGTGACTGGAGCCACAACTGCACACACCATGTAGTCACCTCAGCTCATTCCATAGCCTTACGCACAAGAGGCCTGACTACACCATTTAAATACAAGATGGGGCAAACGTGTTGAGATGTTTCTTTGGTCTTGGGGCAATCGGCAACTCCAGCTTCAACATTGTCCAGCCTAAGTCCCCCACAGCCATGTTTCCCTTGCCCATTGAGTGCAGGAGGTCATATGGATTCAGCAGAGAAGCAAGCTGAGACTCCCCAGTCATCTTAAGAGGATGTCAGCTCTCCTAGGGTCCCATTCAGTCTCTAAAGTGGGAGCATCAGCCTCTGGTCAGGCCTGCTGAGCAGCAGTGCTTCAGGCTCTCACCAGAGAACATATCTCAAACTCTGTTCTCTAGCGTTAGTCAAAGAAATATTATTCACAAAGGATTACCTGGTGAATACACATTGCATGGATTCCAGGAGATCACACCTATCAGAGAGATTCAGGTCTGACTGTGTGGTTTGGCCCATCAGGATTGTCTCTGCAGCCACACTGAGGGCTGTTAAGAGAGGCCCATAAAACCAGGGTTTTGTTGTTATGCTGTTGACTTGTTGGGGATTTTGAAATCTTTTTTATGTTTTTTAAGTTTATATTTATTTATTTTGAGAGAGAGAAAGAGCACAAGGAAGGGAGGGGCAGAGAAAGAGAGGAACAGAGAGAGAATCCCAAGCAGGGTCCATGCTGTTAGCACAGAGCCCAATGCAGGGCTCAATCTCACAAACCGTGAGCTCATGACCTGAGCCAAAATCTAGAGTCAGATGTTTAACTGACTGAGCCACCCAGGTGACCCTAAATCCTTTTTAAGGTATACATTCACACAGAAAAAGGCACAAAACAAAACAAAAAATAATGTGCTGATAGTGTAGTGAACATCCATAATACCACCACCCAAATAAAGAAAATATTGCCAACCCCCCAGAAGCCCCTGGGTCCCCTGCACCTCACCAAGGGTAGCTCCATGTAAGTGAATTTATACAATTAGTACTCTTTGTCTCAGCCTTCTTTCATCAGAACTTAGGCTTATGAGATTCATTCATGTTGTTGCCTGTAGCCACAATTCATTAATCTTCATAGCTTACAGTATTCTGTTGTATGAACACACTGCAAGTTGACTTTGGACCCACTTCCTGTTTAGGGCAATTACGGATGCTATTAGGAACATTTTGTCTCATGTGCATATCTAGATACATTTCCATTGGATACTATTCCTGTAAGTGGAATTCCTGGGTCAATGGGGATGGGGCGTTGGAAATGGAGACCTTCAATTATGTAGAAAACAGCAGAAATAGAAATACCAGATTTTTTTCCAAAATGGTTGTAGCAGTTGACACTCCTACCAGCAGACTATGAGTTCCAGTTACTCCACATTCTCATCAACACATGGTGTTATCGGTCTTTTTTTTTTTAAGATTTTATTTTTAAGTAATCTCTACACCCATTGTGAGGCTCAAACTCACAACCTCAAGATCACCAGTTACCAACCAAGCCAGCCAGGCGCACACCATCCTGGTGGTAAAGGTATTGTATTAGTTACCTGTTGCTGCATAACAAATTACCCTAAAACAGCAAATGTCAAGGTTTCTGTGGGTCAGGAAGCCAGGAGAGGGTATCTGGGCAGCTCTGGCTAGTGATCCCTCACAAGGTTGCAGTCAAGAAGTCAGCCAAGGCTGCACTCATCCAAAGGTCTGCCTGGGGCTGGAGAACATGCTTCTCAAATGGTGTGCTCAGGAGATGGCAGAAGTCCTCCATTCCTCACTACATGTACCTCTCCACAGGGCTGTTGGACTGTCCTCCTGACATGGCATCAGGGTTCCCCAGCCAGTGATCCAAGAGAAAGAGAGGCCACACTGTCCCTTATGACCTAGTGTTGGGGGTGACACACATTACTTTTGCCGTATCCTAGTCTTTCAAAGTGAGTTACTTAAGTCCAGTCCACACTCAAGGGGAGAGGAATTAAGGTCCACCTACTGAAAAGAGGAGTATTAAAGAATTTGTGGGCATATTTTTAAACCACTAGAAGTATTTCACTCTGGTTTTAATTTGCATTTCTCTGACTAACAAGGTTGAGTTTTCATGTGTTGGCTGGTCATTTGGATTAAGTCTTTTGTGAAGTACCTTTTCAAGTCTCTTTCCCAATTTCCTGTTGTGGTGTTTGTGTTTCCTTGTTGATTTGTAGAAACTCTTTATGTATTATGGATATGAGCCCCCTACCAGTTATATGTGCTGCAAATACCTTCTCCCACTCTTAGCTTGCTTTTGTACATCTTTCATCATATCTTTGATCAACAGGCATTCCTAATTTTAATGTAGCCCAATGTATCAGACTTTCTCTTTATGGTTTGTGCTTTTTATATCCTGCTTAAAAAGTCTCTTCTTACCCCAAAGTTATAAGCTATTTTCTAGTTTCAGGTAGGGGGCCTACAGGGTGGCAAGGGACATTCTTTCCTGAGAGCCAGATGACAGAGGGGGTCAGCAGCCACAGAGCATGCAGATACCTTCTCCCAGGTACTTCCAGGAAGGGATTTCACAGACGTGATTAAAGTCCCAAATCAGTTGACTTTAAGATAATCAAGAGGGAGACTATCCTAGATGGGCCTGACTCAACCAGTTGAGTGAGGCCTTTCCCAAAGGGCTTAGCCATTCCTCGAGCCAGATTCCAATAGCCAATGGGTCCTCCTTCCTGATGGCCTGCCCTGTAGACTTCAGCCTTGCTTAGCCAAGCCCCGCAATTGTGTAAGCCATGTATTGAATCCATGCACACACACATACACACACACAAAATCAGCTATTAGTTCTGCTTCTCTAGTTGAACCCTGGCTGATACACCTGTATTACTTTCTAAGACTGTGTTATTTTGCCTTTCCCATTTAAATCTGAACCCACACAAAGTTGACTGTGCCTGGTGTGAGATGGGGGTCAAGGCTGTTTTCTTTTTTCCACTTAGATACTCACTTATCCCAGCACAGTTCATAAAAAAAATTTTTTAAATAAAAAAAAATTTTTAAGTTTTCCTTTCTTACCACTCTGCCAGTTTTGTCATATATCAAGAATGCATATATCCACAAGTCTGCATTTTCTAAAAGGACTGGCTTTGGCCACCAAGAAATTCAATTTCAAATTTCCTTTCCACTTTCAATACTTGTGTCAGACTTTATGAGATGATTGTTGAATACCAATATACCACTGACTTTACCCTATAATTCAGCCCTTATTTTCCCTTTGCTCTGGCGCCTAGTACATGCTCATTAAATCTTGATTTACTCCCATTCCCCTGCTTTGGAAAACAGAAAGCCCTAGAACTGAGCTATGGGATGGATGGCTTTCAATGAGGGGGCACTGGGAGGATGGTGAAATAGTCCCACAAGACCTGGTGACTTTGTTGGGAGAGGGACAAGGGGTGGAATTAAAATCTGAACATGGGAACCTATCACAGTGTGGCCTGTTCAGCCGCCATGAAGCATCCACACATGGAGGGGCAGGGCGAGGACAGTCCCAACCCCAAAGGGACAGGGTCTCAATGGTGGGCACTAAACATGTGCCTTATATTTTAAAATGTACTTTGTTAGAGTACAGAGAACTTGAATCACTATGTTGTATACATGAAACTAATAAAACATCATATGTCAACCATACTCAAATTTTTAAATTTTTTGATATAATTTGTTAAAATTACAAACATGCTATCATAACACTCCTTTGCCATCAGGTTGCCATCATGTCCTGTTGCCATCGTGACAACAATTGCTCTTATGCAGGTGGACAAGACCAGCACTCCAACCTCACCCACATCAGTTCCCGTTTTGTCTGCATCCTCTCGGACCTGGTCCACGTGAACATGGGGTCTTTTCCTCACAGCATCATCAGAGTGGAGGGACAGCAGAGAGCCCTGCTCTCCTTCACCAAATGTAATAACCGATGGCCTTTGCCTCCTGCCTCCTTCTGGACCTGGCCACAGCGCTGGCCACATGCTGGGAGATGCACACAGGAGCTTGGAAAACTGGATGCACCACAGGTTAAGTAAATTATGATTCCTCCATACCAGGAGCTATAACGGAACTGCAAAAACTAGGAAGGACCTCCTCTGCCCGGACACAGTGGGCTCCAGCATCACATCCTTGAGTGAAAATAGCAATGAGAAGAACAGTGTGCAGAGTGTGCTGCCTTTTTGGCACAAGTTGGGGGAAATGGGAATTGACACACACATTTGCTTGAATATGCAGAAAATATCTCTGGAAGGACATGCCAAAAATGTGTGATACTGGCTGCCATAGGAAGGTAGATAAGGTAGTGGGAATGGGGCAGAGCTGGGTACGGCTCTTGGCACTTGGATACTCTGCCTGTTCACAAAATCAAAACAATTTTTTTTAAAAATAAAGAAAAGAAAGAATGAGACATGGAAGGCCTGCAGGAGCACAGCTCGCCAGCTGGGCCAGGAAGATGGTGAACCCAAGAGCGGGAGGAGTGGGCTGTGCCCACCCTGGGCGGGAGGCCATCGCCCACCAGCCCCGCCAGCCCAGGATGCCAGACGCGGCCAAGGCAGGAGCTCCCCACTGGAGGCCCACGGAAGTCAGGCCTGCCATGCTGCACAGCTTCCCCCTCGGCTGCTGGCAGAGGCTCCTTTTTTTCTTGGCAAGGCAGCGCCTGTGAAAAATGCGGTGGGCCGCAGGGCTGCATCTGCAGACAATGGCTTGGAAATGGTTCGAATTAGGAAAAATCTCTCTTTACCTCTGCCCTCCAAATCCCCACTCCCTGAAGCAGCCAAGCCAGGCACCCAGGGACATGTGTGCTGGGAAAGCAGCCTCATGTGACGCAGGCAGGCATGGGGAGTGTGGGCATACAGGCGGACGGGCAGTCCAAGTGAGTGTGGGCGAGTGTGCATGCACGTGTGTGCATCTGGATGCGTGCATCAGGGGCCATCCCTCCAGGCTTCAAGGACAGGGATGGGTAGGTATGCGGAGTTGTGGGCATACATGCGGATGGGCAGTCCGAGCAGGTGTGGGCGAGTGTGCATGTACATGTGCACATCTGGATGCGTGCATCAGGGGCCATCCCTCCAGGCTTCAAGGACAGGGATGGGCACCCAGAGATTCCAGCCCCTGCTCACCACTTGCTAGCTGGACCTCTGGAAAATTCTGGCAGGGCCTCATTTTACCTGCTTTATCTACAGCACAGGGTAGCACTGAGAGCACAGGAACATGACGTGTGAGGGCTCCACACACTTTATATGCAGACACACAGCAGACACAGCCCTGTCACCTGGCCTCCCTGCTGATGACTGCTTCAGTCGGCCTCAGACCCCACCTCACTCCCATGCCAGGGGACGTGGGCTCCTGGAAGGCCCACCCTGACAGAGGAAATTGTCCTTGAGGTAGAGATCAAGGGTGACCCAAATGCATGACAGGTTCATGGCAAAATTTTCTTGGGGAAAAACAAAACCAGAAAATGCCAAGAAAAGAGGCAGTAATTCAGTGGCTGCATGTGGTACTGGGAGTTTTTGGCCTCTTCTCCTGGCTTTGCCTCTGGACGACCCCCCCCCCCTCACCCCCCACCCCAGCCCACTGATGCGCCTTTCTGGTCTTGAAAGTACATAGCTTTCCCCACAGGCCAGCTGAGCCCAGAACTTGTGGCTGGGGCTCAGGTCAGAGCCTGGCATGGGACAGGTAGAAAACCCCCAGTGAAGGGTCAGCAGCCCAGATAAATTTGAATTTGCCCAGACCCAACGAGGATGACAAGAGCTTGTGCTGAGCCCACAGAAGGCCTTTCTCTGACAGGTTCCCCACCCAGACATGGCACCCATGTGCCCAGCCTCCTCCCCCAGCTGGGGCTCTCTGGAGCAGGCTGGACACCCAGCCAGAGCCACTTGCTCAAATTCTCTCTCCCCCCGGCCTGAAATGTGTAAATACAGACGTCAAGAATCTACCTGACAGGTCTTGTGCTGAGAGAAATCCAAGAGAAAGCGGGTCTTCAGGGAAAAGAGGACCAAGCAGGGACTTGAGTGCAGAGACCCCACCCCAAGCATGTCGGCCAGCTGCCAGCTTCTTCAGTCTTCCCTTTCTGATCAAGCCTCCTCCACTCACCGGAGAGCCTCTGCGGTCTCCTTTGCCCTCTGGCTTCCTGTCACCTTCAGCCAGTGGGAGGCACCAGCAGATGAGGCAAAGAGAGACCAGGTATTGATTCTGCCAGCCACCTAGCACTGGACCACCACAGCTGGGGACACCCATAGACGCCCCTCCCCTGGTGATCCTGTGCCTGCCCATAAGGTTTGAGGTGGGCAAGCTTTACCCCCGGGACTCCAACCACCACACTAGCCCAGACCTCGCCCCTGAGCTGCAGACACAGGGCCACCCACCACTGTCTGTCACCTCAGGCAGCTGCGCATCGACTTGTTCATGTGTTTCCTCCAGGCATGAGGCTCCCTTCATCGCTGTGTGCACACCTGAGACCCCAGCACTGACTGGCAGGTCAACATCTGTGGATAAATGAGCCAGCAGACCCTTGCGTCCTCTCTTTCCGTCACCCCACAGAGACACCAGTTTAATCACAACCTCACCTGCACCACCACCACCCTGTATGGCCACCTTTCACCTGAGGGATCACTGGCTACAACTCCTATCTGCTCACCCTCCCCTCCCCCACCAAGTCTCCACACAGCAGCCAGAGGGACCTTTGTAAAGGGGAAAAAGGGGCACCTGGGTGGCTTAGTCTGCTAAGCATCCGACTCTTGATTTCATTTCAGGTCATGATCTCACAGCTCTTGGGACTGAGCCCCGAGTCAGGGCATGGAGACTGCTTGGGATTCTCTCTCTCCCCCTCTCTCTCTGCCCCTCCCAAACACATGCAAGCATGCATGCACAGTCTCTCTCTCTCTCTCTCTCTCTCTCTCTCTCAGTAAACATTAAAAAAATAAAATGTACTTTTAAAAGAGAGAGAGAAAAAAAGACAAAATGCAAGAGGAGAAGGAAGGTATTGCCCTTCTGCTTAAATCCTCCAATGGCTTCCCCCAACTTGGAGAAAACCCAAGCTACTTACCATGGCCTACAAGGAAGGCCCATAGGGTCTGAGCCTTGCCTTCCTCTGCTGCCTTACCCTCTTTCCCTCACTGTCTTCCACATCAATGTGCCAAGTTTGTTTGTGCCCCAGGACCTTTGTACTGGCTGCTTCCTCTGACTGGAGGTCTTCAGAAGGCTGCTCTCTGCTCCTCATCATAATTCTGGACTCTCTTAAAACATATCCTTTTCAGAGAAGTCTCCCTGACACCCTCCATGAAAGACCCACCCTGTCTGTGCCCAGCTCCACCTGTCTTCTTTGGTCAAGCGGATGGTGTCCCAGCAGATGGATGGGCAGGACCCAGTAACGAGGATCCTGCACTCTGTTGGCCTGTGGGCTTTACTAGACCCAACCCTTGGCAGATCTCAGTGCATGCCAACCCCACACGGCACGACAGCCTTCTCAGGGCCCAGTCTGTGCAAGGGCGAGTTGTTAGCATTATAATTATCCTCCTCACGTAAAGAACAAATGGAAGGGTGCCAAGTTGGGCAACCCCTTGTCTGCATGACACTTTCAGGGGACAGCTTCTCAAGAAGGCTTCCCGTCCTCATAGGGCATGATGTGTAGGCCTCCCCCTCTATGCTCCCCCGCCCCCGACTCTGCCACAAGGGCGTCTTTCCATTGTTCACGTGTGACCCTGCCCTGCCTCCTGTATCCACAGCCTCCTCCTGCCATACACCACATCCAACAGCCAGCAGCTCAGCCTCCTTCTGAGCTGACCCTGGCCACGTCTGATGCCTGAACCACACTTCTTATACCCTCTCATCCAGCCTCACAGCACCACCCCAATTATAAACAGTCACATACTTCTGCCATGGGAAGTTAAGTGCTCACCCACCCCACCACCACCCTCCCAGACTGAGGGCTTATGAGTACAGGAACCATAGCTGTTTTATTCAGCATTAGACCCCCAGCACTCAGATTAGATTCTCCTAAATGCTTTGTTGTATGGATGGATAGATGGATGGATGGACAGAGCACAGAACCCAGGGTTGCACCACTGCAGGCTTGGGCAGACTACATCTCTGAGCCTGGGTTTCATAGCTTAGGGGTTTTAGCTCTCTCCACCTCGCAGGGCAAGAATCCTACACACAGCTTCACATTGTTGGAATGCATTAACACCAGTGTTGCACCTTGTCTTGGGATCCCAGCCCACTGTTTACTCTAGCTGGAGGCACTGCTCTGGACCCTAAGGGCTGTCTCCTGTGCTCTGAGGCTGATCTTCTATCAGAGGTGCTGAGGCTTTAAGTACCCAGTCTCTACATGGGGTCCACCCATCATGGCCAGGGCCCACCCCACCAGTCAGTCCCCCATCTACCTTCATGGATAGACATTAGACACTGTGACATTAACAGGGAAGGGCTCTGGGTGACATGGGTACCTCCTGAAGTTCCCAAGTCTCCATTGTCCCAGGCAAATGTGCCCACAGAACCTGCATGCAGACTCTCCCAGGTGCCAAGGATAAGAGGGGGTTCAGGAGGGAAATAAGATGGCAGGAAGGTCCTAATGTGAGCTCCTGGAAGACAGAATGGCAGTCACGTACATTCAGCTCATCCTCAGATAATAAGAAGCCACCTTGCCATCCAGAGCGCCAACAGGAAATGACTCAGCTGGCAACTGAGCAGTGGCAGGGCAGGGGCCAGGGACCCCCATCACCCCATCACCCCACAGGTTTCCTTCCAGAGGGAGCAAAGTGAGGCCAAGGGCCACAGCCCCAAATTCACTGGCCACACAACCCACTCCCCCCACCCCTGTTTGGCTCACTCCTCCTCACCACCCCCGCACACACACACACACATGCATACACACACACACACAAACACAGCCCTCCATTCTGGGCAGCCTGGCTTCCTCTGCCCTCTCCTACAAGGCCTGGCCGATTAGGGGAAGCTGCTGGTGAATGATAATTATTCCTTGATAGCCCAGTGCTTTCCTCACCTCACGGAAAGAGCAGTGCTTTCTTGGGTTGGGTCAGGGATTCACACACACACACACACACACACACACACACTGAATGGAGGGACCGTCTCCAGCTACATTTAGTACTGGTGCAAAAATATCAGCCCAACTTGGCTTAGCGTGGGTCCCTATTTTTAAAAATGTTAGACTCACTAATTAAGACACATCTTCTAAAGTCCTTTTAGTTTCTTTTTATAAAAAATGTTTATTTATTTATTTGAGAGAGAGAGCATGTGAGAGCAGGAGCAGGAGAGGGACAGAGAGAGAGAGAGAGAGAGAGAGAATCCAAAGCAGGTTCTGTGCTGTTAGTGCAAAGCCTAACATGGGGCTGGATCCCACAAACCATGAGATCATGACCTGAGCCCAAGTCAAGAGTCAGATGTTTAACCAACTGAGCCACCCAGGCCCTTCTAGTGCTTTTTAGCTTCTTAAAATTACATTATATCACTACAACTGTCATGACAGAAGTACAGCCACTATTAGCAATTCAGTGACATAAGTGAAAAAACTGAGGGCTACACAAGCAAATAATCCATGTGAGCTGGTGAAGAAAAGAAACATACTCATGAGTGAACATGTGTGCCAGGCACTAGGATGCCCTCTGCACTTGTTATCTTGTGAGTTTTATCCCCACAAGAACCCATAAAATGCAGGTGGTCATGGTGGTCCATTTTACAGCTGGGGAGACTGAGGCTCTGAGGGCTAGGTGCTCACTTGGCTCACACAGCCTCAAGAGAATGGAGCTGTGTGACAGTTTGGTTTATGGTACTACTGAAGCCTTTCATCCCCTCTGAGCTGTGAAAGATCATCCCTCTCTCACTAGAGAAGTTAGCCCCTTTGGGATCTCCTTTTGGAAAAGGTAGGGCCCATCTCATAGTGACTCATGCACTGGAATAGTCTCAAACTCTGGGATCCTAGATCCTGGGCACTCATCCCATGCCCTATTTGCCATCTGGATGGGCTCCTTTGGGAAGCCCCTCGCCATTCTAATCTAAAATGGAAGAAATTTTATGAGGGTCAGTGTAGATGACCTCAGGAGTTATTAGTGCCATTCCCCAAATAGTTTAGTTCTCCTTTCCAGGCACGTGGCAGGAGGCCATGCCCTGGCCTCTTGGAATTAGGTATGGTCATGTGACTTGTAGCCAGGAAGCAGTAGAGGAAGTTTTAAGAGCCAATTCACATTAGTCTCATATCCCTTTTGTCTTGCCTTGACAATAACAGAGACAAAAGATGGAGCCTCGGTCCTTAGGTAAAGAAATAATATCAGTACCCAGCTACCCACAATGGTCAAGCAGTATAAGAGAGAAATGTGATGCTTTTGTTCCTGAGATTTGGGAGATGTTCATTACAGCAGCAAACTCAACCTGTGTTAACTGATACAATAATATATTTGAAAACAGTGTACTTTCTAGATAAATGCTTTATTGTAACATGTATTTGCTTCACTCATATCATCTATAAAATTGGGATAATATGTCATGAGGACTAAATGAATAATATGTAAGTGAGTATATATGGGCCTGGCATAGAGTATGCATGATATATGTTAACTATCATTAGTGATGCTATTGCTCTTGCCCTCGTGTCTTCTTTTCCTCCATAAGCTCCAATTCCTGAGAAGGACTAGAGGTGTATAAGGGGAGGTGTTGGGACTTGCCAGCAGGACTAACAGTGTGGAGGTCAGGGGGAGGCCAGGTCTTCCCAGGGCAGTCAGCTGTGGAGTGATCCAGACCTGGCACAGTCTTGCTGTGACAGAAATTGGCCTATCTACCACCTTCAAAACAAGTTCTCCTACAAAAGTCATGCATATTCTCTTCTTTAAAAACTTGGGAAAAATATAAAAGAGCAAAAAGAAAAACAAAAATTGTCTAGAACCCTGCTCTGGCAGATAACCTCTTTAATATTTTCATTATATCTTTCTCTTATGTTTTCCTTTTGCCATTTCACTTTTCCAAATGGGACTTAAAACTGTGCATAGCTGTCAAGGTAACCTATGCTGCCTTTTGGTTTTGTTTTGTTTTGTTTTGTTACTAAAAATATGTCAAGAACATTTTCCCACTTTATTAAATATTTCTCTACAAGATAACTTTAGTGTGGCTTAACAAGGCACACATGGATGTGCAACAGTTAAATTACCAAGTCCCGATTCAAAATTCAACTGAGCATTCACTATGTGCCATGCATTAAGCTAGCACTAGTGATAAATTGGTGAAAAAGTCAGACCCAGTCCAATCTTGGGAGAGCTCACCCTTCATTAGTTCTTGCTCCTGAGGTTCTTGCTCCTGGGGAAGCAGGTGGGGATGTTATAGTGGCCCAGAAGACATTCTAAACCCTAACCCTTGATGTCCAAAAAGCCTTACCTGGGATTGTGCTAGATTCTGGGTAAAGTATAATAAACACCTGTTTAAATGCACAGCTAAGTTCAAAAAGAAATGAGGATGAACACCAGAGACCCAAAATGGAAAAGGTTATGGAAACCAGAGACGAAGCAGTGGTAGTACTTCAGATGCCTGGTGCGGGTAGGAGGGGCGATGGAGCCTGCTTATGCACCTTGCGGCTTGGGTTTGTAACTATACACCTGCAGAAGAGGTTGTGGGCCCACAAAGGGCACCGGGTTGTGCCTGAGATTCCCACAGTGGTGGCACTTCAAAATATTCCATATTTGCTGGAAAAGCAGATTGCACCTTGCAAAGAGGGATAATAAGGATGCTTATCTGTTTTTGCTCAAAGTGGGGGGAAATGATCCCTGAGAATTTGTAAACTCAAGACTCATGTCACAAAGGCTTAGTGTTTAACTGTATTGTACCTCATGGCCTAGGTACTACACATACCAAAAAGTCAACATGAAAAAATCAACATGAGCTGCTCACACCCCATGGATGTCTGGCAGAGGTTAATGTCAATTCTCTCAATCCAGGTCACAAAGAAGCACTATGGAAAAAACTCACTTCCCAAAATTACAAAATAGTTGAGAAAGTGAGAAATCAGGAGACAGACGTAAAAGAAACAATGGAGAATCAGGCCTCCAAATACTTCAAGTGATGAAACTAACTGAAAATTACTACAAAATGTATAAAATGACTAAACACACAAAAGAAGGGATAGAAATTATAGTAAAAGAGCACAGTATTGTGCAAAAACAGAGAAGGCAGGTGCTCAGAGAGAATGCTACATGTGTTGACATCAGGCATTTTTCATTTCCCAGGATTCCTCTGTCAGTACTGTTTGCCTGCAAGTAACAGAAAACCCAACTGATCAACAGTGGTTTGCTCAATCAGGATGATTTTTCTCATATAACCACAAGTTCAGAGGAGGGCTTCTGTTGGCACTGGTTCAACTGTTCAGCTGTGGCATGTAGGGTCCACTTGGCTTCCCTTAGTAAACGATTTTTAATTCTCATCCTTACTGTCTCATGATTACAGGATGGCTACTGCCACTCCAGATATTGTGTGACTGAAGGAGGAAGGGGGGGGAGGAATGTGAAGAGTGAAGAGCAACTGACATCTGTGTCTGCTTCTCCAGAGCCACCATCCTCACCATCACTATCACCAAAATCACCACCACCTCCTCCACCATCACCTTTGCCACCATCACTATCACCAAAATCACCACCATCTCCACCACCATCACCACCTTCACCATCAACAACACTACCACCACCACCACCTCCATCATCACCACCAGCAGCAGCAGCAGCACCACCACCACCACCACTAATAACAACACCATCACTACCACCACTGTCACTACTACCAAAATCACCCACCACAACCACCATCACCATCAAAATCAGCACCACCCCCACCATCACCACTGTCACTACCACCACCTCCACCATCACCACCACCACCGCCACCACTACCTCCTCCACCAACATTATCAAACCACCACTGCTGAAGTCTTAGTTTGTGTCTCACTGGTAGGAACTATGATTTATATGTACCACCAGCCTCTGGGAGGCTGGAAAAGAGTGTGTCACCTGAAACTTGACATATCTTAACCCAAATAACACTGAGATTCCTTTAGCAAAGAAAGATGAAAAGAAAAGGTGTTGATGAAAGTAGCTCCTTCTGGTGATTTGGGGGAGGGGGAGGGGCGGGAAAAAGTATGATGGCCATGTCAATCTTTCAGGAGGAATTTTTCAAACTATACCCAAGATTCCACAGTGCCCCCCACCCTGGGGAGTGTTCTTCATGCCCTATAGCCTACACATGGAATCACTGAGGCACTGAACAGGTGGTGCCCCTCAGATGTGCCAGGGTTGGCAAGAAGTTTAAAGCTGTGCACTTTAACAACCAGCCCCGGAGGCCAAGGTGCACACTATCCTCCATCATCTCTTCCACACACTTCACTCCTTCTCTAACTCCCAGATATACCTTTCTTCTCCTCTTGAGGACACTTCCTTCCAGAAGACTTTTGCATGGCAACAGGTGTTGGGCAAGAAGTTCCTTAACTAAAAGTGAGTTAGGGTCCTGCTAAAGAAATAAAAAGTGTCATTGAAAGTAAAACAGCAGGAGATAATGTTTAACCAGCTTAAGAAAGCACAGTCTTCAGTCATGTTCACGATCACCACTGAAGCATGAACCACATAAGATATTTATTCAATAGCTACACAAAGGCAAACTTAAGATAAAGTTTCTGGTAAGAAGGCCACTGTTGGCTGCTATTAGCTGGTGAAGTTGTGCTTATTTGGAAGTCATAATATTTTATAAATAGTTAATACTCTAGGCTTGTCAAAAATTCCACCAAAATTGGCTTGTCACAAGGTTTGCTGAATCTGGGGATGATATTGAAAACCACCATGAGAAAATTCCAGAAGCTGGCCCACAGGCATCACTGGCAGTGGGAACAGCTGTCCATGCTAACCTTGTGTCCAGGCTGCAGCCCTCGGTGGAATCTGACTATAAAACCCAAGGCTATTTTGAGACGTGTGGGAGTCTGAGACCTACATGGAATGAAGTGATGAGCCATTGGGTCCCTAAGTAGCAGTTTGATTTTGGACGAAGCTCAGAACGAACTCTATCAACAGGCAGGACAGAGCAAATGGACTTCAGGGAGAAAAATTCACTTGCTGAAAATGCTAAAAATCTGTGCTAGAAAACACATTACCACTTTTACATTTGCATGGTTCAATCAACTAATGTTCCAAATCCTTACTATCTCTATTTTTAAATATAAATTTTGTGGTATTCAGTTGGTGATGAGTTGGATTTACTTTCAACAACTGAGAGCAATTAAGACAGCTATTCATGGCCTTGGCTACAAGTCTGGGTGCCCAGGAAATTCCGAGGGCTGGAGGCTATGCTTTCACAGTGGGGGTGAGGGTGGGGTGCAGGGGTTGGCCCGAAAAAGGGGCCCTGCCCCAGGGCAGGAGGAACAGGAGAGACAGAGGCAGCTCTGGGCTGAAGGCGGGAGAGGGCTAGTGCGGTCAGAGAGGGGTAGGTAGAGGGAAACAGAGGCAACAAGAAGAGTAGGACCCAGGTGGGGTGGAAATGTGGATATTGGCTTCCCTGAGGTCAGAACTGGCAGTAGCAGCTGCCCTGGGCCTGGGAAGAGCAGCATGGCGCAGTACCTGGAGTGTCCTGCAAATGGGATGGAGAATCCCCTCCCCAGGGCCCTGCTCCCTTCCCTAGGCAGCCTGTCTTTTTCTCCACAGAAGGGGACCTACCTGTTCTTCCCGTCACTCTCATCGCAATCTGCAGGAGGGGATGAGGGAGGGGGAGGGAGACCTACAGTCAGACATCTGATGGAGTACAGAAGCAGAGAATCCTAACACAGAGTGGCTGGATGACTTTGGCCAGGGAACCTAACTTCTCTGAGCCTCAGTTTCCTTATCTGTAAAATAGGGGTAAAAACATCCCTCACCATATAGTGCATTTGTGTGACACAGCGCCTGGCATGTATAAGGTACCAAATACATTACCCAGCGCTGTCCACATTTACAGAGAAGAAAACCGAGGCAGACAGAGACTAAGTGATGTATCAACCACACTCTAGCAAGGGGTTGAACCAGCAGTAAAAGTCAGACAGCGTGCTGCTTTCCCTGTGGTGGAAGCACAGGTGGGGACCCATCGTGGGCCTTAAGAGTGATGTGTCCCTGCTCCCTCTGGGCTCTGTCCAAGGCAGAGAGTGCGGAGGGGGAGTTGCACACAGGTCTGGTTGAACAGGGCAGGCTTGGTGACTGTGGTCCCACACATACTGACATCCAGACCCTGGTGTCCACCTATAGCCAAGTTCTGAGGCTGGCCCAGGAGGGGGTCTATGGAAGGTCAGCAGCAGGTGCCCACTTCAGCACGACCTCTCTGTTCCCCTCATACTGAAGTCCTTAATTGTCCACAGCCCTACATTCTCGCACAAAACCACCAACACCTGTGACAATACCCAAGTCACCAGCTGCACATGTAGGCCAGTCTTTCCATGGGCCTTGGTGTTCTCTGTAAGCTGGGTTCCATCTCATAAGGCTGTTGTGAGGATGGTATAGAGCCTACCCAGGTGAGGGCTTAGTCAACATGACTTCTGGTCTCCTCCATCATCTCTCGTCTGACTGCGTATGTGTATTTCCCCAATTTTCTCTTGGGCAGGGTTTGCCCAGGGATTCCCATGGCTCCAGCCATGCCTGCAGCCAGGGAAGGGGACATAGCCAGAGTGAGTGACCACGACACCCCTGACCATATAGACATCAACCCCAACCACCCGTGCCCAGGAGAAGGAAACACAACAGCACCTGTCTGGCAGGAGGCCTGTGGAGTTAAGAGGCTTCAGCCCTTGCTCTGTGTGACTGAGCTCAAACATCATTGGTTAGCACTAGGAGAGTTTCTTAAAAGAAAGAAATGAATAGTGTGGATATCAGTATTCAGGTGACTTTGTGGAAGGACAAAGGCTATGGAGGTGTAACATGTCTGGTGGTTACAATAAGACAATTATTGACTCCATTACTTTGTCCAATCAGTGCTTATTGAGCATCTGCCAATGACAGTTGCTGCTCCACAGTGCCTGGGCCACCGGAGCAGAGAGGCCCCACCCTCTGGAGCCAACATCCAGCAGTAGGAGACCCTCAGGCCCAAAATGTGAGGCAAGTCTCCTTCCCACCCTTTGTCATCCTCTTGAGTTGGTTTTGTGTGTTTTAAGATAATCATATACTTTTTACCCTTGTATTCCTGGAATATGTCCTATGTTGTCACAGTGTTACTGGACTTAGTTTTTTTTACTATTTAGTGTGTTTACATTTACATTCAGAAGTGAACTTGGTCTATGGCTGTGCGAGCGTGTGTGTTCATGCATGCGTGTGCACATGTAAATATTGACTTTATCAAGTTTTGACATCAAGGAAATTCTATGGAAGTACTCACTAAAAGTTTAGCAGACTTTGCCTATAAAACTGCTTTGACCAGGACACCTGGGTGGCTCATTCGTTTAAGCATCTGACTCTTGATTTCCACTCAGGTCATGATCTCATGGTTAGTAAGGTCAAGTCCCAGGTCCTCCTGTCAGCACAGAGTCTGCTGGAGATTCTCTCTCTCCCTTTCTTTCTGCCTCTTCCCCTGCACGTGCGCACACACTCTCTCCCTCTCTCTCTCTCTCTCTCAAAATAAACAAATAAAACTTTTAAAAAATTAAAAAGTAAAATTGCTCTGACCAATTAAAAAAATACCATAGAAAAAGTATATTGATAACAACAATTAAAATGAATTTATAGATATAAATATATTTGTAAAATAAGTGACATATTTTACATACAACAAAATGCATAGATTTTCACTTTTCAGTTCCAGAATTCTGATAGTTTGCAAACACCCATATCAAGATCTAGAATATTTTCATCACCCAGGAAGTTTCCTTATGCTCTTTTTCTGTCAATTCCCCCACACGTATTCAGAATCAATCACTATTTGATTTCTATCACCAGAGATTGGTTTTGCTTGTTCTAGAAATTCTTATCAGTGAAACATACTGCATGAACTCCTGTGTCTGGTTGCTTTCATGCAGCATAATATTTTTGAGATTCAATTATATAGCTGTGTATTAACACTTCATTTTATTGCTGAGTAGAATTCCATTATTTGAATCCATCAAAATTGTTTCATTCACTCACCTATGCATGGATTGGGGATATTTCCAGTGTTTGGTTATTTGAATAAAGCTACAGTGCATATTCATATATGAGCCTTTTTTGGGACTCTGGTAAATACCTAGGAGTGGAATTGCGAGGGCATAAGATATGTGCATGTGTGGCTTTACAAGGAACTGCCGTCCTATTTTACAAGCCCACCAACAACGTATGACAGTTCCAGAGGCTCCACCCCTGATATTGTCAGTTGTTTTAATTTAATTAATGTTAATTAAATTTAATAGCTAATCTAGTCAGTATCTAATGGTTTTCACTGATGAGTGTTAATGCTGAGTATCTCTTTACATGCTTATTGACCATTTATACACCTTCTTTTGTGAATCGTCTAAGAGTATTTTGCCCATTTTTAACTGGGTTGTCTATTAATGATGGTTGGGAATTCTTTGCATATTGTGAAGATGAGTTCCTTGTCAGATATCTGTATTATATACTCTCCTTATCTGTGGCTTCCTGCTCATTTTGTCTTATTAGTATCTTTTGATGAGTAGAAATGTTGCTTCTGATGTCCAGCTCTTATTCTTGGATTTATGGTTTGTGTTTTTCATGCTGATTTTGTCAGTGTCTTTGTCTCCCTCAAAATGGCAAATATCCTCCTATGTCTTTTTCTAGAAGATTCATGGTTTTACATGAATCACATTTAGATGAATGATCCATCTTGAATTATTTTCTGTGTGGTGTTAAGTTTATTTTTGATACAGATATCCGGTTCATTTAAGCACCGTTTATTTAAAAACTTCCCTTTTGCCTTTGAATTAACTTGGTTCCTTGATCGAAAATTAATTGAAAGGTGGGACACCTGGGTGGTTCAGTTGGTTAAGCGTCTGACTTCGGCTCAGGTCATGATCTCACGGCTTGTGGGTTCAAGCCCCACATCAGGGTCTGTGCTGACAGCTCAGAGCTTGGAGCCTGCTTCAGATTCTGTGTCTCCCTCTCTCTCTGCCCTCTCCCACTCACATTCTGTCTCTCTCTCTCTCTCTCTCTCGCTCTCTCAAAATTAATAAACAAAATTTTTTTAACTTAATTGAAAGGAAAATACATCTACACTCCCATGTTCATTGCATATTTATTTACAATAGCCAAGATATGGAAACAGCCTAAATATCCATTGACAGATGAATTAGTAACAAAAATGTTACACACACACACACACACACACACACACACTTATATACATATATATAACATACACATACACAATGGAATATTATTAAACCCTAAAAAGAAGGAAATCCTACCATTTTTGATAACATGGATGAACCTGAAGGACATTATGATAAGTGACATAGGCCAGACATATAAATACAAATACTGTATGATCTCACTTATATGTGGTATACTTAAAAAAAAAAAAAGAGGGGCACCTGGGTGGCTCAGTCAGTTAAACGTCCGATTTCGGCTCAGGTCATGATCTCATGGTCTATGAGTTCGACCCCACATCAGGTTCTGTGCTGACAGCTCAGAGCCTGGAGCCTGTTTCAGATTCTGTGTCTCCCTCTCTCTCTGACCCTCCCCCGTTCATGCTCTGTCTCTCTCTGTCTCAAAAATAAATAAACGTTAAAAAAAATTTTTAATAAAAAAATAATAATAATAAAAAAAAAGAAAGCCAAACTCATAGCAACAGCAAGTAGAAAAGTGGCTACCAAGGATGGGGCATGAGAAGATGGGAGAGATTTTTGTTTTAATCAACTGACCATATTGTGCAGGTTTATTTCACAACTCTGTTCTGTCTCACACATTCATTTGTCTATGTTTATGGCAGTACTTTTCCATTTTGATTACTGTAGCTTTATTGCAACTCTTAAAACCAGGTAGTGTGCCTCACCCATTTTGTTCTTTTCCAAAGCATTTTGTCTCCTCTATATTTTTTACTTTTCCATGTAAATTTTAGAATCAGCTTTCTTCAAAAAGACTGCTGGAATTTTGTTTGGGATTATGTTGAATCTATAAGCCATTTTAGAGAACACTGACGTTTTCTCAATACTGTGAACTACAGTCCATGAACATGTTACGTCTCTCCATTTTTTTTAATCTATATTTATTTTTGAAAGAGAGGGAGGGAGAGAGAGAGAGAGAGGAGCAGAGAGAGAGAGACACACAGAATCCAAAGCAGGCTCCAGGCTCTGAGCTGCCAGCACAGACCCCAACGCAGGGCTTGAACTCATGAACCACGAGTTCATGACCTTAGCCAAAGTTGGACACTTAACCAACTGAGCCACCATTAACTTGGCTCTTAATTTTTTAAAAATTTTTTAACGTTTATTCATTTTTGAGAGACAGAGAGAGACAGAGCATGAGTAGGAAAGGAGCAGAGAGAGGGAGACACAGAATCTGAAGCAGGCTCCAGGCTCTGAGCTGTCAGCACACAGCCAGACGTGGGGCTCGAACTCACGAACTGCAAGATCATGACTTGAGCCTAAGTCGGATGCTCAACCGACTAAGCCACCCAGGCACCCCAGCTCTTACTTAATTTTTCCTGACAATGTGCAATTTTCAGTATGGAGGTCTTGCTCTTCTTTATCAGATTTATTCACAGATAATTTTAATGTTATTTTTAGGTACTATTAATCTCACTTTTGTAGGGTTTTGTATACCTTCTTTATAAGAATGAAGATATTGTCTTCTATTTCTGGTTGAGTTTTTTATCATTAATTTGTGTTGAATTTTATCAAATGCTTTTTTGCATTTACTGAGATAATGATATGCTTTCTCTCCTTTAGTCATTTAGTTTTCTTTATTCCTCAACTGATGGCCATAAATTTCATTGATTTATTGGAATAGTAGATGAAATTTTCATCTCTGGGATCCCACTTTGTATTATATATTATTCTTTCTGTGTATTCTATACATTACTGAATTCAATTTACTAGTATTTTGTTAAGAAATTTTGCATGTGTGTCTAAGAGGGATATTAATCTCTAATTAATCTATAATTTTCTGTCAGGTTTTGGTATCAGGGCTGTTAGCGAGCCTCATAAAATGAGTTGAAAATTATCTCCTCCTCTATCTTCTCTGAAGAGTTTTGTCAAATTGCTACTAGTTCTTCCTTAAATGTTTAATAGATTTCCTGGAGAAGCCATTGGGCCTGGAGTTTTCTTTATAGAAAAGCTTTTACTTATAAGTTTAATATCTTTGATAGACATCAGGCTCTTTAGACTTTCTATTCTTGCTTTAGTTTTAGGAATTTGCAATTTGCAAGCAATTTGTCTATTTCATCTAAGTTGTTGTGTTTATTGGAGTGAAGTTGTTCATAATAGCCCTCATTATCACTTTAATGTCTGTATGATCTGGAATGGAAAGGTTTTTTATTTTTGTTTTTGTGCTTTTATTTCAGCATTTATGTTGTTCCACTGTCATCTGCTATCCATTGATTCTGATGAAAAGTGAGTGTAAACTCTTTCCATTCATTGTTCCTCTGTATAAAATGTCTTCTTTCTCTGGCTGCTGTTAGGTTTTATCTTTATCTTTGGGTTTCGGTAGCTTGCCTATGACTTGTCAAGGTATGGTTTTATTTGTGTTTATACTGCTTCAGATTCACTGAGATCCTTGCATCATAGATTGATGTCTTTCATCAACATTGTTAAATTCTCTGTTATCTATGCTGAATATTTCTTCTGCACCAAATTCTATCCCTCTCCTTCTGATGCTTCACTTACACATATATTGGACCAGTTGATATTGATCCAGGTCTTGGATGCTCTCTTCCATTCTTTATATTCTTTTCTCTTTGTATTTCAGTTGGGAGATTTTCTCTTAACCTCTTAACCTTAGTCTTCAAGTTCACTGATTCTTTTCTTTGATAAAGTATCTTTTATTTCTAGAATTTCCATTTGGTTCTTCAGTATTGTTCCCATATCTCTGTTGAAATTCTCCATGTATGTTCATAAGCTGTCTATCTTTCCTGGTGGATTCCTAATAAGATGTACCATAGCTATATTAAAATCCCTTTCTGATAATTCCAACCTCTGGGCCATCTCTGAGTCTACTTCTATTGATTGCTTCTTCTTTTGACCATGGGTTGTTTCTCTGTATTGTTATTGTTTCTCTGTATGTTTCATCATTTTTTTTAGTTTGGTTTGGTATGATTTTAGCATAGTAGACTTTGTAAAGCAATCACTGAGAAGTTAGTGATATTCATTCCCAGTGAAGGACATATACAAGCCACTATTGTGGAGGGTAGAGCTATATTTGGGTTTTAGTGCAGCTTAAGTTGGCAGGTGGGTGCAGACTTGCTATGTTAGGGCTTCTCAGGATTCTAATCCACTCTGCAAGCCCAGCTGATGCTTTCTTTTTACCCTACTTATTTGTCTTCTATTTTCCATTTATTGTTCTATTCTGTTTCTATGCATCTGGATATTTCCTTCTTACTCCCATTTATAACAGATTTCTCCCACTTCCTTACTTCAGCAGGGATGGAAATAGTCATGGCTTCTTCCACTTTCCAGAATTTGGTAGTTAAGTTTCTTTATAACCTTAGATCTCCAGTAGGTTTCTTTAAACTATAATTTTGTACCTTATCAACTTGTTCTCATAGCTAAAATGAATTTCTCAACAAATGTCATTGGGAAAATTGACACATGATTTTTAAAAATTATCTCTATCTCATACATTATAGCTGTATAAATTCAGATGGATTTAAAATTTAAATGTTAAAAAGATACAATAAAGATGCCAAAAGAATTTATTTAAGATGACTTTCATATAGTCCAGTGGCGTGGAAAAATGGTCTAAACACAACACTAAGATAAGAAAACATAAACGGAAATGGATGGACTTGACTAAACAGAAAATTAGAACTTACATATGACAAAAAAATTGAATTAAAGATAAATTAAAACCTGTGAGAAATTATTTCTAAGACATATGATACATAGGAGATTAATACTATTAATATTTAAAGAACTATTAGAAACTAAAAAGATAGGGGTGCCTGGGTGGCTCAGTCAGTTGAGCATCTAACTCTTGACTTCAGCTTAGGTCATATCTCACAGTTTGTGAGTTCAAGCCCCTCATCGGGCTCTGTGCTGATGGTGCAGGACCTGCTTCAGATTCTCTCTCTGTCTCTGTCTCTCTCTGCCCCTCCCTTGCTCATGCTGTCTCTCTCTCTCTCTCTCTCTCTCTCAAAATAAATAAACTTTAAAAAAATAAACAAAATAAAATAATCAAAAAGATAAACACCTCAATAGAAAAATAAACTAATGAAATGAATGGGTAATTTGCAAAAGAAGACAATACATGGCAAAAAATGAAAACCATTTTAATTAGTAATTAAATAAATGTCAATTGAAACAAGTGAGATACCATTTTTCACCACCAACTTACTACAATTTTAAAATATTAGTCCTTCATTCACTACATATCTGTTCAAACTTTCCACATGCAGGATCCTCATATATCCCTGAGAGTTAGAATCCAGAAGTGAAGTGACAGTCTCTGCCTTTAGGACATTAGGACCTAGTGTGAGAAGATAAGGTGTAAGTGTAAGAGAGGAAGATAAGGAAAAGAAAGGGGACTAGAAAGCAATAGGGAAGAGAGATATCTCTCTTACATAAGATTGATAGGGAAGGCAATTCCAGCCAAATGGCATCTGAGCAGAGACCCAAAGAAAATGAAGGCCAGGTGTCTCGGTGGCTCAGTTGATTAAACGGCAGACTTTGGCTCAGGTCACGATCTCACTGTTCGTGAGTTTGAGCTCTGCATCGGGGTCTGTACTGACAGCTCAGAGCCTGGATCCTGCTTTGGATTCTGTGTCTCCCTTTCTCTCTGCCCCTCCCCTGCTTGCACTCACTCGCTCTTTCTCTCAAAAATAAATAAACTTTTTTTTTTAATTTTTTTAAAGAAAAGAAAATGAAGGGCATTTGGATGTCTGGGAAAAATTATCTCAGGCAGAGGGATCAGCAAGTCAAAGGTTCCTGAGGGGAGAACATGCGAGGCACACTGAGGATACCAGTAGGGGAGCTGTCCTGTCTGAAACCTAGGGGGAGCATGCAATGATGGTATTCCTGGAAACTAGTATTCTCATACACTGCTAGCAGATGTATTCATTGGTAAAACTTTTTGAAAGACAACTTGACAATATTTATCAAAAGCTTTGACACACATACACTTTTGACTCCAAAATTCAAAATTTCTGAATTTACTTTAATGCAATAATCAGATGAGTGCACAAAGATATACATACACAAATGTTGATTACAGAATTATTTACAATTAGTTATCTAAATTTTCAACATTTTTGGTTATTTAAATTATAGCATATTCATCCAATGAAATTCTATATGGTCATTAAGAACAATTGATATACTTCTCCATTTCTTGACAAGAAAAGGTGTTCATAACATGTTTTGAAATGGAAAAGTAGATTATAGAATGATATGCATTCTATGATTCTTTTTAACTGAAATGTTTGTTCATATGCATTTATATACACAGAAAAAGATCTGGAAATACAAATATCAAAATATTAATGGTAGTGTCTTCTGGGTGGTGGGATTGCAGTAATAACTGGAAGTTGTTATCTTTATCTCCTTCACCTATTTCACTCATCCCCCTCCCCCTAGCCTCACCTCTGGCAACCACTAGTTTCCTCTCTGTATTCATGGGTCTGTTTCTGGTTTGTTTGTTTTGTTTGTTTAGATTCCACAAGAGAAATCATATGGTATTTGTCTTTCTCTGCTTGACCTGTTTCACTTAGCAAAATACCCAACATCCATGTGGCTGCAAATGGCAAGATCTCATTCTTCTTTATGTCTGTATATACCACTTCTTTATCCATTCATCTATCAATGGACACTGGGGTTGCTTCCACATCTTGACTATTGTATATAAACATAGCAACAAACATAGCAATGCATACATCTTTTCAAATTAGTGCTTTTATTTTCTTTGGGTAATTACAGTAATGTAGTAGAATTACTATATCATATGGTATTTTTAGTTTTTTGAGGAAACTCCATTCTGTTTTCCATAGTGGTTGCACCAATTTATATTCCCACCAATTGTGCACGATGGTTCCCTTTCTCCACATCCTCACCAATACTTGTTATTTCTTGTTTTTATGATACCAGCCATTCTGACTGGTGTGAGGTGATATCTCATTATAGTTTGACTTAATTTCCCTGATGATGAGTGATGTTGAGCATCTTTTCATGTGTCTGTGGGCCATTTGTATATCTGTATAGAATTGCAGTAATTTTTATCCTTTTAATGAATAACATGCTTAATTTTCTTGCAGTCACTATGTATTATCTACGTAACTTAGAAATAATGTTTTCAAAATCAAAAGACCCACCAAAATGATAATGGATATTTTAATTTCAGTATAATTAATATACAGTGTTTTGTTAGCTTCAGGTGTACAACACAGTGATTCAACAACTCTATATATTAGTCAGTACTCATCATAACAAGTGCACTCCTTAATCCCCATGGCCAATTTCACCCATCCCCCTACCCACCTCCTCTCTGGTAATTATCAGTTTGTTCTCTATAGTTAAGAGTATGTTTCTTGGTTTGCCTCTCTCTGATAGGCAGAAATGTTTTTAAAAGATGGGTCTCAGGAAGAAGCAAAAGAAAAGAAGACAAGGTTCTCTTTGACTGCCATTAAGAATTTTTTCTTTGTCTTTCATTTTCACAAGTTCAATTATGATGTGTCAACGTGAATTTCTTTGGACTTATCATATTTGGGGTTTGCTCATTTTCTTGAATGTGTAGGTTTATGCATTTTGCCAAATACAGTAGGTTTCATCAGTCCCTCTCTCTTTTCTCCAGCTGGAGTCCAGTGATATATGACACAAACGTTCAATTTTTTGTTATTGTTCCACAGGTCCCTGAGGCTTTGACTTTGATTTTGTGTTTGTGTTTTTGGTTTTGTTTTCAATCTATTATCTCTACATGACTCAGATTAGGTCAATTCTATTGTTCTGCCGTCAAGTTCACATTTTCCTGTTCTCTGTCACCTCCAGTCTACTATTGAGCCCATCCAATGGACTTTTTCAAACTTCCATTATTGTATTTTTCAGATATGACTTTTTTAACTTCTATTTGCTGATATTTTCTATTTTTTTAATTTGTTTCGAGAGAATTTGTAATTACTTGTAGAAACATTTTTATCACAGCTACTTTAAAACCCTTGTGAGATAATTCCAACATCTGATTCATCCCTGTGTTGGCATTAATTAATTTTCTTTTCATATTCAAGTTTCAATCTTCCTGGTTCTTGGTATAATGGGTGACTTTCTATCGTTCCTCCATTATAATGTTCGGACGCTGAGTGTATGGTTAAACGTTTATTTTTAGCAGTCAGTTGCTGGTTTAGGGTTAGCATGCAGGCCTACTTTTGTGCTCTGTTTCCAATGAGAATATAATTTTCAGAGCTTATGGCACTCTTTTGGTCCATTTGAGTTCATCTAGTGCTGCTGGGGCTCATGCTGGTCGCTGCTGGGGCTCCCGCTGGTCCCTGCTGGTGCTTAAGGGACAGATGAGATTGGCCCAGGTCCAGCCACCTGATGCCTCTAGGTAGTGGTGGGATTCTCCATCCCACAGGGGTTAAGGAACTCCCTAAACTAGGGCACTAGTGGTGGTAGGGTTCCCTTGCTGCTGCCATTGTTTCTGGGTAGGAGAGGAGACTGTCAGGCCCAGCAGGGACAGAGAGCACTTCCCCCAGCCACTTCTTGTCCTTCTTGTCCGTCAGACCTGCTGGCTGACCTTTCTTGCTCACCTGCTTTCAGCATTACCTCCAGGGTGAGGAATGAGCCCAGCAGGCTTCCTTCTGTTGCTAGCTTGGGGGCTGGGGAGCACCAGGCCTGGTCCCTGTCAGGAGGGTTTGTGAGCAGCTCTGCTCCAACAGGCTCGCCTTCCTCTTCCACCCTCCAGAGTCCTCCTTCACTTGTCTCCTGTGTCATTTCCAAGGTTTGTAGCAATACTCAACAGCGAGGAGCATGGAGACACACATCTCTACCACCCTGTCCAGACCAGAAGCTAAGCCATTGCTTTGTATTTCTCCGTCTGCTCTGACCTGCTGGAGCACCATCGCAGTGTGCAACAGACAAAACCTGGTCACTCCCTTCCAATCCAGTTATTGTTAAGCCTTTGTTTTATTTCTTAGTTTTTGGTTGTGAGAAGTTTAGATTCACCCAGTAGAGACGGTAGCATAATGAACATGCACCGGCTCTTCTCTAGCTTCTACAATTAGCAGCCCATGCCCATCACGCCTCAAGGCGTGCACCCCCTCACCACAGGGCATTTTAAAGCAAGTTCCCTAAGTGCCTCCATTTGCATCTCTGACCAAGAGTGATCCTCAAACCCTCTCCTCGGACACCCTGGTCCCTCTTGCCTGGGTCAAGTAAACATTTAGTTTCAGAATTCAAAATTCTTCAAGAGACCCCTGAGCAAGAGGGCAGGCGAGATTCACAGGCTGCAAGCCAGCTCCCGGGTGCTGCTGGGTGTGTTAGTCACTGCCTGGTATGAGAAGGCTGGCCGAGCCTACTGGGCAAGCACAGGCAGAGGCCTTGCTGCAGCCCCCGGTCCTGGCTATCACAGGACCAGCTTGTTCCCAGTGGTCCTCGGGGAGCCACCCTGCCCAGCCCAGATCTCAGTCAGATTCTACACCCCCCCCACTTGAGGCATCAGGAGCCTCTAGGCCTCCTGAGCACGTAGCCCATCTTACTTTATCCTGTTGAGGTTTCCCCCTGTTGGCAGAGGCCGCCCTGCATAGCAGACCACACCCAGCGGCTCCAGAGGGAGAGGCCCTTACAGACACCTCTGTATTCAAGAACACACACTTCCATCCTGAAAACGTTAGAAGATGAAAGATTTAGAAAATCCTTGTCTCTCAAAAAAGTCTGCCTTTCAAGCCCACTGTCCAAGTGCAAACTCAGAAAGCCTTACTGTGAAATTCTGAAACTGAATATTCACTCTTGCAAGCCCAAACCACCCGAGGCAAATGGATGCCTCCAGCAGAAGAGGGGAGAGTCAGGACCAGAAAATGCAAATGAGACAGGTATATTAACATATTTCAAGAACTACTGTCCCAATAAAGAAGTAAAGAAGGCTGTGTGAGGGGAGCTAGGGTCTCAGGGGCACAAGCAGGAGGGTCCCAGGTAGGAACACAGAAGTTGCAAACTCTGCCAGGCCAAGGAGAGTCAGGCCAGCCCAGGGAGAACCTGAGAGAACCGGGGTCCTGGGTCCCCAAGGTCTGGACTGCCCAGAAATGAGACAGTGAAGAGAACCTTCAGCCAAGACTCTTGCCAGGCTTGAGACAGAGTACCCTTGGCCAAGCCTCTTATATTTTCTCAGCCTCAGCATCTGTGAAATGGGGGAATGATACCCCCAGGGCAGCTGAGAGAACTGAATAAATCAGTGCACAGAGACCAGCACGGGGCCTGTCCCACAGGGCCATCTGATCAGCTGTTATTTAATACACTGACACTAACACAGTGCTTACCACAGGTCAGCAGGATCTAGCCCTTTACATGAGGCTCACTTATCCTTACAACCCTATAAAATGGGTCCTATTATTATCCTCCTTTTATGGACAAGGAATTCGAGGCTCAGAGAGGTTAAGTAATTTGCCCTGGGTCACATAGCTAGGTAGACAGAGCTGGGGTGTGAACACAGTATCCCTTGCTCCTAACACCCACTTGACTTTTTTTATACGGCTAAGGCCAAGTGTCCTCTTTGGGCCCCCAGCTCAGGTGAGCCTCAAGGGACCAGCCTGATGGGAAGAAGGTGTATCCCAATCCCCAGTGACCCAAAAGCCAAAGTCAGGAGCCAAACACCTATAAGGAGGCCATCGCCCAGCCCCAGGGTGGGCCTGGACATGGAAGGCAGGTGTCACAGGCCCTCTCTTCCCCAGTCCTCCTTACCTGCCTGGCAGGCCTCAGCACTGGGGCAGAGGCTTCTGTTCACCTCTTGCCTCCTCTCACAGCTGGTTCTGTGGCCTTGGAGAGTGACTTGGCCTCCCTGAGTCTTGGCGGCCTCATCTGTAAGGAGGGGGTGGCCACAGGACCCCCTCACAGCGCTGCTGTGCACACAAATTGATGAAAGGAGACCCGGCCCGGGAGGCTGTCCGTACAGCACTACCGGCATAGTTGGGTCTTGTCACAGACACAGCGTGGGGCTCTGAGCTGACCCCCAGCAGTAGGCAGGTCTGAGCTGTGGTCGCCAGCCTTACTGCCCACAGGGAGTGAGCCCCGCCCCCCTTTTGCTTCTGCCAGAAGCATGCCTCCCGCACACCTGCTCTTTCCAGGACAGCCATGTCAAGGCCTTGTCACTAGCCCAGGCTTTCGGCCAGTGGACATCCTGGTGTATCCTGTGCCACAGCGTGCCTCCCACTCCTGGGGGCGGTGGGACTGAAGCAAAAGCTGTGGCCGTGGGCCAGACTCCCTGTACGCCCACCACCCTCCTGGTGGTGGCCCAGAGGGAGAGGCTCCCTCCTCTCGTTGGCTTCTCAGAGCACCACCAGGACCTGGCTGGGCCAGTGTCTAATTCCCACAAAAAGCTCCTCTTTAAGGAGGGTGGTAAAAAGAGGGAAAGTGAGAGAAATGAACAGCAAGAACATTCCCATTTGGAGCAAAAAGAAAGGTGGTCACCACAGAGCTGGGAGAAAGTGCCATGGCTAGCCAGGTTCACAGCTGCTGGCACTGGGGGACACAGGGCAGTGCCTTCCAAGGCCTGGTTTCCAGAAGAGATAGCCCCCTTCTCACAGTGCCCTGGAGCAGGCAGGCCACACGAGCAAACTCTCTGAAACCCAGGTGCTCTCCATAAAGCTGCCTGTATACCCTGCCTCTGTGCCTCTGTGCCTCTGTGCACATACTCAGGGCCTAGACCCCATCAAAGGCCATGTGGCTCTGCCCAGGAAAGCAGCTTCCGTCAGAAAAAGTCAACTGACTTGTCATGTGAACTTGAATCTATCAGGACAGCGAATCATTAATAACAGTCAAGATGAATCAAGTTAAAAAGAGGCCAGATAAAGGAGGGGGCAGGCTGCTATCTTGCAGCCCAACCGGGAAGAACCCACAGGGTGTGACAGAAGCAGGTGCTAGGGGCAGGCCTCCTCAGGGAGGGGGTGCCCAGCTGAGCGCAGGAGGCAGAGAAAGAGGCACAAGCTGGTCCCTCGAGTAACACAGAGATGAAGCTGCCTGGAAGGACCTGACGCCCACCCCCCCACCCCACCTCAGCCTTGCAAAGCATCAGGGCCTCTGCACAGATCCTCTCTCACCCCATGTCCCGCCCCATGTGGCTTCAGGGAGCCAGGGTTGGGGGCAGAGACAGCAGGTCCTGGTGGCTTATCTCAGCCTCTACCATTAAGCCCTCAGAAGGGCCCCTACCCCACCCCCCAGGGAATATTCCCAGCAGTGCATCTTTCCAAAGTGCCCCCACCACCCTCTCTGGCAGCCCATCCATCCCAGCTGGGTTGGGCAGCAAATACAATAGCATAAATCAGGGATGAGGTCCCACTGGGAGCTGGATTCTATGCAGACACACCTCTCACTTTTCACCCCACCCCTCCCTGTGACCCAGGCTTTGCCAGGCTGACTTTGCTCTGGAATTTCTAAAGGTGTGTCCCTTTGGGAGAAGTTCCAAGTGTAAGAATGAGGGTGATGGCCTCGGGATAACATTATGCCCATCCACCCGGCCAAGCTGGCAGAACCTGCCACTGCAGGGTTCAGGAACTGCCCTGTCAATAACCCCAATAGCAGGGACATGCTGAGGAGGAAGGGGGGCTTCAGTGCCCCCTCTCTGTGGTCCAAGTGGGGAGGGAGATGCAGAACAGGGTCCCACTGCTGGACAAGGAGTCCCCACCAGGCAGCAGGCAAGCAGGCCCCCTGCACGACCCACCCACCCCCTATCAGGCCTGGGAGCTAGAAAGGGCAGGGCTGAGTGTGAGTGATCAGACAGTCATCCAGGTCCAGCAGGGCAAGGGCTGTGGAAGGGCCACGCTAGGGCCACAACCGGGTCATAAAGCTCTGCTTTTGGGGGCAGGTAGAAGACCAGGGCTATGTCATTTGCATCGGAATTGCTCAGCTTCTCACTAACCTATTTATACTCTCACCCTCTTTCCAAAAGGGTTTAAGGAGGCCTTAAAATTCAGCAGGGGACAACACCAAGGGAGGAGGAGCTGGAAGGAAGGGACCTGCAGGGTACTGCTGTCGCTGGCTGTTGTCTGCCCTCCAGCCACTGCCCACTAGCAAGGCAGGCCACCGGGCTCAGGACTGCCAAGAGATGGCTGCTCTAGGGCGCCCCTCCCCAATGCTAGGCTGCCCAGGCACTTCTGAAGGTCAGGCGAACTTGGGGGCAGCGGGCCTGTCCGTTGTCCTGGTGGCCTATTCAAGCCTGAGTCCTTCAACCCACAAGACAGCCACCCTGGAAGACACCGGGCAGACCTGTGTGCAGGGCTGGGGTGGAGGGAACCCGGTACCTCACAGAGCCCAGGGTGCTGGCACTCAGTGGTACTACAGAAGGACAGGCACCTGGTCACAGGGACAGGTCTGCTGTGGGAAGGGGTGGGCTTCCTGGAGGAGGAGGCCTGAAGTGGGTAGGATTCGCAAGGAGACCGGGGCAGAAGGTACAGAGCGGGGGCAAAGGCAGGAGGCACCAAGGGTCAAGTGTGGACACGCCAGGAGAGATGGGCCTCCATAGAGGAGGGTGCCAAGTTTCAACTAAAGTGGTCATGAGTCGCTCCGCTCAGGGCCCTGGCGCCTCCTCCCCAGGTACTCCTTGGCCAGCACTGGGGTCAGCGCAGGCCGCTCGAAGCCGTGGGCCGGCCCCTCCAGCGGGTCTAACGGCAGGCGACGCTGATTCCGCTGCGATCCAAAGTCCCCTTTAAAAGTTTGTCCCGGAACAAAACCCCTCTCTCCGCTCCGCCGTGAGAATCGGGGCCATCCCCGAGGGAGGCTCTGAGGACAGGAGCGGCTGCCCTCCTCCACCCCTTCGGAAACAACAATGGGCGACCGGACGAAACAGAAGCAGGGAACCAAGCGTGGAAAATCCCCCAGTCTTGCAATGTCAACTGCTGGGCGGCCGGCCGGCCAGCGGCAGCCGTGCTGCCCCCGCGCGCCCTTCCATGGGACTGCACGCCCGGGAAGGAGGAGCGCCGTGAGTTGATCTCCTGGTTCTCAGACTCCGAGGATGCGTGGCGTGTAGGGAAGGAAAGCTTGCGTTTGGGTTCTGAGGCTATTTTAGATTCAAAAGAATTTCCATTTCATTACCGAAGACCGAAATCGTATCGCGGCTTGCACTTTCCCGGAGCAGAAGTACAATGACTTGCTTTATTTGATCATCGCATCCCACCACTAGCCAGTGTTCTTTTCTTTTTCTTCAACAGTAAGTCAGAGATCATATATTAAAGAATTTATGAAGCGGATATTCAGAGAACAAAGATAGTCACAGAGCGGAAGAGCTGCAATTGCTTTTCCCTGAACTCTGAAAACACTAAGGGCTGGGCGCTGCCTCCAGCAAACAATTAGCCCTCCTTGTAGTCACTGGCAGTCTTAGGACTGTGGGGAACGCTGGGTACCCGCAGGTCAAACAGTGGGAGAACACAGACAGCAAGTGACAGGACCCACTAAGTGCGAAGGCACTTGGCTGTGCTGAGACTTCACCTGAAATCCACAACTGCCTTTTTTTTTTTTTAAGCTTATTTCTTTATTTTGAGAGGGGGAGGGGCAGAGGGAGAGAGAGAGAATCCCAAGGAGGCCCCCACTGTTAGCGGGTCTTGATCATGACCTGAGCAGAAATCAAGAGTCGGACCTTAAGTGACTAAGCCACCCAGTGCCCCAACACACAACTGCCTTTCAATGTGTGTGTTTCTGCCAATTTGTCGGGATGAGACTGAGGGTCCAACACACAGAGTCGGTTGATGGAGCACCCAGCTCCCCAGGGTTAGGCAGAGTCGCGTCCACCCTGCTCCCAGATGTCCACTGATTCATTGAAGCAACTTGACTTTTAGGATCAGTGGCTCATCGGATTGACTTGGAGGTGTGAGGAAAGCATCTACAGCCTTGGGGGTCTCACAGTGCAAGTGCAGCACTTAAGTCAGAGGGGAAAATTGAGTAAAATCCTGGAGGCAACTTGGATTCTCCTCCTAGGAGAATTCTAGGAATAAAAGGCTTCCTGGCTAAATAGGGGGTTTCCCTGTCAGCTATGCTGGCAGGTAGGAAGCTGAATTACACAGCTTCGGGGCGGGGGGGGGGCGGGGGGGGCGGGGGGGGGGGAGGGCTGTTATCCAGGGACCTGGCCGCTCTGGTTCCCATCACAGCTCACAGGAGGGGCACCCACCCACGGGGGACCCTGTGTCAGGCCTTTCTTCTCCTTCTTTCTCTCTAGGCCTCAGTTTCCCCATTCCATCAGGCACAAGATGGAAACCCAGGACAAGCACAGATGGGTTCAGTGGCCTTTCAGTAATGCTCCAGCTCTCTCTTGAACATTCTGCACCCAATTCCCTATCTGGCAACAGAGACTGTCATTGGGAGCTGAGGAGTGGCCTTTCTAGACCCTCTCACTGCCCCCCCATTCAGCCTTGGCATCTGGCCTGGGGGATCTGAGGTGACTACAGGGATGAATACGGGCTGGACTCTGAGGCCAGACAGCCCAGGATCAGAACCTTGACTTTCTTAAGACTGAGAGAGGGTTGGCCCACCCTGTGGTCTCCATGCCTGGCCCAGATACTCAGGCCTCAAGGGATGAGGGGGCATATCCGGCAGTCTTTTGTTCAGGCTCTAACCATCCTGCTGCTGTGGGTCAGGAAGAGGTTGTACTGGAGAGAGGAGACCACCAGCCAGCCATGTGACCTTGCCCAGGGTCTTCACCCATCTAAACCTCATTTTCCTATTCTGTGAAATGGGTATTATAGTCTGGTCTACAGGCTTGCTAATTAGATTGGAAATGACATACCTATGATGCCTAGTACTCAGTAGTTCTGGATAATAAGCAGGCTTAATCATGATTTACCACTTGGTGGAGGATTGTCATCTGGGTGCTTAGGAGTTTGACCCAGGGAAGCTCTGCCCTCGGTATCTGGGCTGCTGCCTTCAGGCCCATGAAGGGAGACTCCCTAGGCCTCAGCCCAAAACAGCGACCAGTGAGTGCAGGCAGAGGCAGGCAGCTGCAGGCACAGCACAGAGCCAGCCCCCACTCCTGGCAAAAATGAATCATCACTGAGGAAGCCTGGCCCAAATGCCCCTGGCCCCAGGGGGAGGGTCGGTTTTAAAGCAGCTTCAGTTTGGGCAGGGACTTGGGCCCTGGACCCCCCACCCCCACCCTGCCCCCAGCTGCTCTAGCTCACTCTGCATCGTGTTCAGGGTGCTGCATCAGACTGTCTGGAGCTGATGCCCCTCCAGCCCCTTGTGAAAACCGCATGCTTCTCTGTTAGGTGGGTTTTGGAGCATTGGTGGTTGTTTTCCAGTTCTCTGGGTTTGCTTCCAAGAGGGCTTTCTGTTGTGATTTATTTTTTAACAGTTTATTGAGGTATAATCGACACAACCCTCCCATCCCCCCAAATCCACCATGCTTTCAGGAGCCCCAACAGAAGCAAAACAGGGTAGCCCTGGCAGAGGACGATGATGTGCGTGTCCCTACCCACCCCAGCTCTATTCTGACAGGTCATTTCACACCCCAGCTCACCTCCTGCTCCGTGGACGTCAAGGCCAGTGCCCTACCCTAAATGTGGTGGGCCAGGTGGGGGTCGGTCTGATGAGGAACTCCTCACGTGGTGTAAGCCAGGAGGCTTGAGCGGAGAGTGGACCACAGGGCAGGGAGGCCCGAGGCGTCCCTGAGGGCACCACCAAAAACAGGACAGGCCCAGGGCTGCCAGACAGACCGACCTCCCAAAGATGAAAGTTGAAATGTTTTGTGGACTTTCACAATTTTAAATATGGGCTCAACACTTTATAACTTTTTCGTTGGGGTTTTAATAAACATGGAGGGGGGAAATGCACACTGTCTGAACCTCCTTTCAAAGAAGAAGGGACTGCATAAAACTGGGCCTTAGGCCTCTGCGGCACCTCAGTATCTCTCCAAGAGGGACCCCGGGTCATTGTCCCAAAACCACGAGGGAGAGGGGGTCCCGATCGCGAGCGCGCGCCCAGAACTCTGCGCCCCCAGCCCTCCCTTCTTTTCCTCTCGCTCTGGCCCCACCGCCCGCAGGTCGCACCAATGGCAGCTCGGCCTCGGCCCTCTCGCACTTGGAACTTTGAAGCGCCCAGCGTGCAAGGTCAGTGGCTTTCCTCCGTAGGAGCGCGGAAGGGTAGTCCACGCGCGGCCGGAACGTAGAGGGAGGGGGGCCGAAGCGCCAGAGGTGCCGGCCGCTGCGCTCCCCGCTCCTGCCCAGAAGGGCCGCCCGCGCGCCTGCTCCCCGATTCCCCAGTCGCTCCCCCCGGCCTCCCTGACAGCAACCAGTTCCCCGTCTGGCCGCCGCCCGAGACCGGGTCCCGCGCCCAGCACCGGCCTGAGGCCCCGCGAGCTCCGGGGGGCGGAGCGGAGAACCGGCGCGGGCGGCGACGGCAAGAGGCGCCGCGGGGGCGGGCCGGGGGCGGGCCGGGGCGGGGCGGCGGCGGACTGCGGAGACGCGGCGGCGCGCGGGGCGGCGCAGAGCGTTCTCGGCGCGGCGCGGCGCGGAGCAGAGCGGCCGGCGGCGGGCCGCAGGGGGCGCGGGCTGGGTCCGGGGCCGGAGCAGAGCCGGAGCCGAGCCCGGGGTCGGGCCCGGGGAGCCGGAGCCGGGGCCGGGCGGAGAGCAGCCATGGCGCCGCGCAGGGCCGGGGCCCGCGCCGCTGCGGGCGGCCTGGGCGCAGAGTAGCCGGGCCGGGCCGGAGCGCGGGCGGCGGCGGCGGAGGAGGCAGCTGCGCCCGCGCCCCCCCGCCCTCCCAGGCCCCGCGCCCCGCGCCCGGGCCGCCGGCGATGGTGACACATGCGGCGGCGGCGCGCCGGCGGCAGGACCATGGTTGAGCGCGCCAGCAAGTTCGTGCTGGTGGTGGCGGGCTCAGCGTGCTTCATGCTCATCCTGTACCAGTACGCGGGCCCGGGTCTGAGCCTGGGCGCGCCCGGCGGCCGCGCGCCGCCCGACGACCTGGACCTCTTCCCCACGCCCGATCCGCACTACGAGAAAAAGTACTACTTCCCGGTGCGCGAGCTGGAGCGCTCGCTGCGCTTCGACATGAAGGGCGACGACGTGATCGTCTTCCTGCATATCCAGAAGACCGGTGGCACCACCTTCGGCCGCCACCTCGTGCAGAACGTGCGCCTTGAGGTGCCCTGCGACTGCCGGCCCGGCCAGAAGAAGTGCACCTGCTACCGGCCCAACCGCCGCGAGACCTGGCTCTTCTCTCGCTTCTCTACGGGCTGGAGCTGCGGGCTGCACGCCGACTGGACCGAGCTCACCAACTGCGTGCCCGGCGTGCTGGACCGTCGCGACCCCGCCGCGCTGCGCACGCCCAGGTGAGCGCCCCGAGCGGCCGGGTCCCAGCTTGCGGCTGCAGCCCCGGGCCATGCCCCCGCCGGGTTGTCCTGGGCCCGCACTGACCTCGCCGTCCCCCCCTCCTGTCCTCCCCGCGGGCCGCTTGTGGACCCCCTCCCGACCTGCTGGGAGCCCAAGGCTCCCAATTGGTCCTCTGCGGCCCGGCCCGTAGTCACCCTGCCCTCTATTCTCACCTTCTCCGCGTCGCCTCTCTACTTTTTTCCTCCACCGCTCCCGCCCCGCCGGCTGCGCAGAGCCTCGGTTTCCCTCGGGTCACTGGCCACTGCCCTGGGGATATCACTTGCCCTGCACCGCGGGCCAGTGTATAATCTGGCTCTCCCCAGCAGCGGGTCCAGGCTGGCCTTGCGTGGGTCGGGTGGGAAAGTGGGTTCCTTGGTGTGTGTAGCCCACCTGCAGTGTTCGCTTACCATGGCCGCTTGCATACCCAAAGCAGAAGTGAGAGAAGTGAAGTGCCTTTCCGCCTGCACCTGTGAGCCCCCCAGCTCCCCAACCTGCCTTGAGAGGGCTGGGGAGGAGCTGCCGGGGAAGGCTCTGCCTGCCCGTGTGTGCAGGTAGAACAAAGGCCTGAGTGTGACCTGGGGCTGGGGGCGGGGAGGAGGCAGTGCTGCCTGTGCTCACAGTTGGGCCAGAACCAGTTGGCAGCTCCCTCCGAAAGAGGAGTGCAAGGGAACAGCTAGGTTAGGGGAGCTGAGTTGGTCAGGGGGGCCTGTACAGCCACATACTTTGCTTGGGAGCCCCCCATTTCTGTGGAGGTTAGAGGCACAGGGCTGACCTCTGGGGGACAGCTTTCCTGCTGAGTACACTGTAGCCACAACCCTGGAGGCCAGGCTGGGTTTCCAGTGCTTAAAATTTGACTTCTCTTCCTCCAGCTCAAATTGGTGCCCTAGGGGCCTTTTCCCCAAGATGTCAGGGCTGGGGAAGGCCGGGAGTGAGGTCTTGTTGCCTGCCTTTTGTTTATCTTCCATATTTGCCTCAGGACTGCACTTACAGACAGGCTGGGGGTAGGATAGCTTCTGTGACCTCTGTAAATCATGTTTGTTGGCATACTTTTGGGTCAGGAGGGTGCAGGGTCCCTGGTGTGTTTGAAGGATAAAGGTTGGGTATCTCGCAAGTCCAGAGCTGAACGTGGTCCATGGCATTGCTCTCCTGTTCAGTTCTTCAGTCCTTTTCATGTGGTCTTTCCTGGACTGTGAGGAAATGAAGGCCCTAGAGCTGAGGGCACAGGTCATCTTACTTTGCCTTGGCTGCCCCACCCCCTGCTCCTAGCAGCTCAGAACCTGAGAGGTGATGTTCCAGGTCTCTTAAGGCCCCAGTGGTTACAAATCTACCATTCCAAAGCCCTTAAATCCTTGCTTCCTGTACAGCACTTGGTGTGCTTTCCTGGTGTGATCCAGCCACTCTGTACTAGACTGAGCCAGGTCTGGGGTTAACACACCAGGGCTGTAGGCTCTAAGAACTAGGCACTGACCAAGCCACATAGGCCTCCTCCTTTTCTGCAGGAGTGAGGATGGGGGTGGGCACCATCCTGTCTGCTAGAGGGAATTAGCTTGGGCGAACCCCAGAGGGGACAGTGTGCAGAACCTGTTCTGGGGGCTGCCTAGAGGCCTGAATCCAGTTTGTACAACCGGACGCCCTTCCTGCAGCCTGTCTCCTGAGGCTGTTTCCCTTCAGGTCACCAGGATGAAGGGCCCCTGACCTCCCTTCTCTGGAGTCTGTCCACCAGAGCAGGAGGCCCAGCCACCCTTCCAGACAAGAGTGGGGGGACCAAGTGGAGCAGATGGGACCCCCCAGGTGCTGCACGAGGGAGGCCCAGCACCGCCCCACTCAGGGTGGGTGTCTGAGCAAGAATAGAAAAAGCCGTGCCTAGTCAGCCGATGCCTCTTGCTGTGGTGGGCTGCCAGCCCCTCTGCCTAGAAGTTGCTGAGCTCAGCAGCATGCTGGCTCGGTGGAGGAGGGGTTTCCGGCGTTCGCAGGAGGCCTCCCTCTGCTGTCCGCTCTGGAGTGGGCTGTGGTGTGAGGCAGGTGACAGAGCATCGTCTTCTGTGCGCTCTCCCCCCCTTCATTTCTGTTCCAGGCACTAGGTAGATTGCTTTTTTAATGAGCTTCCCTGAGAGGCCAGGGTAATCTTGGCTTTGTGCATTTACAAGCCCATCCAACTGAGGTTTACTTGCTGAGTGTTCCCCTCATCTGGAGCTGGACCAAGGTACTTCTAAGGTCAGCATGCAGTTCTCCCATCTATCCCCCGACCCCCGGCCCAGCACCTCTCTGGATGAATTCGTCAGTGCCCAGATTCTGTGGGATCTCTGGTTTCGGGAGCTCCAGATTTCACCCTCACCCTCCTTCCAGCAGGCTACAGCTTGCCTTCCCCATGGCCCTGACGGTGCTGGAGTGACCACATGGCTGGTTACCTGGGCGGGGGGGGAGGGGGGGGTGCCTCCAAGAGCTGCCCTGACAGGTCCCTGGGTGTCTGGGCCTAGGGTGAGGACCCTTCCTTCCTCCAGGGTTCCAGGGCCAAGCATGTTGCAGGGCTTGGATGAATGCCTCCCTGCCATGAGGTGTGCTTCTAGAAACTCTGCCAAGCCTCTTGCAGCTCCTGGTGCTAGTGTCTGCAGTATTTGGGGGCCTAGAAGAGGCAGGCCTTGTGGCTCAGGGAAGTGGGGGTTTCTACGGCTCCAGAACTGCCCCATCACACGGCGTCAGCCTCGGGGGTTCTAAGCTGGGCAGGTGTTGAGGTGACAGACTTCAAGGTGAGGAAACACACCTTCCCGGAATACAGTTTTCAATTTCTAACAGTGGTTAGTGCTTCCTGAGTTAAAAGAGGAAAAGGCATATGAGCCAAGTGTCTGTAGGTCCCTCTTATGTCCTGTGTCCACTGAGGGGGCTGCCACACCTGACCTGCTAGCATCAGCCAATGTGCTTGAAAGCCCCCCCCCCCCCCGCCCCACTCCAGGAAGCACTAACCTTGGAGCAGCGCAACAGACAGGTATTCAACTGCTGCCAGGGGCCACTTGGATTAGAGTCTCAGCACCCCATGCTCCTGTGTCGCTTCAGAGACTCGCAGAAGTGCTCCTAAGAGCCAGAATGTCTCTCCTACCTCTCCCCATGTGCCTGAAGGGGACAGTCAGGGCCTTGCCTGGATTGCCCCAGAAATGTTCCTGAAATTGTGGAGGCTTCATTTGGAGCCCCCTTGGGCATTTGGGTCCCGAGTATGACTTCCAGGCCGCCTCCCTGGCTCAGCCAGGCCCTCTGTGCAGCAGTCCCCCACCCCCACCCCAGGAGCCCCTGGTGGGCTCCCTGCAATCTGTAATGTTGCCACGTAGAAGCAGCATTGGTAGCCTGTGTCCTCTTAGCCCTGGTCACCCACCCTCCACTCTCCTGAATTCCTGTCTGTGTTCCAGAAATCTGCTGTCAGCTCAGCCTTTGCTACCTTGTGCCCCAGCATGCTGTGCTCTCTGCCCACTGCTGCTGGGTCCTCCTCTCCCTTCAGTCTCAGCTCTGCTGTCCCTTCCTCCAGGAAGGCTTCGCTGCCAGCACCCTGCTGCCTTAGATGCCACTGGCTGTCCTTCATCTGCTATGCTGGCATGTCCACAGCACATTGGCACTGGCCAGATGACGAGTGGGTACTGCCCACGTGTTGGTACCAACTAGAATGTTCTCTTCCTGGTCCTGCACCCTCTCCAGGAGCTGTGCCCTTCCATGAGTCCTTTAGTGAATCAGGTTCAAGTCAGCCTTGAGTACAGTGCCAGTCCCACAGGGCTTCAGGGGCTCTCAGTGGGCCCAGCCAGCTTGGTCAGACTTAAGATTGGGCGTTTCTGTGACACTTCTTTCTGTGGCACTCCACACCCAACTTGCCTTCACAGTTACTTTCTTACGTGCGATCAAGGGACAAAACCCACATTTGCCTACAGCAGGACAGATGTTAACCAGAGCCCATGACTAGGACCCATTTATAGGGCCTAGCCCCCTAGGGGACCTGGATAGACTGTCTTCATGGCCTGAATCACCTGCGGAGGCCTTGCCTGGAGACGAAGGGAATCTGAGGTCAAGACGTTCAGAATTAGGGGGTGCCCAGGTGGTTCAGTCAGTCAAGTGTCGACTTTTGATTTACTCTTGATCTCAGCTAATGGTCATGATCTCACAATTAGTGAGTTTGAGCCCCACATTGGACTCTGCCGACAGCATGGAGCCTGCTTAGGATTCTCTCCCTCCCTCCCTCCCTGCCCCTCTCCTGCACAGATGCGCCCCTGCGCTCGCCCTCTCTCCATCTTTCTCTCTCTCAAAATAAATTAATAAACATTAAAAAAAAAAAAGATGTTCAGAATTAGATTTTCATTCATATTCAAAACAAAACTTTTTAGGCAAATGCATGAGAAGGCAAATTTTTAAATAGCTTACTGAGGATTATTTTAAATGGTTCTTCAGTTTGTAGAATTCTCTCTGTAACTCGTGTTTTCTTTAAAGCACCTGAGAGTTGCAAGACCAGGGCTTCCTGTCCTTTTAGGCACCTTACTTGTCAAACCTGGGGCTGTGTAGAGTGGGCTGGCCCACTGTACTGTGGCGGGGCCTGCTGTGCTGTGGGGACTGTCGCTCCTGGGTCAGAGAGCCCTGGGGACAGTGGCCCAGCTCCTGCCCCTGGGGCCTGTGAGGCTCCTTGTCTTTTTCTTTCTTTCTCCGTTGGAGGTCTGAGAGGTTTGCTGCTGATCTTGAGGAGTAGCAGGTGATCAGGTCAGGGGGGTTGGGGGGCTTGGTTTTGTCATCCTTAAAGGACCTGGAGTCTTTTTCTTTCACATCTCATGGTTTTGTTGTTGTTGTAATGACTGTGTGATAATTGAGAGGAAAACATAAAAGAGAGAAGTAAACTCACTATATTCCTCACGCACATCTTTTTTTTTTACACTGTAATTGAAACCATAATATAAATTTTCTATAAATGTTGTTCTTTGTTATTAAAAATTTACTATTTTAGTAGCTGCAGGTGACACCCCCCCCCCCCCCCCCGCCTGGTGTGTTGTTAGTCCTGCTCTGTCGTTAAATGTGCAGATTTCCTGTCTCTGGCTCCTATAAGTAATGCTGTAGTGGGTGTCGTTGTGTGCAAATGTTTTGCGTAGCTCTGATTTCCTTTGTAAATTCCTAGGAGTGGAATTTCTGAGTTGAATGATCTGCAGGTTTAAATGCTCTCAGCATAAACATTAGGTTACTTTTCGGAAAGTCTGCCCTTACCATGTTGCCGCATGTGGTATTCGAGTGCCCGCTTGAGCAGCACCTTGGTTGGTATTGGATATCGTTGTGGGTGTGAAAAGAGTTTACTTTTTTAAACGAGCAAAATTTGTCTATCTGTGGTTTTTATCTAAAAGCCCTGCTTGGTGCATGCACTCTTGGGGGTTGGGGAGGGGTCATGTCCAGTCTCCCCAAACACCTGCTCATCTGGCCACAGCTGTTGGCTTCAGCCCCTGCTGGGAGAGCCAGGTGCAGCTCTGACATCTGGGGTCTGAAGGAAAGGCGTGGTGGGCTCTGGGGACCCAAATCCAAGGAAGCCAGAGTCCAGAGAGGGAAGGGTGCAGATAGGCTAGCTCTTGTCCCCCAAGCACTGGGTGGCTTCTTGGAATGGGTCATCTTATGCGGCCCACCACCCCAATAATGCAGGTGTCTGATGATTGTCCCAGTTTTCCACATAAGGAAGTCAAGGCCCAAGAAAGTTGGGGAACTTGCAGAGTCCCTCAGCCTGCAGAGCCAGGAGCTGATGCTGAGATGTCTGTTCCGAAGCCTGTGTGTCCCGCTCCACCCCACCCCCAGGCGGGAAGACTGTCTTTGGGTGAGAACAATAGCCAGCAGTTCAGTCAGACCAGCCAGGTTCAGCATGTGCAGCTCCCGAGACCCAGAGCAGACACAGGCAATTTCACAGGCAGACCTGTGTCGTTAGTTTACTGGAAAACATCTGGTGGCCTTCACCAGAGTAGCAGCAAGACAAGAATCAGGCTGCATCCTCTTGGCTCCAGCAAGGGAGAGCCGATGCTGGCGCTGCTGGCAGCGTTGGGGGGGGCACCCAGTGCAGCCCGGCCAGTGGGCCCGCCCCCACCCCCACCCCCACCCAGTGCCCGTTGCAGGTTGTTCCCAGGTGGTCGTGAGGGCCCACAGCCAGCAGCCCGCCACCTGGGCCTGCTGGAGAGGTGGTGTGATTCCGGCCAGGATTCAGTTCAGCTGGTCTTTGGAGAGGATGGGAAGCAGGAAGGGCGCTCAGGCTCCCTCCCGAGAAGATGGTTTCTGAGTACTTCTCCTCAGCAATTACCAATAACCACGTGGACACTTCTCATTGGCAGCCCTGCTCTCCTCTTCCTTGAGGTCGGCACGTCGGCCTCACTTGCCAGCACTCACAGCTGAGGAGATGTGTTTGCAGGAAAGTTATCTCTCCATACTCTGGTTCTTGCCTCTTCCGGAACTCCATTGGCTCCTTCTCTTCCTATTAAGCTTTTGCTCTCTGTTTGGGTTGCCAGGGGTGAGATGCTGTCCCAGCTACAGAAAGACAGACAGGGGCCCAGGCGTTAGGGTCCAGTCTGCCCCTGGATGTAGGCCTCACTTACTGCCTATGGGACTTGTGGTCTCATTTCTCTGTTCCTCCCTAGGTAAAATACCCCCTCCCTGGTGTGGCTGTGTTCCAAGTCGCTAGCTGGCAGGGCTTGCTATTCTGGAAGTGTGGCATGCACATACCCATCCACCAGAGAGTTACTGTGCTAATCCCAGGCTGCGGGACCTGGGCAAACGTTAGAGGACGTCTGTGTCAGGCAGGCGGGCGGTGGGCATGGGCTGTCCAGCCGCTGATGACCACACACACACACACACGTCCTGCCCCAGCCTGGGCCTAGGGCCTGTTTGCTTTGATGAGGGAACAGAAGTCAGCCAGGCGGCCTTTCTGTCCCACGGCTACAGCTTTCTCTGGCCAGGCTCCGGCCAGCCAGCAGCCCTTCCCTGCAGTGTTGACTGCTTTCCACCACTCTTGAGGCTCCCTCCCGAGTGGCCAGACCACTCAGAGGCCTCACCCCCACACAGGCTGTTGGTCCATTCATTCACTTAGCCAGCCACGCTGGGGCTGTAGCCTCAGTTCACCAGGGCCACCTGTGGGGACTGATACACCGAGTTCCACATGGCCACTGCAGGACCTTATGGGCCCTCTCTATGTAGATGGGTCTCTGAGGCCGCGGGGGAGGACGGGCACATGTGGGGACATGCTCTTGGATTCCTTTCATGCAGCCCAGGAAGCAGCCAGGGGCCTCCGGAGAGAACCGGAAGAGGAGAGAGGAGTCCCCTGGGCAGCCTCTCTCACCTTGGGTCTGAGCCAGTGGGTCTCGTGGGCACAGCGAAACATCTCTGTGAGATTGTTTCTGCATCTCAAAAACAGGGGTATGGAGTTTGTTGTTTGGTTCTGTAGAAGAACCAGGGACTTGTCATTCGTGACCTCCTGTGGCCACACGGTTCATCCAGCTCCAGATTGTGTTCGTGTCTTGTTGGAGCTGTGGTCACTCTAACCCCTTAGATTCTGTGATCCCAGGTGGGACACAGGCCTCATGGCCCAGGAGTGGGGCCCAGTTCCTCGTCTATAAAGTGGAGTGTCAGTGGCTTGCCACAGCACAGCATGAGGCTGGCTATGGTGGCAGGGCCGTGGTGGTGGGGCTCTGGGGAGAGGCAGCCCCCGACAGCCATGCATCCAGCCTTTCTGTGAGGGCCACATGTGAGCAGCACAGCTGCCTCCGCGTGTTTACACGGGCAACGTTAAAAGACCCGCACGGGGGGAGGGGCAGGCATCGCAGCAAATAAATAATTGTCTGGAAAGATAGTAACTCGAGAGATTAAAACTCTGGGGCTAATTGTTTATAAAGCTGTGGAGTCAAAGGAGGTCAATGGCTAGGCAGGAGCTGCGGACCCAGGTGTCTCTGGAGACTGATGCGCCAGGGTGGACACTTGGACACCTGACCTCTTGAGTGACACCAGTCTGGAACCTGCATACACCCAGAACTCTCGAGCCTCGTTTTCCTTGCCTGCCTGGGTGTGGCAAGAGGCCGTGGACGAGCCAGACCCCAGCAGATAGCCAGCTCCGGAAGCTTCTCACCGCCCACCATGGCACATAAGGATGGAGGCTGTCCACAGGCAGCCCAGCAGCAAAGAAGCCAGCTGGGAGGAAACAGCTCAAAGCAGATGGGAGAGCAGTAACAGCAGGCTGCCAGGGTGGACAGCAGAACAAGGGTGGGGGCTCAGGCTTAGAGCCAGACCAGCTGGGTCAAATCCCAGTTCTGCAATTCACAGGCTGTGTGACCTCTGTGCCTCGGTTCCCTCTTCTGTAAAATGGGCATAGTGACAGTACCTGCCTCAGAGGTGGGTACTTGGAACTGTGCCTGGTGCTGGAGATTTTTTTTATAAGAGGCTACGGTGCATCCCCTCTCTCTGGGGTTAGGGAAGGGTCCTTCAGGACCAGCTAGGTTTTTGGCTCCTGTCTGGGTCAGCTTGAGGGCCGGCAGGGGGCTTCCTTACAGCATCTGTGGTCTAGGTAGCTAGGGTCCCAGTATCTGGGACAGCCACCAAGTATCACTGGCCTTCTGATGTGACAACCTGAGATGTGCTGTGCCTCAGCCATGAGGGTCCCCTGCTCACCCCAGGCTGTGGCATTGGGGACCACCCTGTTCCTTCCCATCAAGGGCTTTGCCGAGCTTGCTCCCTGGATGTCCAGAAAGCCCCCGCCCCCGTTCCACAGCCCGGACACAAGTGGCACTGTAATCATGGCCTGTGGGAACAGTGCAGGCTGGCCCTGCTGTCTGCGGCTTGTGTCAGCAGCAGCTCGCCTGACTCTTCCTCTGAGAACCCTTGACACGCAGCCTGGAGCTGCTTGCTCAGTGACAAGGGCAGGAATGGGGGTGGGGGGGACTGTGGCCAAGCACAGAGAGGCCTACCTGCCTCCTGGAGAATCCAAGGGATGTGGTAGTTCTTCCCCCTCACTGGACCCCCATCTGTCCTGCGCCTGGGCTGTGCTGCTGACCCACAGGCGTTGACAGGTATGATGTGGCAGGCTCATGTTTTGACTTGGTGGTGGCTGTGATCTGTGTCACCGGCACCCCTGTCCTCACTGCAGGCTAAGAGTTGAACACAGGGGCCCCAGGGGAGCCCTGCTGTGGCTCCTGGCTGCCACCCACCCCCGTCACCACCGTCTGCATTTCATGCTTTTCAGCACGCTTGCTAATACTTTCACTGCAGATATGTATCCCTTGAACAGCACGTAGGGCTGTTGACGCACTTTCCAGAACCCGCATCAGACTGTACTTGACCTTCTGCAACTTGCTTTCTACTTGATTTCTGAAGAAATCTCATCCTTGTTGTTGAGATTTATCCACGTTGGTCCATGACATGCATATTGAATTCATCGACTGCTGGATTTAACATCAAGTTTGTCTAGACACATCTCTTTTTCTCCCGTGCTTTGTTGCAGACAGGAGTAGCGTCTCACAGGCCAGGTGGCAGTGGCCAGGCTTGGCCACCCTTCCTCACATGTCCCTAGGAGTGGGCTAGAGGACAGGTGGTCCGCCCTCAGCCCTCTTAGAGATGACTGCTGCTCTCCAGACTGGCTCCTCAGACCCCCAGCACCATGCCTGAGGTTCCCCACCATGGGGCCTGTAAGACACGGTCGTCTTTGCCAGGCCAGCAGCTGTGAGCTGGACCGCTGTGGTCCTAGTATATGTACCCGTGACTGGTGAAACGGTATTTCTGTTATGTGGCAGGTTTCCTCCCTGCCATCTACCTATTTGTGTCCCCAGGCTGTTTTCTGCCCTGAGGGATGCTTTGTCTTCTTAGTGTATCCTAGTTTGAAGCCCTGTGCATGGTGTGTTGGCCAGACCTCTCCTTCTAACTGTCCTTCCACACTGCCTGTGGTCCTGGGCATTTGGTTTACTGATGCACAGGTGCGGGCCAGGTGGGCCTCTGTTCTGCAGCCAGTGGCACCAAGTGCACTTGCAGGGGAAGGAGGGAGTGTACCTTGTGACCTCTAAACCCCTCTGGGGCCGCTTGTGGTTGGAGCTCAGCCAGAAGCCCAGCAGACTGAGTAGATAGACAGATGGCCGGCTAACCAGCCATCCTTCCTGTAGCAGGAATACCCCCAGGGCCTTCCTTGGAAGCCCTCAGCAGCACCTCGCCAGTGGTGGTGGGAGCCCAGCCCAGAAGGCCAAACAAGTAGTCAGTCTTCCTGCCTGGCGTCTCACACCCATTGATCCTGGTTTGTTGGTTCCTGTGAGGTTGGATTGGAAAAAGGATCCTGCAGTCAAAAACGGAGCCTGGCGCCCCCTGCTCTGAAATCATGAGAGCCTCCTTCCCACGATGGAAATCTAGGCAGGGCTTTCCCGGGGTGAGGTCTACCTGTGTCACCCCACAGCCTGGCCGAGGAGCCAGACATCACTGCCTCCAGCCTGGTGCCTAGTCCCATCTGCTGTAGCCACACACCAGAGCTACCTCTACATGGCTCTCCTCTGTAGGTGAGCGTCCTGCACCGCCCCCCCTTGTCATCTCAGGGGCCTTGGAATGTTCCCTACGTGGCCCCAGCCCCTTATGTGCAGCATTTGCTTCTGGACCACGTCCCCAGTTGGCCCGGGAGGAGTGGCCCATAAATCATCATCCATCTGAGAATTCACTCCTGCCACCGCAGGGCTCTTAGGGCCCCAAGAACAAACATGGGCAGAGGGTGAGCATCTCCCCTCTGAGTTAGAGCCTTAAAGCCTTAAGTGTAAATATTTACGTTTCTGGAGCGTCGGTGTCCTTGGGAAAGGAGGAGCAGCAAACTCAAGCTTCACGTTTGCATTACAGCAGCATGAGGCAGGATGGGGTATCATCTTGGAGCAGTAGGCGGGGGGCATTTTCTCTGGTTCACAGTCCCCGTGGGGGGAACTTGGCACCAGCAGCAGGAGGAAGTCCTCCAGCCAGATCACAGCTAATGGAGCAGGGCTTGGGGAGGGGAAGTTGCTGTGCCGCGTGCAGCCTGCTTACAGGGCATACGCTGTGTTGGGGAGAGCGACGAGCAGGTGTCCTAGCCTGGAGGGCACAGCACAGAGTGACTGCAGCAACCTCCACACTCGCTCGTGGCCAGGCCACCCTTGTTTATGCCTCGCGGTCAGGGGCTCCACTCGCAGATGAGGAAACTGGGGCTCAGAGAGCCTAAATAACTTGTCACCCAAGATCACACCTGGCAGAGGTGGCATTCACACGCAGGTCTGCGGCCACAGGGTTTCCTGTTGACCTCTCCCCACGATCCCCTCCCAGGAGGGAGAGCCAGGCGTCACCTGGGCACAGGATTCAAGCCCAACACGCTGCCTACCTATGGGGAAGCATAGTGCCTGCTCTGAGGATCGGCTTTCCCAGGAGTCCAAGATGGTATAGTGGGGATTGAGGGCAGGTGGAACAGGGAGGGCACAGCAGACAATTTCCCAGGGGAGTCTGGAGGTTTCTGATGTCACCTGTGAGGAGAGGCCCTGCCCAGGCAGGCACAAAGCAGGGGTGGAGGTGGGCCACTGCTTGAGTGTGTCTCCTGCCCTGCCTGGACAGCCAAGGCCTCACCTGTCTTGCCTCAAACCCTGGCCACAGCCTCCTTTCCGCCCACCCCACTGAGCCTCCCCAGGGCCCCTCGTCCCAAAGAGGAGCACAGACCCCCCCCCCCCCCTTCTGTTCCCTAATGGCAGGCAGACAGGCAAGCAGGTCTGGGCAGTATGTTTTACTGGCACAAGTCCAGACAGAAGACTGCTTGTTGGCCCACCGTCTGAGCCTGTGTAAGTTCAGGGCCTACCAAGTCCAGCTTTAACTCCATTCTACACAAGCAGTCAAGAAGCCCAGTCTTGTGAGCAGAAGTTTGTTCCTTTGCTTTCCTGGAAGCTGGGCTGACAGTGTGCCCAGTAGAAAACACCATTTTTTTTTTTTTTAGTTTATCCATTTTGAGAGAGAGTGCAAGCTAGGGAGGGGCAGAGAGAGAGAGAGAGAGAGAGAGAGAGAGAGAGAGAGAGAGAATCCCAAGCAGGCTTCTTTCGCACTGTCAGCACAGAGCCCATTGTGGGGCTTGTGAGATCATGACCTGAACAGAAAATTAAGAGTCGGACACTTAACCGACTGAACCACAAAGGCTCCCCGGAAAACACCATTTTTACCAAGGAAAAGGTGGTCAGGTTTCAGCCAAGCGGATAAAAGGAGGGTGATGGGATTGATGAGGGGCTATTCACAGCAGGAGCAGATCCCCATCCTCAAGCAACTGAGGGGAAAGGGGACCCAATGGGCATCAGGGCTTCCCTCAGAGGCACAGAATGCCCATCAGGCCAGTAGAATCCCAGAATGTGAGAGCTTAGGAGGCCCTGCTGGGCTGATGCGTCCTTCTGGCTCATTCCACAGCATGGGCCCTCTCGCCTCGTGGAGCGCTTGATTTGCTCATCAGATGCACAGAAGATTCCAGAAGCAGAGACCAGCAGCCAGGGCCCTGGGCTCCCTCACACGCCACCACATCTGGGGGGGGGGGGGGGCACTTTCTATGAGGCCCTGTCTGAGTCCCAGAGCAGTTCTGCATTTGGCAGGGGCTCCCCACAGACCAAAGAACCCCACGTGAGACTTGTTTGGCACAGCAAGGTTGAGCAGGCCCCTGTAATCCCTCTCTCTGCACCCCCCCAACCCTGCATGCTCTCCCAGCCTGAGCCCTGCTGTCTCTGGCCATTGTGTCCATTTGGCTGCCAGGCCAGAGGCAGCCTGACACGGTCCCAGGGCTGCACACAAGGTTGACTCTGGTCCTCACAGTGTGCATAAATGCAGTGGCAGATTTGGGGGTAACATTGTACCCCGGCTCAGCTGGCCTTCTGCAGATTAACGCCCCTATCCATTCAGAACGTCATATGAACTGTTACAGGTGATTTCCACAGGAAAGCCTCCCTAGAGGGGTCAGTGGGTTGCCAGAGAGCCTGGGATGATGGCCTGCAGCTACATGTGGCCTTCCCCAGCCTGCTTCAGCTCCCATCCCTGCTTGGGCCACTCAGCCAGCTGGCGTAGGGGCCTCACCCTTGCTGAGATCATAGGAAACCCCAGCCTTGACCAGCATGGACTTTGTGTATAGAGCCTTGTGACTCAGTTTAACTTGCTTTGCAAATTTTTACTGAGCCTTCATTCCATAGAGTCTTGAGAGGGGCACCAACATCAGATCGTGGTCCCCTCCTTTCTGTGCCAAGGCTGCCCAGCTGTGTCTGACAGGCAGCCCAGAGGTGGGAGTGCCCAGGAGTCTCGGCAGCTGGCAGGTCCCACGGGTGGTACTGTCAGCTCCCTTGAGTTCATAACAGGGGCACTATGAGGGCCTTGACCCCTGGGGTGGTGTTTCTCCTGTCCATCTGCCAGGCCAGATGCAAGTCTTCTCCAGGTGATATCAAGTTGGGGGCCCTTCATACACATCTGGCTCTGGCTTTGGTCTGGGTGCACCCTGGACCCCCATTCGCTGTGCTGGGAACGTGCCACTGGCCTTCAGGGACCAGTGGGCCTAGGTGTAGGCACTGTCCCAGGTCACTATGAGGTGGCTCAGCTGTCCCATTATAGATGGGAGAGCAGAGGCCTTGAGAGCCCAGATGACTTTCCTTGAAGCCCCATCTGGGCCCTCCCCACACCCCAGGCTATAGCTGCATGGCAGCTGTCGTTCTAGAGCCAGTCCTCAGAGGTGGCAGTGGTCAGGGTAGGCCCCAGTTCTGCCCCCTTGCTGAGGGCAGACAGCCATGGGACGCACCCAGCCTCCTGGGCAGGGTCACATGTCACCCACAGCTCACCTGGTCCATCTCACGTGTGGCAAAGAGGAAGCTCAAGGCTATGGAAAAGTTTGTGCTCGGCCTGGAAGCCACGTTTTAAGTCTTTATTTTCAGGGTTTTTCCTGGAACAGCAGTACACACTGTAGTTCGGGATCTGGCCAGGGAGCCCTGGGCCCAGGACCTGGCACCCTCCCCCTGGCTGTGCCTCTCTGAGTCCCTCTGAAGCAGCAGCTCCTGCTGAGCGTGCAGGGCCTGGCCGGAAGCCTCCACTCTGTGGCCGTGCAGTGTGGAGCAACGAGTCAGGAGGCCTGGCAGCCTTCCGTGTTCCCAGTGCCGACAGGTGTTCCTGAGGGACAGGATTGGCTTTGTGGCTCAGGAGGAATGCTAGTTGATTGAGTGGGGCTTGACTTTATCTAGGGAGAAGGCCCAGGAGGTACCATGGAAGGCCTGGCTCTCTGCCCTCTCCTGCCCTCAGGCCAAGCTGGGACCTGAGTGGATCTGGCTGGGGAGGCACAGGCCAGCAGCACTGCTCATTGGCTACCAACCATGTGGGCTGGTGGAGAAACAGGCCCTTCAGGCCATCTGAGCCCCGAGAACATTCAGCCATTGCTTCCATAAGTACCAGTGGATCCCAGGAAGGCCAGGCTCCAGGGGGCAGGCCCACTGGCCTTACACCTGCACGCTTGTGTCCCTGAAGTTGGGACAAGCACTTTCACCTCCATCCTATGCAAAGATTGTATACACACCTTGCAGCCACTGGTCTGGTGGCCACTGTGTCTCCACTGGGCTCCGGGCCCCCTCCCACCCTCATGCCTGCTGCGCACGTCACCCAGGGTAAGAGGTAACTGGCAACTGCTGCTGGGGGGCTCCAGGCCATGGCTTCCCAGGGCTGACCACATGGCGTGATCCCTTCTCCAGTTCGAAGGCCTTTTTTATGATCTGTGCTGTGTGTCACTGCCAACCACTGGCCATCTTCCGCCTCACAGAGCAGCATCCTCAGGCTGGGGCTGGATTCATGTGGGCCTTGGGGATACTGGACCCCCTCCCCAGGAGGGAGAGAGGCTGGAGGGCTCCCGGGGCTGACCACGGGCTGCACAAGGTACCCACACTCTCACATAGCCACACTCACATGCACTCCCAGCAGTAGCTGGGAGCACAGCTCGAGCTGTGGAGCCAGCAGTGACTCAGAAACATCCTGGAACAAGAATTCCTTTTTTCCTTACAAGCAGTGGGCACTTTGGGACGTTTCCTTCCATTTGAAATTCCTTCCTGCTTAGCCCCCTTCAGAGCTAAGCAATTTTCCACCCCATGGCCAGGCACCCCTCCATCCCCATCACCTTAGAACAGGCCAGGACATTAAGGAAGTGTGTTTTCAAGGAAGATTTGCTGTCATTGCAGAGCGGCGGTAGGGGCAGCCTGGAGCCAGCCAGGTGGCCCCTCAGGTCCCCCACCCAAACAGGGGTGGGGGGGCCAGGCTTTGCAGGACGGTCTGTCGGGGGTTAAAGAGCAGACTCCTCAGTCACCAGCCTTCCCAGGAGAAGGGGCCCTGGCTAATGGCAGCAACAGCCGTCCTTGCTCCTTAGGCAGGCGTGCCAAGCAGGGTACCTTGAGTGCTCTCTGCCATCACCGCTGTCCTCACCACACCTGAGACACAGTGGTCACTCTCCCACAGGCGAGGGCCCCAGGACAGGGTAAGGGACTGTGCAGCTTTGGCGGGCTGAAGCTGGTGCTGTAGCGGCTGCCTGGGGCTCATCCCTGGGGTGGCCTCATGGAGTAACCATGGGAGCATCTGGCACCCAGGAGGCCTGGGAGCATGTGTGTGGCTGCCTGACTGAGGGCTTAGGTGACTGTCGATCATGGAGCATCCCCTGTCCACCTGAATCAGCCTGTCACTCGAGGTGACCCACCCCTCCCCCTTTCCTTCCCCCTCCCCCAGGTGTTTTTTAGGCCTGCTTGAAGAGATTAATACAAACAGGCAGCCAGACAGTTGGGCCTGGAGGCCCAGCTGCCTCTCCTTTCCTCGTGGTAGCAAGGGGATAGGGAGTGTCAAGGGACAGGTCTGGGACAGGGGCTGCAGACCTCCAGACACAGGAGCTGCTCAGCTGCTGGGCCAGAAGCCCCAGACACACCCCACACCACCAGCCTCCAGGTACACATATGTCTGCTGCCCCCCAATAGACTCCATGCCACCAGACCCTTGGTAGGCACACCAATGACCCCCATACCAACAGCCCACCCCAGGTAGACACACCCATCGCCCCCCACGCCTCTCCCCAGGTAGACCAGAGGTACACGGTCGGGGGGCAGGCATATCCAGGATGCCACATCTCCTGGGCATGGCCCACGGTGATGAGAGGGCCCTACCGTGAGGTCGGTTTGGGGAGGGTGGAGCCCCCCATCTGCTCCAGTGAGCCCCATCCCTGCCAGGTTCCAGCAGGGCTGTGGGCTGTGCCCTGAGCAGCATTCTCCACCTGATAGACCCCAGCATCAGCCCAAGGACCTGAGGGACTTGGGGGGCTGCTGAGGTGGACTGGGGACCAAGGTCGCAGCTTCCCGGCCCAGGAGCCTAACTGTACCATCTTGCCTACTCCAGCCTTGCTCTCAGCGCGTGCCATGTGTGCCTGTGGTTCTGTGCAGACATTCAGGGTTGAAGTCTGGGGGCCATGGAGAAATCCCCCATTGTGCAGAAGGAGGGAGCCAGGTCAACAGAGCAAGCATAGATCACCCATACTGGGGCCCCAGCCTGGGCCTCAAAAAAGTAACCTGACATTCGTTCTGTGTGGGAAGGAAGGGGCCAGTAAGACCCCAGCCCCAAAATGGGGTGCAGCCTCTGCCTATTGGGGGCTGGTGTTCTTGCTGTCATAGACTTCGTTTCTCTGCCTGGCAGATGGACAGCATTTGCAGGGCTGAGAGTGGATGAGAGGCCCTGAGCTTCTTTCCACCACAGCCCCCACCCTGTTGGCTCTGTCCCACTGACAGCTGGAGCCCCTCAAGACAGGCTGGGCCACTATGATTCATGTATGGGTCTTCACCCATTGCTGAACACCTGGCACAGCGTAGGTTGTGACCTCCAGAGACAGAGCGCAGCTTAAGCCCCACTGTGCTCCTCACCAGAGTGTGACCTTTCTGTGCCTCAGTTTCTTCCTCTGCCAAATGGAGCTAGGGGTGGACGATGCAGCCTGCGGGGGTACCTGGAGCCCAGGGGAAGGGTCCTGGATGAGAGGGCTATCCATTGTGTTTACCTTAAGATCACAAGTTTGGGATAAGATTGAATTCACAGTTCTTGTGGTTGGTATTGACTTCTTGCAGTTTGTTGTGAGCTGGAGCAGAGGCCTAGTTCCTACTGGTGGTCCTGCAGCTGAGGGCCAGACCAGAGCCTCTTGGTGCCTGTTCACTTGTTCATAGGACGGGGGAGCAGAGCACCACCTCAGGGTTGGGTGGGCTGTTGAGAGCCCCTCAGCAGTGGAGGTAGCATCACCAGTATCACATGTGGTATGAGGTGTGGCACAGGGGCTGAAGAAGAGGCTGTGTGCTCCCTGTGCCCACAGTGGGGGAGGGGTGCTTACTGAGCCTCTGCTTTGTCCAGCTGAAGAACAGAAACGGAGTTCTCAGCTCACACTGGAGTCCTGAGCCCAGTATGCCTGCATTTCTGGCCCATCCAAGGCCAAGCCTGGTGCTCTGTATCTTTTCTTTGGTCCTGTCATTCCCCAAGAGAGCCGAGGATGGACCCCACACACACACACTCACGCTGGGGATAGGCTTAAGTGGGTGGGCTCCCCTTGTTATGCAGTCACTGAGGGCCCCTGGTGGTGGCTGTGTCCTTAGAAGCCTGCCGTGGTTTTGCTCCTGAAGACTTGCCTGGCCTGGGGCTGCCTGCAGATATCCCATCATATGGAGATATGGAAAAGGAGAGCCTTTTTTTTTTTTTATTGTGGTCATAACATAAAGTTTACCATTCTTACCATTTTTTAAAAGTGTAATGGCTTTCAAATTATGGTAAGAGCCTAAATGTCCATCAACTGATAAATGGATAAAGAAATTGTGGTTTATATACACAATGGAATACTACGTGGCAATGAGAAAGAATGAAATCTGGCCTTTTGTAGCAATGTGGTTGGAACTGGAGAGTGTTAATGCTAATTGAAATAAGTCGTACAGAGAAAGACAGATACCATATGTTTTCACTCTTATGTAGATCCTGAGAAACTTGACAGAAGACCATGGGAGAGGGGAAAGAGAAAAAAAGAGAGGGAGGGAGCCAAACCGTAAGAGACTCTTAAAGACTGAGAACAAACTGAGGGTTGATGGGGGGGTGGGAGGGAGGGGAAAGTGAGTGATGGGCATTGAGGAGGGCACCTGTTGGGATGAGCACTGAGTGTTGTGTGGAAACCAATTTGACAATAAATTTCATATTAAAAAAATAAGATAAACAGTCAATAAGAAAGAAAAAAAGTGCAGTGGCTTTAAGCACAGTCACATTGCTGTGCAGCCATTCCCCACCCCATGCATCTCCAGATCCTCTCTCTCTTCCCACCTGAAACTCTACCCATGAAACACTGCCCCCCTGTTGTCCCCAGCCCCTGGCAGCCACCATCTACTGTCTGTTTCTGTGAATTTGATGATTCTATATACCTCACGTAAGCGGAGTCTACAGTATTTGTCTTTTTGTGGCTGGCTTCTTTCACTTAGCATAACGTCTTCAAGATTTATCCATGTTGGAGCGTGTCACTACTTCATCCCTTTTTAAGGCTGAACCATGTGCAGGTGTATGCATATACCACATTTCACTTACCTGTTCACCGTGGATAGACACTCAGGTTGTTTCCTCTCTTGTCGTGAATAATGCTGCTACGAACATTGGTGCACAGTATCTGTTCAAGCCTCTGCTTCCAGTTCTTTTGGGTGTATACCCAGAAGTGGACTCTCTGGGTTATATGGTAATTTGATGTCTAATTCTTTGAGGATCTACTGACTGTTTTACCTGCCCACCAGGAATGCATCAGGGGTCCATTTTTTCCAGCAGCATTTCTCATTTTCTGGTTAGTGACTTGTCACGACCTAGGGGAGGACAGTCAGATCTCAGTGCGGCCATGCCGAGGTGGGAGTTCCTACTGCAGAGACTCCGGACTTGGGGTCTCGGGAGGAATCTGACAAAGCCAGCCTCAGACTCTGGACCCAGAGACTGGGAAGGCAGAGGTGCCGGACAGCACTTAGTAGAGTTTGGGACCGGTGTCAAGCAGAGGGACTGGGCAGGTTCCCACCCATGAGAGGCATGGAGCTTGGGCCCACTGGCTATAGGGCTGAGCTGAGGAGTGGCCCCTGTCACAATTGGCTTATCCCTACAGTGGTCTCAATGAGAACCCCCCAACATGGTCAAGCCCCCCCCCCCCCCCCCGCTTCCCACCTGAGAAGTCCAACATGACCAGTTGAGCTTCTGCCTGGCTCAGCATGGCCATCCTATGGTCTGAGGCCCACGGTGGGACTCGCTGGGCCTCATCATGGCCGCAGACCCCTGCTCATGTAGCAGTCGCCTCTGTGTAACTTCCTGCCTCAGAGGGTTGATCATTAATTCCTCAGCCCCCATGGGCAGCCCTGAAGCAGCCATGTCTGTGCTCAGGTATATAAGGTACCTTCTTTTACCAGTGGCCTGAGGCTGCACACACAAATGGGCTCATGTCCTCTCTGCCTGTCTGTCCCCGTAGGCCCTGTGCAGGCCATGCTATAGGAGGCTGGGGGTGCATGCCGAGTTCTCACAGCCTCAGAGACCCAGAATTTATGAGGGATGCCTGCACGGGGTCATTTATGACTCTGGAGGTCTTGGGCTATAATGGGACTCAGTGCTTCTCTCCTGGATGTGGGGGTTCTGGACGACAGGCAGAGTTTTTATGACCCAGCTGGCGCCGCTTGCCGGCCTGCTGCCTTCACATTCCTGTGTTTCCTGATTCCCACAGAGGTTGGTGTCAGCTTGGGGACAGTGCAGGGGCCTTTGCTCCGAGGCCATTGCTCAGCAGATGAGGCCCTGGGTGCACAGAGGGGACCTTCTCAGCTGGCAGGAAGGGCCCCGGTGCACCTGGAGGGGTGGAGGCCACTGTACTTTGGCTAACCTTCCAACTATTTGGACCACGTTTTTATTTCCCCCTTGTAAGAAGTTTTGGAAGTATGTATGTGTGTGTGTGCCCACTTTTGAGTCCCCCTGGGGCTTGGTGAGGCCACCCCTCCTTGTGGACCCTCACCCCAGAGCCCCAGGCAGGACCAGCCGTGGAGTACAAAAGGTGTGGGCCCTCCAGTGTGCACTGACTAATTCCGCATATCTCCAGGCCTTCCTCTCCTGGGTCCCCTGGGTGCCATCCATGCCCAGACCCACAAACCCTGAAGCTGTGACCTCAGCAAGCAGAGAACCCACCTCCAGGTCCCTTAGGGCCGCTGCCGCTGCTCCTTCAGCAGAGAGGAGGGGGAGGAGCTGTGGTTTCTGGGAAATCCAGAAGCTGCCCTCCTGACCTCCCTGACTCTGTGCAAGGAGATGGTCCGATAGGTGTGTGATGGCCACCGAGGTAGCCACCACTGCCTGCTTTCTCTCTTGGTTTTATGGAGCAAACAAATGCTCTTTTGTCAGTTTAATTCCAAGATTCAAAGCCTCGGCTTTTGTCTGAGTCACTCTGTCCAGGCCCCAGGCTGGCCCCGGAGACAGTGAGAGACACACCAGGAGAGGAAGAAACACCGTGTAGTGTGATACACCCGTGGCTGAGAGGTGGGCCAGGGCAGGAAGGTCTAAGAGGAAAGGAGGTTCTCTGAAACAGGACTTGGACAAACTGTGCTCTTTGACAGGAGGCCAGGTGTGACAGGGACAGAGAGGAGAGCTCAGAGAGGGGTTGAGCAGGGCGGCAGCTCCTCCAGGGCCCATGGAGACAGAACCCAATGGAGGGGTCGCCTTGCCCAATGGAGGGGCCTGCAGCCACATAAAGGACCCAAGATATGGGCTGGGGCGAGCACCCAGGGTGACCACTAAGGCTCATTTGCAACAGGAGAGGGAATGCAGTTGGGAAGGACAGGCATGGGAGGGGCGGGGGGGGGCAGATGTGGAGAACACAGGGCTAGACAGGAGGGATGTGCCCAGGGGAGGGAGACCAGCCTGGGCTCAGAGCCCTAAGGAGCCCTTCCCCTGGGGGCTGGCATGAAGAGGGAAATCATTGGCCACACCCGATGGTTGCATCCTGACGTGTTCCAAGGTGGTGATGCAGGGCTGAGTAGGTACCTATGGCCCAGGCTGAAACCTTGTTTGTGAAAGGAACATGTGTCTTCAGATAACTCCTGGGACCCCCTGCAGCCCCCCAGAGGCGTTGAGAGGGCCTGCATTCAGCTGCACAGAGTCAGTGGCCGTAGATGGCTCTCCCTGGACCCAGCTGGGCTCCGAGCTGGCCAGGCCTACTGGAAACTCTACAGACAGGCCTTGGCCATGAGCTCTGCCCACTCTAAAGCTTGGGGAGACAGACATATCCAGACAGGAACTTTGGTGGGAGGGTGTGGCTGTGGGGAGGGGGCTATTGGGGCCTGCCCTCTAGTACATGGCGACCCTGTGCTGAAGCCCCTTGGTCTTGCCTGTGGACACCCTGGGGTATGTGACTTTCTGTGGTCAGGGCCCACCCTACACTATCCTGCTCACTAGGTTCAGGCTGTGGCCCTCCTTCCCCGGCTCCCACATGCTGGCATACATCCTGTCTCTGAGCCAAGGAGGGAGGTCCCCCCCCAGTTCTAACTGCTGCCAGCAGTGGGAAGGCAGGGTGGGCACCCTGTGGGTACTAGGGGCCTGTCATTACCAGGGAGGAGGAGCGCTGGTGAGAGGCCGAAGCCCGGCCACAGCCCCACAGGGAAGTTGCCTCCCTTTCACTGCCTGTTTCAGAATCTCCTGCATCTCAGGCACCCTCCTTTGCGAGTCAAGCCATCTTTTCCAGCTGGAGCCCGTCAGCTGACAGCACCCCATCTGCCCCCTGAGCCCATACCCCACATGTGCCCATTGAGTCACTGGCCCTTCTCCTTGCACCACATTCCCTGGCCTTCAGCCCTCAGAGGGCTGCAAGTCTTCAGATGCTGCTCCTTCTGTATCAGTGTCCCTTGCCACCTGCTAGCCCCATCCTGCTCAAGACAGCCCAGACCTGGTGCCCGCAGCCAGAACTCTCGCCCTGCCGTGCTACCGCTTCCACTTCCTGCAGGCATCTCCCCCACCCTGGACCCTCCAGCATCCTCCTCTGTCACCCTGCATCACATGCTCCAGAAAGCCTTGCTGATGGACGCCCTCTGCTGCTGCTTGAGGAAGCAAGGTCTCTGAGCTCCTGGACACAGAACATACTTTCCCTTCTGGTTCAAGGTTTGTGTCTGTGTCTGTGTCTAGGTTGGTATGGGCCAGGGCCCACTGCTTCCTTGTCTGCACATGGTATGGGTGACCCTGCTCCGCGGGCTACCAGGCTGCCTCAGACACCAGGCCAGGAGCCTGTCCTAGCCAGTGTCCTGCTGGGCTTGGATTTCACAGAAGGGTGGGCAGGCCCCTGGGAACAGTCCCTCTCGGGTCCCCTATCCCTCCCCTTTCACCCAGGCTGGTTCCAGTGCTAGTGAGAGGGCTCAGGGTTGGTGTGGCCCTGTCCCTGCTCTCTTCGCCCAGTCTCCTCCCCCCGCTGGCTTCCTCTACCCCAGGAAGCTCTGGTCCCTCCGTCAGGCATGCAGGGGCCATCTCAGGGCTAGACCCTCTCTCCTTGAAGCTGTCCTGGGATCCAGGAGCTTGGCAGAGGCTTACCCAGGTGGATAGGAGGAGTGTGCATTTGAAGGACCCTGAGCAGTGAGGGAGTTGGACAGACTAAGAACCATTTTCAAGGAGATGAGCCTGTGGGCCCCTTGCTAAATCAGATAAAATTGTGAGCAGGGCCCAGGGCCTCTGTCCATGCTCAGGGCCCTGTGCCAGAGCTGTTAGCACATGTCCTTTCGGGGATGGTTTTCCTCCAGGTCTGTCCAGAGGCCTTTCTCAGGATCCTGCTTGCCGCCTGTTTCCTGAGCACACCCACATCTCCCACAGATAGAGAAGGGAAACAGGGAAACTGAGGCTTGGAGAGGCCCTGACCCCACATCTTGCCTACATGTGGGTCCTCTCAATCCATCTTGTCCAGGAAGGGTGTCAGCCTCCAGAGACCCCAGGCCATGCAGCCAGGGGTTCCCCCTCAGGGCCCAAGGCTGGCCTGCTAAGCTCACTCGGAAGCAGGTGCTCTGGCTGACGCATCTGCTGAGCTCACCTGGTGCCTGGGGCCCTCCCAGCCTGAGACCTGGCCCCCAGGAGGCTGGGAGCAGGGAGGATGCCAGCTGATGAGGCTGCTGCCTCGTGCCACTCTTCCAGTGGTGTGGCTACCCCAAACCTCCAGAACCTGCAGAGCTCTGAGAGCAGCCCAGATCTTTTACTGTCAGACACTCTGGGACTCAGGACAAGGGCACTGGATGTGGGAAGTAGCTCTGTCCACCAGCTGGGGTTCTGAAGGTGAAGCCCCCAGACCGGTGCCTGCACGTGGGTGTGTAGCAAAGATGAGGTGGACAGACAGGTCCATCTTGTCATTTTATTGTGTGAGGTGAGAACACCCCCTGCCCTGCTTCCCCAGTGAATGGAGAGTTGCAGGGTGGGATGTGGGCATCTTCAAGGGAATACATCTGACTCTTCCTTTGAGGACCATGTTGCTTCTAGTTTACTTAGGATACTTTATCAGGTTAAGATAATTCTTTTCTAGGGGCACCTGGCTGGCTCAGTCAGTTATGCATCCGACTTCAGCTCAGGTTATGATCTCACAGTTTGTGGGTTCAAGCCCTGTGTTGGGCTCTGTGCTGACAGCTCAGAGCCTGGATGGAGCCTTCTTCAGATTCTGTGTCTCCCTCTCTCTCTGCCCTGCTTGCTTGCTCTGGCTGTCTCAAAAATAAAAATAAACATTAAAAAAGAGAGAAAATTCTTTTCTATTGCTACTTTACTGAGAGTTTTTATAAGAAACAGGTGTTTAATTTTAGCAAATTTTGTTTCTTGAGAGCTTGTTTGGAGGTTCTAGCAGGGGAGCGCAGCTACTCATATACCCTTGACTGATGAACGGTCCTCCTCCATCAGGGGAGGTTGTCCTCTTCGACTGAACGCGCAGCTTCGGGAGGGATGCACATGGAGCAGTGAGGGAGGAAGGGGACACCCACCTAGCCAGCCAGATCAGCCGAATCAACCCTGGCAATCAATGGGGTGACAGATGTCGCAGCCAGATCACCCTCACATTCTAGCAAATTTTGTTTCTTACACATCAGCCAAGGTCTGTGACCTATGGATACGATGAATCTCGTTTACAAATTTTCTCACATTAGAGGCACCTGGGTGGCTCAGTCGGTTAAGCATCCGACTTCAGCTCAGGTCATGATCTCACGGCTTGTGAGTTCAAGCCCCACGTTGGGCTCTGTGCTGACAGCTCAGAGCCTGAGCCTGCTTCAGATTCTGTGTCTCCCTTTCTGTCCCTCCCCAATTCATGCTCTTTCTCTCTCTCTCTGTCTCTCTCAGAAATAAATGAACATTAAAAAAAATTTTTAAAGCAATTTTCTCACATTAAACCATCCTTGCATACATGGGGTACCTGGCTGGGGTAACCCGACTTGGTCATAGTGTGGGATCCTCTGTGTGTTCTGCTGGATAGGATTTGGTAAGATTTTTGTGTGGGTTTTTTACATCTGTACTGTGAATGAAAGGGGCTGTACTTTTCTTGTCTTTTCATGTGTTTGACTTTGGTACTAGGGTTATGTTGGCCTCTTAGAATGGATCGGGGTGGGGTGTCCTTCTTTCCTGTTGTCTAAAAGTATTTGCATATAGTTGGATACTCTGTTCTTTAAAAATTTGGTAGAGATAGCCTGGCATTTTCTTTGTAAGAGTTCTCCCCACCTTTTTATTTTGAAAAATGTGGAGCCTACAGAGTAGTAAAGCCTTAGACCTTACACCCAGACACACAGATTGTTACTGTTTTTGCCATCTGGGCACACGTGCTCCCCTGCGCTACGTACCTGTGCATATCTGTGTATGCAGGTACTTGGGTGTATACGTATAGGTGTGTGTGTGTGTGTGTGTGTGTTCGTTCTTCTTTTCAGGAGAATGATTTGAAAATAAGCTGCAGACACTTCTCAACATTTGACCACTTGTGGGAGGATTTTTAACTACCTCTTTGATTTTGTTGTTGTTGTTAAGGTGATAGGGCTACTTATGCCTTTTATATCTGGCTGATGGCTTCTCTTTCTCTCTCTGTCTCTTGCATGTCCCCCTGGTGCCCCCACCCACGGTTGGCGAGAGCAGGTGAGTTCATCTGTCCATTTGTTCTCTAGAGCCTTTCTCTCCTTCCCTCATGGCTGGGTTCGAGGGCCCTGGCATGGGCGTCCCTGTGTGAGGCACTGTGCTGTGAGCTCTAGACGGCATGGTATCCATATTGTGCAGTGAGAAAACACAGTAGAGGCATTCCTTGGGTCCTATCAGGGCCACGCAGCTGCTAAGTGGCAGAGCCCATGACAAGTTGAAAGACCACCCATTGTACCTGTGAGCACCCTGCCCAGCTCCTCTCAGACACCCTGCGTCTGGGGTTGCTCAGCAGGGTGGATGCCCCTGGTAGCTGGGAGACTTTGGCTAAGGAAGCTCTCCTGAACCTCAGTTTACCCATCTACCAGAGGGAATTGAATAGTGGTGCCCACCTCAGAAGTCGTAAGAATAGAGTGAGTGAGTGCCTGCTAGGCCCTGCTCCTTACAGCAAGCATCAACCTTTCTCCTCCCACCCCCACTGAAGCACTTGGTGGAGGGTCTCTTGGTTCTAGATCCGTCGGTGTCCCCAGTCCCCAGGACCAGGGGTTGCTGCTGAGGTGGCGGCTCTCAGCACATCGGCCAGAGGTAGCCGCCCTACCTGGGAGAGCAGAGCTGGGTCAGCAGGGACCACAGGGTGGCAGAAAGTGGGACACTGCAGTTAATTTGGGCATCAGATGGTTCTGTCTAGAGTGTGCCATTGACACTCTGATTTTCTGTCTGGGGAAAAATAGTTTACATTCAGAGAGCACGTAAAGCCATCCTTCCGCAGCATGCTGTGTGCTTGTTCAGGTGATGTGTGCGCATGAAAGAGGGGGGATCAGCCCCCTCCTGTCTGTTCAGAGGCTCCGTGGGACTGGACACCAGCTGTGGGGTCAGCGGGTGGAGCCTAAAGGGAGTCCCAGTGGTCCTCAGACCAGCTCCGGCCCTCCTGACCCCCAGAAAAGCAGACAGCTGGTGGCCTCATGGTTTCAGAGACATCCTAGTGGCTCCTGGGAGGCCCAGAGCCTGCCAGGCTTCTGACTCTGCCCCTCCTGTGAGAAAATCCTATTAGATCAGGTACATAAAGGGCTTTTAATCTTTGTGTCTTGTTTGTTTTGTGATACATGCCTGGTTGTATAGAATTGGAAGAATATGAGAAAAATTAAAAGCAGAAGACAAAGCTACCGAGAGCTCCAGGCCCTGGGACAAGCCCTGTTTGCGTTTGGCCTGTTATATTTCTGTCCCATCTTCATGTTTCTCCAGAATGGCGTCAAATCATGACACGAGCCCTGAAGTGGTGCTTCTCCTCAGCTGACACATGCTTCTGCTTCTGTGTCATTGCAGAGTCCCCCAAAAGGCTGTGTGTCCAGTTGGCATGGAGTTGCTGGGCACAGGTATCAAGCCGTGTGCCCTGAGCTCGGGTTAAGCCCTGAGCTGTCTGCAGCCTGGCAGGGACAGTGTCCACTGAGCTGCAGCGTGCTGCGCGGGCCTTCCGTGCTCTGTCTTGGCTGTAGGGTGTATCTTGGCGCACAGACCCAGAAGCTGCTATTGCCTGGCAAACGGCAGGAGCGGGCGTTCCTGACACGCATGCTGCACACCCTAGCAGGGCCTGACACCACTTCCCGCCTCACTCACGGGCCCTCACCTCTTCCTCCTTGGGCCCAGGTGGCTGTGGCAGGTCTGCAAGTACAGGCTGTGAGGATTCGGGGAAGGAGCCTCAGCAGAGGCCTGCGAGCCGTCGGCCGGGGTTCAAGCTGGCAACCAACAGAGGCCAAGGCTCTGGAGGCAGGTCTTGGGCTGAGTCAGTCCGCAAGCACCCGGCCCCACCCAGGAAGGAGCAGACACTCACCTTCCCCTCACCCTGAGGTCTGCATGTGTGGCGGAAGTCTCGCCTTCCGGGGATCAGAAGCCAGAAGGTGCCAGGCGGGCAGCTGTCGTGCAGCGTGAACAGCCCGATGGCACCTGGAGGCCTGGCTGGGTTCACCTGCAGGTCAGCACCCACTTAGGCAGGGCACTGCCGGGAGCAGCCAGCAGGAGCTGGGTGCAGTCGGAGAAGGATGCCGTTAGTGCTGCTCAGGAGGGAGTCCAGGGCGGGGGCTGACCACAGCCATGGTGGATCTGGGGACAGCGGGCAGTCTCCCAGAATGCCATCAGCCACCCCTTTCTTTCGGAAAGGCCTGCACTTGGTTCGTCGGAGAGCAGCCCCAAGCCTGGCCTCACTGGGAGGCTGTGGCCCCCTCCCTCAGCAGGGCTTCCAGAATGCCAAGCAGTCACAGCCTTTGTGGTCACCTGCCAGGAGGGGCTCTTGTGAGCCTGGCTGGCCCAGCCCTCACTGTGCAGCTCCCTGGGCACCTCAGTGTCAGTGCTATCAGGAAAACAACTCCCCAGCAAGAAGCCTGCTGGGGGCTCGTGCACGTTGGCTGTGCACGCTGGCACCTGTCCCTGCACATGGCTGGGAAATGCATTTCCAGGGTAAGCAGCCTTACCCAGACTTTCGTGCTAGAGCACGCCCAGCCCCAGGTCCTAGAGGTGTCCTGAGATGCTGTTAGGGTTCACCCCTGGTCAAGAATGGAGAGTGAGCAGGGTACCTGGATGGCTCAATTGGTTAAAGCATCCAACTCTAGTCTCGGCTCAGGGCATGACCTCAACGGTTCGTGGGTTTGAGTCCCACATTGGGCTCCACACTGGCAATGTGGAGTCTGCTTGGGATTCTTTCTCTCTCCCTCTCTCTGTGCCCCTCCCCTGCTTGCACTGTCTCTCTCAAAAACTAAATAAATAATCTTTAAAAAAAAAAAAAAAGAACCGAGAGTGAGCAGCACAGAGAGGCTGGGCCAGGAGGGCCCCTCATGGCACCCCAGCCCTGGCTTAGCATCTTCTCCCAGTCTTTGCCAGCTTGGGTGTAGTGGGTGTGCCTCCACAGCACCCAATAGAGCATGCTGGCCTGATTATTAAGTCACTTCCTGCCCCATGGGTCTCCCATGGGTGATCAGTGGGATCACCAAAGTCAGGGATCCTGGGAGAAAAAGCTTCGGCTTCCCCCAGGGAAGCTGCCTGGTCAGGGGGGCCCAAAGAGGAAGGTGAGGGTTTCAAGCCCCTAGAATGCACACAAAGTAGCCGCCTGCTGTGGGGTCCAGCCAGGCTGTGCCTCAGTTCTCTGTGCCACAGGGCCAAGAGGCTGAGTAGCCTGTAGTGCTGTCCTGAAACTTTGCTAGCCTTGTTTGTAGATGGGATGTTGTCATCCACTCACAGAACCGCACATGTTGCCAGGGGAGGTGGAGGGAGGCTATGGAGGTTATTTTCTAAGCCTAAACTAATCAACTTGTTTTTCTTCATATTTTGTCACCTGGGAATTTTGAAACAAATACAGAAACTTCATTTTCCCCACTGTTTGATAACTGTTCTTTCCTTATTGAAGTCACGAGCTCCCCTGCATTTGGCTGTGCCCTCCCCTGGCCTACCTCCCCTCCTCCCCTGGCGCCCCTCCACTTCCTCCTCTGCGGATTTATTGGAACGCTGCTCCTCCCTGTCCTTCAGATGTCAGGTCACATGTCACACCTCCGAGGCCCCGGTGGACCCAGAGTTGGAATTAGGCACCCCCCTTTCTGCTCCTGGCACTGGCCACGTTCCCCACCCTTCCAGGTGCCATTGGAGGGCAGAGTGGTATGCATCCTGCATGCAACAGGTGCTCCAGTTAAGGAGAAAAGGCGTAAGGCAGACAGAGGGGACCGTGGAGCCCAGGCCAGGGTGCTGAGCCCTGAGGCAGAGAGGGGACAGATCACCAGGCTCACACCTCCTGGACCTGCCTGGGCTCCTCGCATCTGCCTGGGGCTATGGGTCCCTCAGCATCCAGGCTGTAATGCTCTTTTACACACTGCTTTCACCAGGTGTTTATAGGAACGTGGGAGGCCCAGGAGATGGGAAGTAAGGCTCATGGGGGTCATCATTCTCCCCAGGCCCCCTGGTAGGGAGAGAGCTGGCAGAGTCTGACACTGGATGGACCCCTCCATGAAGATGCCTCAAATCCAATCCACAGGATGCAGAGAGCTCCCTCATTTCACCCCATTGTCGCCTTTATGTTCCCAGCCTCATGACCAGGAAGGCTTCCTGGGAGCACAGGGGAGGGGTGGGAGCTCCCGGCTCCCAGTACCACTCCCTCTGGTGGGTAGGGCCTCAGCCTGAGCCCACAGCAGGCAGGGATGCCCATGTGGGTAGATGAGCCAGTGCATGAACCTGCAGGCAGGGGATGCCTGGGAAGGTCCCTCTGCTGCCAGGAGCTTGCTGGAAGAACCCACCCTCAGGTTCCAGTGTCCCAAGTCGCACAGTCCCCTCCCCTTGGCCTGCTGGCACTTTCACACAAGACCTCTGCTTGTATGTCCTTTTGTTCTGACAGCCCCTCCCAATAGTGAGGGCCCAACATTAGGCTCAAGTGTGCACACCAGCCCGGGGGGTATAGGAGGTGCACTGCATGCTGGAGCCAGAGCCTTACCACTCCTCCCCTACACACCCTGCTGATCCTGGAGACCTTGGGTCCCAAAGAACCTGGAATTTGGTGGTTTGGGGGGAGATCAGAGATGCCTGTCTGGAGCTGCGGGCCCATGTGGTTCATGTACCCTGGACACACTTAGGCCTCTGACCAGGCCCTCTTCCTCGTTCAGATGGGGGTTATTAGGGGCACGGGCTCCTCCCTGGGAGCTGGACTGTGGGACAGCAGTGGGGAGGGAGTGGGGGCTCATAGCAGCCCTGTTCTCACCCCTGCTGCTCCCTGCCTCTACCCTGTGAGAGTCAGGCTTACCAACCATGTGTCCTGCAGCCCTGTAGGACAGGTCTCGCCCATTGGGCTTCCCAGCAGAGGACAGGAGTGCTGTTAGGTCTCTGCCCCAGCTCTGTGCCTGCGGCAGTGTTGGTGACCATGTGTCGTTAGACAGGAGGAGCTGGAGGGCTGTGCATGACCATAGGAGAGACCATCCAGGAGGCCCACTCAGCGTCCCACAGCCAGGAACTGCTTGGGCTGGGCCAAAGTCAGGGCTTCAGCTCTCCGCTCCCCAAGACAGACGCTCCAGGGAAACTGTGTCAGGAGAACAGTCACAGTGGCTGTATAAAGTGTTTTCAGGTCCACATTGTTGCATCCTAGCTGCAGATCTGGATGTGTCTTTTTCTCTACAGAGACCACTCTCAATGAACTCACTGTACTTTAAAGGAAATAGATTGTAAATTATATTCATAGTTTACTTAAAATACCACTGCCTCTGGCTGTGGTTTGGTGAGCGGTCAGCAGGTGGCTGGGGGCCAGCCTTGCCAAGCGACATTTAAGTGCTTGCTGGGGGCTGGGGCTCCATGGGTTCTCATCAGGCACTTTCAGTCTGGGTCCAGGTGGGCCTGAGCTCCAACTCCAGCACTACCACCAGCCAGTTCTGTGGCTAGGTTTGCTATTGAACCTCTCTGGGCCGTTTTCTTTCTCATCTGCAAAATGGTAATATTTCCTTCCGCAGAATGTCTATGAGTGTCCAGGCTGAGCAGGGTAAAGCACTAAGGTTCACCAAATTAATTAATTCAGTCACTACTGAGTCCCTGACACCCCAGGCTGGCCCCACCCCAGGAGCTTATCCTCTGATCATGCCCAGGTCCTTATGCATTGGCCCTGAATAGATGGATTAGTTTCAGAGACTAAAGTAAGCCATTTTTCCTCTCCTTTTGAAAAGGAGCCCACTGTAGGCAGGCCAGATGGTGCAGCCATAGTAATCACTGAGAACCCAGGTTCTGTTTCTAAGCTCTCCCATCCCCAGAGAGCAGGGCTTTCTGCCTCGTGATCCAAAATAACTGCTGGCACTCTGCAGTCACAGCTACACTCCAGCCAGCCAGAGAACAGAGGGAAGAAGGTGTCTCTCCTCACATCCTAATGGCCAGGCTTAGTTACACAGCCACACGTCACAAAACATTTCCTGGGCTTCTTCCTCCTCAGGGACTTCCATGCTGTTTCCTAAGCCTGAGGAGTCACCTGGGGTCCCGGGTGAATGCTGCTCCCTGCAGCTGAATGCCCTTCCCACTGTAGGAATTTAGCTCACCCGGGCAAGCTGAGGCCCTCCTCACTTTGTTGGAAGTGGGCAGGGCAGGGAGCCCAGTTGTGAGGCCAGCCAGCCCAGCCAGTGCCTTCCCAAGCACAGCTCAGCCTTCAGGACCCAGTCTTGGGCCAGCCATTTGTCTTTCTGCGTAAGGCCCCCCACCCAACCTCTCCAGCCGGCCCAGTCACCTGGACCTCAAATGTCACTGTGTGATCAGTGAGGGGCTTGGTCAGCCTGTGCTCACCTAAGAGCGCCTATTCTGGTGTTTTGCCAAGAACTGTATGAGCTACGGGCTTGGCACTGAGAGTCCCGAGGCGCAAGGGGCTGGGGGGAGGGGTGGGACCTGGCCACGGCTGCGCGTACCCAGCCACTGATCACTGAGGTCATGGGGCCACTCTCTGGACCTAGGTATTTTTAGAAGCAGAATCAGTTGACCACAGCTGCTCTGTGGACATGTTACCGAAGAAGGGTTAGCCTTACACAGACATTTTCTACAGTGCGTTTGGAGAGGGGCTCCCCAGCCTGCCACTGCCAGCTCAGCACTTGGTGATCTAGGTGTTTCCTGCAGGGACTTGTCAGGAGTGCCATGCTCTTGGGCCCTGTGGGGCCTGCTCTTGCAACACTGGGTATGGTGTGGGGACGGAAATCATGGCCAGAGCCAGTGGAGAATCCGTTCACTCGCAGGCTCCCGGTAACTCTTGTCCTGCCTGGAACTGGCTCATCTCCCCCAGCCATCCTCCTACTGCCCATGCCAGCACTTGCCTCTCCCTCCCTCCCACTCTGCCACCTCTCCCTTCAGTCTGCACTGCTCACCCAGCCAGGCCCTGTTAATGATGCACATGAGAATCCTGGTTCAGAGAGGAGAGATTACCCAGCTGACAGCCAGCCAGGCGCCCACCCGGGGGAGCCGCACCTGCAGGCCTCTTCCTGTCACAGGAAGGAGGAGGAGGCAGCCAGCCCCACATAGGGCAATCATGGAGAATCAGAGCTAAAATCTGACTTGCATTTTGTAAGGCAATCAATCCTCCATCTGGATTCGGTGCTGGGTCATCTTACTGTGTGAGCTGCATTCCCCAGAGCTGCCCTCCTGCACATGCAGCCCTTTCCAAGGCCAGCAGGCCAACGGGAACAGCAGGACCAGACTGTGGGAGCCACCAGGCCATGCACCCTGGGGTTACCAGCACCTGGCTTAGTGTCGGCAGAGAGCAGTTCTGATGGGGTTAGCTCAGTGAGCTAATCACAGCAGGTCAGGCCACAGCTCCTGGCTCTGGCCACCCCTGAACCCATAACATGGACCCAGGCCCCAGTGAGGGAGCCAGCCATAGGCCCTGGGGTGAGACCGTAAACAGAGCAAGCAGGGCTCCCGGCATACCAGCCCCAGCCAGCCCACAAGCTAAGTCTGGAGTGCTGCAGTCAGCTCCCACCTACCTGGGCAGGTTCTTTGGAGTCCTCCCTCTGAATTCCCAGGTACCTCTTAGTGTGGTTGTGAAGCACTAATCCTCCAGATCCTGACCTCACCATGTGGCCTCTGTCCTCATGAAGGGGGATTCCTGGGCCCTGGGAGGGCTAATGTGACAGGGCAGCAGGGGGTGTGAGTACCCCTCATGGAGCTTCCCTGGCCACTCTGGGACCCCCTGAGTCAACCAAGGTGGGAGAAAGTGGCCGGTCCTCCAGAGCATTAGTCTTCTCCCTTGACTATGTATCCAGAAGTAATACAGCAGGTCTTTTTTTTTTTTTTTAAATACTTTGTAATTCTGACGGTAAATAACAGTGCCCTCACCCACATAAGGGAGCTACAGTTCTGTTGGCACTGGCTAGAAAAATCTGCCTTTATTTCATGGTCTGGGTTTAGAGACTGGTGGGTTGGGCCCTCGTTCACAAAAGCCCTGCCGTGGGAGCCAGCAGCTCAGGAAGGAGGTGAGCGTGCCACTCCGAGACATCAGCCAGCTGGCATTTTGTCATAGAGGACGAACAGCACAAACCTGACCCTTTGCAACGGCACCCCATTCCAGAGAGCAGAGTTGTTACTTTATTTCAGTTATTTAAATAACAGTGCACTCATTGCTGACAACACAGAAACGTGTAAAGACAGTGTTAAAGGAACCTACTTGGACATGTGGGTGTTGCCTAGACTTCCAACATTGTTGTAAGTTTGAAAATTTTACACTGAAATGTTAGAGTCCATAATCTCACCATCCTCAGGCAGCCACCTAATCGTGCTCTTCTTCCCTGCCGAGTGGTGATCACAGAGTGCTGTTTTGGGAGGGCACGGGCTCGTCCACACATCCTCGGCTATAGACATCTCTGCTGTGTGTCTACCATCCCCTCCCTGCCTGGCTTCCATGCCTCCTGCGGGAGCTAACACTCTATCAGCTTTCTGCAGCGACTTTGCTGCCCCGCCCCCCAGCCCTTCTCATTAGGGCAGACTCCTGCAAGCTGATGCCCACTTGGCCCTTCCCCCAGCCACAGAATCCTGTACATCCCCTCCACCCTCCCCACCCTCAGCTCCAGGCTTCTCTCTGCCTGAGCCGGGTTTCAAGTCTGGTTTCTGGTCAGAGCCCTGGGCTGCCAGAGGAGAGTCAGGAGTGGTTGTGTTCAGATCAGACCCATACTCTCGGGGCAGAGAAGGGAAAATGAAGCATCCTCTGGCCACTGGTGTGAGGGGCAGGAGGTGGGTGCTTCTGGGACAGCAATGTCCAGTTACACAGTACAGGTGTGGGCTCTGGCCTTGGACCTGTCACCTCGCCTCATGAACCCAGGTTTCACATAAGTGATAAAGTTTGAGCTATACCGAGTCAGGGTTGTGGACTACTTGCCTGATGCCCACAGGCAGGTGGCAGGAGGGAGAGGGCCTCCTGAGGACAGAGCGAGAGGGTGCCACCTCCCTGATCCCAGCGCAGGAGCAGAGCAGGAGCCTCCTGTTAGCTGCCCACCCACCTGCCCCCCACCCTCTCCTCCAGGAAGGAACTCAAAGCTCATTTGCTGCATTTTGCAGAACTTTCCCAGAGTGTCTGTGTGTTGTCAACAAAGCAGGGTTCCAGGGCTACAGTTGTCCCATAAAAACTCACACTTAAGACTCTGGAGCTGACCACTGCCTGACAGCAGTGTTAGGACCCAAGAACAAGGCACATTCCTTGCCCTCTAGAATCTTGCGTGACTGTGGGGCGTGCTAAACCAGTGCACACAAAAATGTCAGAGCAGCTAGGTTCACAGAAAGCATTACAACTAACGTAATGAACTCAAGAATGCATGATACAGGCGATAAGCCCTGCAGGGTGTCAGGAGTGATCGCAGGCGTGCGGACTAGAATTATTTCACAGCACAAAATGTCTTTGAAGTCCCATGACTTATTTTTGAAATCTATGTGGATGCTGCACTGTGTGCCCTTTCCCTTTGGAACTCATTCTCCTGTGGAATGAACAAGACCCTTCTTGGTCTGGCCCTGCCTGCCCCTTGAGCCTCCATTGCCCTTCCCTCTGGTCGGGACAGGCTGTGCCCCCACCCTCTCTGAGAAGCCTCCCTGCCCCTCCCACTGCCCTTGTTGACCCCACCCCACCCAGCCCAGAGCGCTAGAACACTGAATAACTGCGAGCCTGGGACTCTTCCTCTGTGAAAGGCGAGAAGCGCCTGCCCCCAGGCTGTGCCTGGCATGCTGTGAGCCTGTAACCTTGGCTGCTGTCGCTGCTGGGAGGGACCTGGGGGCGTTGCCAGTTTGTGTCCTGTGCCAAGCCAGGGCACTGACCAGATGAGTGGTGCTGAGCACCCGCTGGTGGCGAGGGGAGATGTAGCAGGGCCTGGTCACCACCCCTCCGGTCCCTGTGTGCTCCCTGTTCAGGAGTAATGGTGCTGTCAGCCCTGCTCTGTAGCCACAGGCAGGACAGTCTGGTTGGGACGTGCTCTGGGTGATCCTGGGCCTGTCCTAGGGCACAGCAGAGACCTGTTTTAGAGGTCAGGTCCCATGGCCACCCACTTTAGCTAGGATATAGTGTAGGGCTCTGCTCAGAGAAGGTACCAGAAGCTTGCCACCCCAACAGAGCCTAACTTGCCAGCCAAGTCACTAGAGTCTTCACATTGGGATTGACCCCACTGAAGAGCCCCGGGAGTGGTGCTGACCCTGTTTGCACCTCAAGACCCCCCTGGATGGGAAGCCAGACACCAACTGGATGTTCCAGCTTGGTAGAAGTGGTGGTTCCCTCCTAGAGGTCATGGAGCAGCTAGCTCATTAATGTGTGCTTAGTTCACAAGCCAAAAGCAGCCCCTGCTAGCCTGGAAAACTAGCCACCATCACCATCCCCAGAGGTGATGTCCATGGGGGATCCTCCACAGACCTCTCCCTACTCACTGTAGGAGCGTTAGCAAGTAGGAAGGGGAAGTGAGAGGGGCACGAAGGAAGGGCGAAGGGCAGTAAACCCCTAGAGTTGGAGGCACTGGCGGTGGGAGGGGGGGATGTTGCAGGCAGAGGGAGCATGGGGGCAAGATGGAAGGGACTGGAGTACTTTGGGGAACCAAGACTCCCGGTTTGGCAAGAATGTCCGTTTACCTGCAAGGCCTGCTGGCACGAATCTTGGTTTTGTTTGTAAAACTTTTTTAAACTTACTTATCACAAAGTGTTTTCTAAACTTACAAAAGAATTTGCATAACGTACATAAGAAATAAAACATAAACACCTACACCCCCATCGCCTGCCTTAAGAGTGAGGGCGCCATCCACATGACAGAAGCCACCATGAACTGGTGCCACCCCAGCGACCCTCCTGCCCCAGTACACACCACTGCTGACTTCTGCCTTGAATTTTCATGTGTGTCCCCTCATTGCCTTTTTTCTTTTTTTAACTGACATTGATATCTACATATGTATCAGTCAGTAGTATTTTCTTTGGTTGTGTTTATATTTGGAAACTCTAAACAGTATCATCATACTTTATTACATTTTCTTTATTTGCTTTTTCTCTGCAACATCTTATTTCTCAAATTCACCCGAGTTGTCGTAACTATAGTCTGTTCTGTTCATTTATTACTGAGCCGCACTCTGTTGGAAGAATATCACAGTTTATGTTCACATGCCACTGCAGCAGACGTGTGAGGCTGTCAGCAACGGTGCGGCCATGGGTGGTCTTGTCCATGTCTTTAGTGCACTTGAACAGGGTTTCCTTGGGTTGTACGCCTGTGAGAGGAGTCTTGGGTCACAGCTTTCCAGTGAAGACACTCCGGAACAACTGTCCCCGACTCACGTCCCATGAGCAGTTGGAAGTTGGCATTGCCCCACCTCTGTGTTGCCTGTCTAAGTCACATTGTAGCTCACTGTGTCATTTCCTCCGTGACTAAGGAAGGAGAGCATCCTTCCATATGCTTCTTTGGCCAGTTTCCTCATTGTTGTATTTTTCATGTTTTTGGTTAAAACAGTTTATATACACACTTCAAGACAAATAGTTCCAAGAGGCTTATAGTAAAAACCAACAGATCTGCTTTTCCTTTCCAACCTCCCCAAATTACCACTTATGGCTCTTTTCAGTGTTCTTCATGTATTTACTTCTGTATTTCTAAATAATTTATAGTGTTATTTCTTGATTTATTGATTTAAATGTTGTGTATTTGCTTTCTGTTTGGGTAGATGAAGATTAAATGTTCTTAAGCCCTTGCACATCCTCCAAGTAGAGTAAAAATCTCAAGTTTTTATTAAATCAATAGTCAGTATTTACATTATAATGTCTCTAAAAGCACTGTTTACTTCTGATTTTAGTAGAATACTTTCTTTTTCATATTACTTCCTGCTTTTCCTGGAATTAATAATTGCCCAATCTTTTTTTTTTTTAACTTGCATTGTTTTCTGTGTTCATAGACGTAATTTTTTCCAAGTGATTCCAAAGATCTGCTGTTTACCTACCATTCGTTTTTTTTCCACAAATGCTCTGTTGCATCAGGTAATCTGTTCAGGCCCCGTTTTTCCTGGAACCCCTTCTCCTCGAGGCCCAGCAGGATGTGCGGTTGACACCCTCCACCTCTCTCCTGGTTTGGAGCTCCTGTCTCCCATGCTTTTGTTGTTGTTGTTGTTGTTGTTTACTAAATGAGATTCGTAGTCCAATATCTTCCTAAAACAAGATTCATGGAAAATAAATGTCCTGAATCTTTGCATGTCTACATTGTCTCCACTCTGCCCTCACATCTGCTGGATAGTTTGGTGGGATCTGACATGTCGCTGGTCATTTTCTCTCAGCATCTAGAAGCCAGTGCTCCATTGATTTTTAGCATATGATGTTGCTGCGGAGAAGTTGGGTCTCCCGACAGCCAGTCCTCTGCAGGTATTCTGTTCTTCTGTCCAGGTGCTGCATGGGCCATCTCTGTAATCCTGGGTCTGGTCCCCACATTCACTTGCTGGGCACTTGGCCATTTCAGGCTAAATGAACCATATACTGCAGTTCTCATTATTTCCTCCTCTCCTCTGCTTCCTCATTCCCCTTTTTTTTTGGAAACCTTGTTGGTTGGCACTTGGGCCATCTGAATGGATGAGCTCCATTCAGTTCATCTGAATGGATGAGTTCCTGCTGGAGAGTGATAAGCAGAAAGCCCCCTGTTTTATGGGGGACCCCAGATGTCCCGTGCAGGAAGAACTTTGGGACAGAGACCCTCCAGTTCCCCATGAGGTGGGGCTAGGGCAGGGATTAGGTTAGCCTGGTGGCAGCTGTCTGGGCACGGAAGGGCAGGTGCTGGGGACACCACTGAGGGTGCAGACTGTGTTGTTTGGCCCCTGCCTAGTTCCTCATATCCCTGAGCCGTGAGCCCCTCGGCACCTTCACAGAGTGTACATTAGGTCACATCTTGTGGGGTGTGGTCGGTGATCAGGGGGTTCTTCTACCCCCACACCACACCCTGCCTTCTGTTCACTTCTTGTCAATGCCTTCATACCTTCTTTTCATCGGACAGTAAACCAGAACATAAACAGCCAGTGTGTCTGGTAATGTGTGTAATGGACAGACAGGGCAGAGTAGGGGAGTTGGGAGCAGGCCAGGGTACAGGCCTATGGGCAGGGCTGTCTGCAGTGTCATGGTAGCAGCCAGGGTGAGGGCCAGGGTGGGCAAGGTGGAGGTGGGCGTCAGGCTCATGAGTTCCTGAGGAGGCTGACAGGCCCCGGGTGTGTGTATCTGCTGCAGCGGCTCCCACACTGTCCAGACAAGAGCTGGGTAGTAGCCAGCCCCTCGAACAGGCTCCAGAATCTGCCTGAGCCCTTTTTCTCCACCACAGGCTATGCCTGGGGGACAGAAATGGGGGCGGGGGGGTGCCCAGGCCATGGCAATGTCCTGCACAGAGAAGACACCACATGTTCCATCCTGATACCCTTCCCAGTCACCCTAGCATGGGTGAGCCCCACTTGTACCAGCTGGGCCAGGAGAGAAGCCATTCCTCTTAGCACCCATGTGGAACACAGGGCTGTGAGATCAGCATCAGCTCAAGGGGCCCAGGGGAGTCAGCTTCTCAGGCCTCACCACAGAGCATGAACAGGAAGCTCTGAGGACCAGAAGACTCATCTGCATCTCCTGGAGCCTGCCAGATACACCAGCAGTGACTGTACCCTTAGAGACCCCTCAGCGATCCCAACACCCAGGCCTCTCTGACAGACAGAACGAGCGCAGCTGTCTAACCAGGCCCAGGCAGCTCACACCACGGGCTCTGAGGAGGCAGCCTGGACTCGTCCTGCCTCAAGACCTGCTATGTGACCCTGGGCAAGCCCTACACCCTCCTGGGCTGTGAGCAGAGGGACTGGACAGGTGGGTGGGCAGGCCTCCGATCAGCCTTGGCTGTCCAGATGGCAGCTATAGGTCACTGAGTGAACGTTACCTCTCTGGCTAACATGTCAGAGAGATTAATGGCCAAGGATTTCAGGGGTATCCATACCCGGCCTCCCCAGGACCTGCAGGCACCAGCTGTGACAGGGCTGAGAGTCCTGGTCCCATCACAGGGACCGGTGAGGGTCTGGGAGCAGCTGGGGCTCCCCCAAGCCCACCCCCGTGGTGGGATGGAGGGCAGTGCTGACACAGGACCCCAGGCTGAAGGCTGAGGGCACACTCGGGGAAGGGTACTGGTGCTCTGTGTGCACAGTGTGTTCTTGCCCTCAGAGGTCATCTTTGGGGCCATGTTGAGCCCCCAGCTGGCCTTGGCTGGGGCCAAGTGGGCATGCCTCTGTGTCAGTGGACACCTCAAACTCTATGCTTTTCTGTGTCCAGGAGGAACTACCACACTGGCCCATTTCCATATGAGGAGTCAGGGTCCCACAGAATGGGAGGAGGTCCAAGTAGCCCTCAGCCTCCCAAAGAGGCCTAAGGACACCTGTGAGATCCCTCTGGGACACCTGTGAGAGCAGTGGATGCATTTCTTTATATGCATGTTTCTGGGTGTGTCCCTGTGTTTATTGCTTTGTGTCTGCTTGTCTGTCTTGTCCTCTTCAGAAGCACTTCTCATGGTCAGGCTTTATAAATGTCTTATACTTCATTCCTACAAAGTTGACACCTGAATGAACTGACCTTTCTTGTCCTGGCCACTCACCCCACCCTACTGCCAAAGCCATTGGGGACCTCCAGGCAACTGCTTAACCTCCCGGGCTTGGTTTCATCCACTAGGGGCTGAAGGTGCTACGTGAGGTGACCTCCTTGAGGCACATTCTGTCTTCAATCCTTGGATCCATCTCGGTCTCAACCCTGGGGAGCCAGCTTAGCACACACACAGGAGCCAGCTTCCTTCCTGCCCACTCCCGCCCCTGAGGGAGGCTGTGGTCAAATGAGCTGAGAGGTCAGTGTTAAGTTCCTGCTGTGACAGAGGCCCAAGGGGGAGCCCTGTCTACCTCATGGCTTCCCTGGGAGGTGGCACTGTCTGAGGTCTGTAGGATGAGCCAGAGTCAGCTGATGAAGCAGAGAGGGAAGAGGACACAGCTTAAAGCCCTGCAATTTCTCCCCAGGAGCCAGCAGGAGGGTTGGAAGGATGTGCAGTGGTCACAGAGGGTGCAGGTGGCCCTTTGTTCATCTTTCAAGGGCAGCAAGAATCACCATGGTGTGTTCCACAGGAGCTGGGGTCCAGTGTGGGGGTGCAGGGCTCCCCCCTGCAGGTGCTGGAACATAAGCTGCCTGCAGAGGCTGGAAGCCTAGGCTGGGGCACAGTATTGAGGGGGGTGGGGGGGGAAGGGGCGGAGGGTGCTTCCAGATCAAACAAGGACCTGAGCAGAGACCACAGACTAGAACCCAGGCTTCAGGGAGCAGGTGGGAGTCAGGATGCCCTTCCTGCTCTCCACTCCCTGCTGAGAAAGGGGTCCCTGATTCCCTCTGCCCAGGTGCTCTCTCTGCTGTCTGCCTTAGCCACCACCCCACTCCCGGTGGCACAGTCCCTGCCCTGCTCCTCCTCAGCAGTCTGCTTTGCAGGACCAGTCTTCGTCTGGCCCCCGCCCCCCAGCCACTGGCTAACTATCCCCCTGCCCAGGCTCTGCTTGGGGGTCCCAAGTTCCCTAATGAAGATGCCACCCTGCAGTTTTCTAGATGTCCCTCCCTCCATCTGAGGGGACATGTGGAGGTACCCCACTGCCTTTGCTTTTGCCAGTCGCCCTGCCAACCCCATGGCCCCCTGGGAGATGTGCAGTCAGATCAGCATGCTGCCAGCAGAGCCCCCGAGGTGCTCTATGCAGCTCCCCAAGGGGTTAGCGAGGGGGATGGTGGGTTAGTCGGGTGCCCCCGTTGGGCCTCAGTAAGGAGGGGTTCGTGTGCATGTGCTTCCGTGCTGCTGTCTGGAGGGGGGTAGGGGTGGGCATTCCTGGAGCTTCTCCCCCTGGATTGGTGTGTGGGGCCCAGGGGGCTCCTGCTGCCTGCCCCAGCCCTGGTTTGCCTTGGCCTGGGACGTCCCACCAGGCACAGGCTGCCAGTTCTGCCAGCCCTGGAGGAGACATTTCCAGGAAGAACCTCTGGGGCTGACCACCACACACCACACCTGTCACAGGAACATCTGGAAGCCCCCCTGCCCGCTATGTCTTGGTGACATCAGGCCAGTCATCATGCTAGACAGGGATGTGCCTGTTACACGGGGAGTCACTTCTCCAATGGTATGGATGCCCCTTGCATATAGCACAAGGAGGTGGCATCTTGAGGGATGCCTGACTTCCTGGGGTGGAGACAGTTCCTGGGAGACAAGATAATTATGAATTATGGGTCACCTGGGAGTCCCAGGTTGAGTGGTCTACTGGTGCCCACCCTCCACAGGAGCAGGTGTGCAGTGGGCCTGTGGGAGGCCCTGAGCAGGCCCACACATGCAGCCTGCTGCTGTGAGCACTTCCTTACGCCTCTGGTCCCCGGGAGCACGGGCTCCTGCAGGTCTGCCCCAGTGCAGGGCAAAGACAGGCTGTCCTTCCTAAGGAGGGAGCACACAGGAGGGTGGCCTTAGGGTCCAGGGGAAGCCCCTGGGCCAGGATTCAGGAGGCACTGAGACCAGGCACTGCAGGACCCTGCGATAGTCACACCTGGCAGACGTGACGGTGACCGTGGTGCCCTTTGCAGGTTGTGTCACATCTCAGCTCCCGGGCTTCCCATTCAGAAATCACCATTTGGAGAACTAAACGTAACGATTGGTATCAGAGGTGCCTGAGGCCCCACGATATGGACCCAAAGCAGTCAGATTTGGAGCTCCAGCCTCCTCCCTCCACCCCCAAATGGCCCCCAGATACTGCCCCCCCCCGCACTTGCGCCCTCATCTTACCCCCTGTCCCTATCTCATTACAGGAAGTTCTACTACATCACCCTGCTGCGAGACCCCGTGTCCCGCTACCTGAGTGAGTGGCGGCATGTGCAGCGGGGGGCCACCTGGAAGACGTCGCTGCACATGTGCGATGGGCGCACGCCCACGCCCGAAGAGCTGCCACCCTGCTATGAGGGCACGGACTGGTCGGGCTGCACGCTGCAGGAGTTCATGGACTGCCCCTACAACCTGGCCAACAACCGCCAGGTGCGCATGCTGGCCGACCTGAGCCTGGTGGGCTGCTACAACCTGTCCTTCATCCCCGAGGGCAAGCGGGCCCAGCTGCTGCTGGAGAGCGCCAAGAAGAATCTGCGGGGCATGGCCTTCTTCGGCCTGACAGAGTTCCAGCGCAAGACGCAGTACCTGTTCGAGCGGACGTTCAACCTCAAGTTCATCCGGCCCTTCATGCAGTACAACAGCACGCGGGCGGGCGGTGTGGAGGTGGACGAGGACACCATCCGGCGCATCGAGGAGCTTAATGACCTGGACGTGCAGCTCTACGACTATGCCAAGGACCTCTTCCAGCAGCGCTACCAGTACAAGCGGCAGCTGGAGCGCAGGGAGCAGCGCCTCAAGAGCCGGGAGGAGCGCCTGCTGCACCGCGCCAAGGAGGCGCTGCCGCGGGAGGACGCCGAGGAGCCGGGCCGCGTGCCCACCGAGGACTACATGAGCCACATCATCGAGAAGTGGTAGTGGTGGCCGGTCGTGGGGGGTGGCCCCGCGGGGGGGTGAGGTCAGACACACGGACTGACCCACCGGAACTCTGGTAGGAAGAGGGTCCCAGATGTGCTCACCAGAAGGTAGATGTGCTGAATGAGGGTCAGGGAGTGGGGACATGGTGGCCTGGCGGGGTCTGAGGAATCTGCCAGTGCAAACCACCGTCCCCACCCCCTGGCCAGAGGAAAGCGTGCCTGAGGGATGCCGCAGGCAGGCCTGCGCAGGCCAGGACTGTCCCTCCTCTCCTGGCCCCAGCTCACGCACGGCGGCCAGCCGAAGGTCTAAAAACAAGAAACAGCAGAGAGTGCAGATCGGACTTGGGCCAGGAGCGCGTCCCACACCCACTGTGCACACCTGCTGGCTCTCTGCTCTGCAGGCCAGCAGGGGCCCAACACCAGCTCCAGGCACCTTTCCGGGATCAGGCCACCCAGGCAGCCCCTTGGCCTCCAGTGGCCCCAGTGCCCCTGGGCCTGAGTGAAGCCCCTTCTCTGGGCACAAAGGCAGCCCCTTGAGGTGTCCTCAGGAATGGAGCTCCTAGCTCACACATCTTCATGGTCAGGGCCCACCCTGCCTGAAGCCGAGAAGACTCTGGCCTGCCCCTGGGAAGCCCACTCTCTCTCTGGCCCAAGGTCAAAACACACAGTCTGGCTTCTTGCTTTGGGTCAGGAGATCAAAGCACACCTCCTGGGGCCCTTCCCCCCCATTTTCCACAGTCCTCAGCCTAAGAAGGGCTGCAAGGAGATGGGCCCACATGCACTGTCCCCCTCTGTGGACAGAGAGTAAGAAAAGAGTGGGAAGGCTGTGTCCAAGGATGCTACCACCTGTGTCTATGTACCTCCCCACCCAAGCTGGCCTTTGGGCCACCAAGCCAGACCAGCTCAGGCAGAAAGTTTCCCCTGCTCCACTTACCATTCTGACCCTCTGAGATTTGGTAAGACTATCCCTGGCCCCAGGGTCATCACTTAGACATTTATTCGGGGCTCATGCCCCACTGTTCCCACAACCACATGTGCAGAAGTACAATCAAGCCTCCATTGGCTAGAACACAGCCAACTGTACCTGCTGCCCATGAATCATATCTTGGGGCCACAGTGGTTTGCTATGGCCAGGGAAGGGGACTCAGGCTTTCAGATTATCAGAGTTGGAAGAAATGGCTCTCAGTGGCTCCCTAGTACCCAGATACACAGCCCTTCCCACCCTGGCCTCTCCCTGCATTTCCCTTGGCCCAACCCCTGACCACAAGCAGGTCAGGCCCTGTTCTTGGCAGCCCTGCAGATTGGAGAAGCCATGTTCCATATCCATTGTAGACACTTCCCCCATGCCCTACCTGTCTTGTGCTCCAGGAGGCCAGGCCACTGTCTTCTCTGGGGGTGCTCTCCCCACATGAGGCCCTGGGTTCTGGGATCAAAATGTGTGTCCCACACCCAAGGTGGACGAGTGCCCTCTCTCTCCAGGTGAGGACCCACACGTGCCTGGGGGCTACAAGCCTCCCTCACGAGGGCAGTGAGGGCCACGGCCAGCCTGCTGAGGACAGCAGCCTCGAGGGCAGATTCTACCAGGAACCCTCCTCTCTGCCCCAGGTTCTCCTCAGCCACCCCAGAGGTGTGGAAGCAAGGAACCTTCAATAGCACAGGAAACACTACAGTGTTGTCAAATGAGAGGTACCCAGGAAGAAGTAGCTTTTAGTCTTTGCCTGCCTGGCAAAGGTTATGGTGCCCATACCTCCTGCTTCCTACACCAACCACTTCATCTTCTAGTCCAAGGGCAGTGGTTAGCAGGCTGGGATGGGCACCACACCTACCCAGGATCACCCCGCAGAGTGGGTGTGTCACGCTGAGCAGGCCAGTGCCCAAGTGGTGTAGTGGTTCTTTCAAGGGGTAGTGAAGGTCAGTATGGGGGGGATCTGTTCTGACACTCATCCTTTGGGGCAGTCATGCTCCAGGGAGGAGGGTGGGACGTGTTCATGAGACCTCTGGGGTCTTGGACAAGCATGTGGGGTGCTCGGGGCTTGCTGTAGCTTTCATCAGGAGGTGGTCAATTCCACCTCCTGGTGGAAAGCTCAGTCCCGTTCTGCCTGAACCCCTGGGCACCCGGCCCTCCTGAAGTCGGCTTCCTGTGTGTGCCCCCTTGAGTGTAGGATCTGTTTTGTACATATTGGAATGTTTTAACTTATGATCCGTTGTCCCAATTCACACGGAAACACGGGTCTCTCCTTGGTTTCTTTGCTGCATCTGGAAAGCGGTCCCGTGGGGGGCCAGCACCCAGGCCAAGGCGCCCAGAGACAGCACCAGGTGCCAGTGCCCCTCGGCCCCTCACGCCTCCAGTCCGGCACTTCTGCTCAGGCCACCTGCATTGAGGTGAAAGCTCCTCGTGCCTGTAGCGCCTCCTCCGACACCACCACCTTCCGGGGCTCCACTGAAGGGGTGCCCCACCCAGCGGCTCTGCACAGGGCTGAGGAAACAGAGGCAACACGCGGTGAGCAGACAACCCACTCCTCACACAGACCTGCAACATCTCCTCCTGGAGGAGGAAACAGGGACGGCAAAATTGTCCGAGCAATGAGTCTGTGACCTTTTTGGGAACTGGAAGTGTTTCACTTGAACCCAGGAGCGTTTAAAGCTTTATTTATTTATAGCTTCTTATTAAAAAAAAAGAAAAAAGTGTTGAGAAGAAATCTTTTGGTTATTCATACAAGAAAAACGAGTTGATGATGGAAAAGCAAGTCATAATCATCTAATTGTTTTTGTCTAGGTCAAGAATGAATGTTAGCAGATGAAATAAACCCTTGACAAGGAGCCTCGGGTGTGCTGTGGTCTGTGGTAACAGCCGTCCGCCCGGCATGGCGTGGCCAGACCTTCTGGGTTTGATTTTCAAAATGAGCATCCGAGTACAGGGATGGACGCGGGAGCGGGGGCTCCCTCAGGTGCAGGCAGCCAGGAAGAAAGGAGTTCACGCACTTTCTCCCTGAGGCAGCCCTTTGCAAAAGGAAGAGGTCAACCTGTCATCGCCACGAAGCAGGGGTTAGTGGTCCTTAATTGCAACACTTGAGAACAGGAGCCCAGCTTAAAGTGAGGCTGAGAAACGCAGACACCGTGTGCTTCTCAGTGACCTCTTCCTCCTTCACTTTTAACTTGGAAAGATTTGCAGATGACAAGGCAAAAGAACAGTTCATGGACACCCGTAAACACTTAGCCTAGATTTACCTAGGTCAACGTTTTGTCGCGTCTTCCTGTCCTGCACTCACACTTGCTCTCTCTGTACGCAAACACGTGCACACGAGTACACACAGATATGTGTGTATGCACTCACACATACACTCCGACACACACACATTTTTCTGAAATATTTGAAAATAAGTTGCAGTCTTCAGAATACTCAGGCATGTACATCCTAAGAATGACATTCTGCTATGAAACTCAACCCTTTATCATCTCCTCAAATTTAACATAAACACAGTAATCCGAGCTAACATACATTCCCTGTCTAAATTTCCTACTTGTGCCCACGATGTCCTCAGGTCTTATTTGTGAGCCGAGGACTGTGCGGTGCTCAGCTATCCTGCTTCTCCCATCTCCTTTCACCAAGCAGAGACCCAGCCTGCACCGCCCACCTGTTCCCTTTCTTAGCACTGACATTTTAACATAGGCCACTTGTCCCTTAAAATGTCTGCATCAGTCTGATGGTTCTCTCATGATCAGATTCAGCGGCACCTGAGTGGCTCAGTCGGTTGAGCGGCCCACTCTTGATTTCTGCTTAGAGTCCCAGGGTTGTGGGATCAAGCCCTGCATTGGGATCCACACTGAGCGTGGAGCCTGCTTGGGATTCTGTCTCTCTCTCTCTCTCTCTCTCTCTCTCTCTCTCTCTTTCCCTCTGCCCCTCCCCCTTGCTCTCTCATGAGCTCTCTCTTTCTCTCTAAAATAAAAACTAAAAAGATAAACATTTGGGCACAAATGCCACACAGGTGAGGTGGTTTTGGCCACCAGCCCTGATGGATTTTAGTTCTCTGATGAGACAGGGAGGGAGGGCCCTTGCCCAAGGTCTCAGTGTGACCACAGGGCTGATAAAAGGAGTCAGCTCATTGCCTTGCCTTCAGGAAAATGATCTGTTGTGGGGGCCAGCTGTTGCTGGACGGTGTTACAGCTGGGGGCCCTAGTGCACCGACCTTGCGTTTCCACAAGGGTCCTGGGGAGAGCCAGTAGCCTGTCAGTTCCCAGTGACTGTCACATGAAAAACCCTAGAAAGTGTACCTTGGAGCTAGTGGGCCTAAGGGGGGTCTCCTTTTCCTCCCCTGCCAGAATTTGTATCTGGACACTCCTACCTCGCCCTGTCCACATCGTCGTCGTCGGGGAAGAACTGGGGGAGGGGCGGGGAGGGGAGGCTGAGGCTTCCTCCCCCACAGCTGCCTGTAGAGAGGAGCCCCTGAACAACTGAGAGGTGGGACAGAAACCCAGGAGATGGGGGCACCACTAGTTCCCAGGGGGCAAAGTGGCTGCCACCTGCTTGCCAGAGCTTTCCCACGTGGGGGAGAGAGTGAGGGACAGACACGGGTAACCCTTAAAACCCCAACCTTCAGATCCAAACCCCAACCTTGCTGACCATCTGAATCCATGAGGGAGTGTCTCTTTGGTAACAGGGTCCCTGCTAGGGAAGCATTCTACACGGAACCCCAGTGTGGAAAGACCTGTACAGCAAGCCACACCCCTTCCCCCCCACACAGCTTGGAATTGGCCCTCCCTAAACGTTTCATCTGGAGTCTGCAGGCTGGCTCCCCATCCGGGAATACAGGATGGACATGTCCACTGTGCAATGTGGGGCCAGGGTCCTCATCAGACAAAGTCAGTCGTGGAAATACCTCCCCGCAAGGATGAGAGTTTTCATCTTTCTGTTTAAAGTTGGAGGCCCCCTTTCAAGCCTTCCTGAGCCTGAGGCTAGGGAGGCTCCTGGGCCCTGCCCTGCTCACCCCGTCCCTGCACTAGGCTGTAGCCCTGCCACTCCCACAAGTCCCACCGGGTCCTACCGGGCTCCTTCAGTCTCTGGGTTCCTGGGTTCAGAGCAGCCCCCCACCCCCTTGTGGCCAGCTACCACCCAACCCCATCCAGCCCACCGCTGCCTCCTCTGCTGTCCCCTTTTCACACACCCGCCATGACCAACAGCAGCCACTTCCTGGGGTGGGCCTGCTACTCACATGCTTTACCTGGATTCTCACCCCAAAACCTGGATTCTCACCCCAAAACCTCTGGCTAGAGCTCATCCTGCCCCAGGGCCTGCGTGCTTCCTCTTCTCTCTTCCTGGAGGAAAGTCATCCCTACTCACTCCGCCTGGTCATGGTTCCCTTTTCAGTGGCACAGGGAGAAGCCCATGTGCTCCCAGCCCCAAGTACACGGGCTCCCTGAGGGCTAAATCCAACCTAAGCTTAGGGATGGCAGCCCACAGCCCCCACCCAGGAGCATGGACCTCTAGACTAGGAGGCCGTCAGAGGGATCTGTATCCATTCGTGTCACGGGGACCCTTCCCTTTCTGGCTGACCAGCCCCCTCCCCACGAAATCCTCCTGCCTTAGTGCACCAGGGTGCGCACCCAGCCCCCTCAACATGGCCTAGCTTGAAGGGCTTCACCCTCCCGTGCCAGGAACCCCCCTGCTACAAGGAGCTGGCGCTGGGTCCCGTCCCCGCTGCTGCACCAGAGAACCTCTCAGGAGCACTGCGTGTTGTCAGATCAGAGTTGGGACTCCACCTGGCCCACTGACCTGCTGTCAGCCCTTCTCTGTGAAATGGCCCAGGCCAGGACACATCGCACACTAGGCCGTCATCCCCAGCTCCAGCTCTGACCTCAGACAAGGGGAGGGTGCACAGAGACCTGACCCTTCCCGCCACCAGCTCGGTCACACCCACCACACTGCCCACCAAAGAGCAAAGCCACAAGGGCTATAGCCTCTACTGTGGCCTGCTCTCTCCTTTCCCTTTCTTTCCCTAAAGGACCGTGACAATATTCCAGGTCCCTGCCCACCAGCCCCATCCATCCCCACCTGGTCAGCGCCGTCTTGTTTCCTGCTCCTAGAAGTTGGGTGAGTCACCCACCCTGCCTTCTCTACTTGCCAAACAAATACAAAGACCCTCCTGGTCCCATCCCTGCTGGACCCCTCACTTCCCTCCCTCCCCAGCACAGCCCACCCAGTCCTGGGGCCTTCTTGGCTGTGGCCCTAGGCTCTAAGTGGGACGAGGCTCCTGGGCAGGCCCAGAGGAGGAATTTGAATTTACACGGCACTGCCCACACCTTTCCCAAAACATGCTTTTTATAAAGAAATTGCTCACATCCTGACTTCAAGTCTCCATTCCCTCTGACATGGGTTTAATTTTTCTTAATTTGTCCATTCAAGCTAACAGTGTCTCTTGGTTAGAACCAGCATGTTATGGCTCTCCCTGTCCCCCCTCTGCTTCCCCTCCTCTCTGGGTGCCCAGAGGACACTCCTATCCCCAAGTGATGAGTGACAGGGTGCTCACACAGGCTCCCCCTCCACTGTCCCCCAGCTACCTTGTCAAGAGGGCCAGCAGGCCCTGGTCAGGACCAGCCAGCCTCTTTCCTCGCCAGCTCCACTGCAGGGTGGCCAGGGTGGTCAGGACACAGGATCTAGCCTCATGTCTTAGGTGAGGCACAGAGACCCCTCCCGAGAGCCAGTGTGTCCCCTCTGGTGATCTGCTGATGAACCCCCCTCAGTTCTCCCAGCACTGTCACCCCACTCTCCAGCCCCCACCTGTGCTGCAGGGACCCCCATCCCCACAGCAGGCAGGAGTTCTTAACCACCATCCCCACCCCCAACAGACAGGTTACCCTCCCAGCAGCCACAGGAAGCCTGCTTTTCTGTCTAAATTTGCCACACAGCCATTTCTACTCCCTTGCAGCAGCCCCCTCTTGCAAATGCATGGCTCTGAGGTCCCAAGCAGGCTGGCCATGGTCCCCCTTTCTGCTTCGCTCTCAGCCCATCCACTATGTTTCCAGTGCCTGACCCAGCAAAGGCCGTGAACACAGAGCGCTGCGACCTAGGGTGCCTTCCCCCTCCTCTCTTCCTGAGGCGCCTCACCCCAGTGCCCCCAGCAGCTTTCCACCCTCCCTTCTAATGGGCTTGTCCTCACCAGCCCTGTCTTCCCACCCCCTTCTATAGCTCATCAAAACCCTAGAGACTTCTCAGTGAAAGGAAGCCTAGGGAAAGAAGCCACTTTTCTTTCTCAAACATAAAGCCAAGCATTCAAAACGCAGCCTCTCTAAGACTCGAGGGAGCCGGCCTGGAGCCTTGCGGCTGGGACTCAGCAGTCTGCTTTGTTCTGGGTGGTGCCCGCCTTCCCCAGGAGCCAGGAGGCAGGATTCAGCCCGGAGCTCCAGACAACATGGTTTGTGAGGAGCCCAACACATGAGCCCAAGAGATCCACAGTGGCACTGTCTCCAGGGAGAGGCCTGGAGAGGCCTGGAGAGGCCTAGCTATCTCCAGGGAGCGGCCCGCTGTGTGACAAAGCCACACTCACAAGGGCTGTTCTAAGTGGCTCTGGCAAGAAGGGCTTCCAGGGGACTAAGGTGTCCAGAGGAACCGAGACCTGCCCAGATCACTCTCACGTTGTTCCCGAGCATGCTGAGAGGTGCCCTCGGGAAGTGGCCTGGAGGTCCTGCTGGTTTTCAGCTGGCACTCCATGCGGGAAGTGATTTGTTCACTTCAAATGATTTTGGGGACCCCTGGTTGGCTCAGTCTAAGTGTCTGACTCTTGGTTTCGGCTTAGGTCATGATGCCAAATTCGCGGGTTCGAGCCCCACATCAGGCTCTGTGCTGGCAGCACAGCTCCTCCCCTACTCATGCTACCTCTGTCTCAAAATAAAGAAAAAACAATCTTAAACTCCGGCATCGCAGGAGAGCCTGCCAGCTGTCCCTCGATATCTGTCTTCCCCTCCTTCCTTAGCAACAGAACCTCCACGTATCAGTGGGACCACAGCCAGCTGGGATCAAGACCATGCTCCCAGCCCCCTCACAATGATATGTGGCCACACTACTAAACTCTGGCCAATGGTATGCAAGAGATGATGCTTGCAGCTTTGGGACACAATCTTGAAAGAGAAGTAGTGGACATTTCTTCTTCCCTGACTCCTACCTAATGGTTAGAATGAGGATGTGATGGCTGGAGGTCAAGCAGCCACTTTGGCCCATGAAGTAGACGCCTCGTGTTGAGGATGGTCAAGCAACAGGATAGGTTCCTGGTGATTATGGAACCACCCTACCAGCTTTGGGCTGCCTACCTCAAGATGTGTAAGAGAAAAATAAACATGTCCCTTGCTTAAGTTCTTAGCTGCTTGGGGTTTCTGTCACTCTCACCTGAACCTAATCTAACAACGGGCTACATGGCACAGCCACTACAGGTGGTATTTCTGCAAAGGCAACCCAGCTGGAGTCTGCAGCCCAAGTGGCAGCACCTCCGTTCCAGACACTCCTGGGGATGCACTGCTTCAAGACTGCCCCCTGCTGTTCTTGACTCAAACGCATGCGGAGGGCGGGGGCTCTTTCCTGTGTACCCTTTTGTACCTTTTGAATTTTGAAGCATGAACAAATTACCTGTTCAAAACACAGCTGGCTGAAACTAAACCCAAAAGCAAAATGGAAGATAAGAGGTACGTTCATGACAGTGATTTTCTCAGAGTTCAGGGAACACAGGGAGGGTGGGACTCAGCTTGGAGGAATCCAGGAACTTCAGCTTTCTAACAGTTTACGTGTTCATACAGACGGACCTGAGGCACAGTCATTGGGAAAGTTGGGGTGAGGACAGAGCCCTTGCTGCCTCCCTCTGCCAACAAACACCAACTCAGCACAGCCCGGCAAGCACCACTGGGGCCACCCAGCCTCTGGCCCCGGCCCTCCTGACGCCCTGTGCCTGACCCCCCTGCCAGAGGGAGGACTGATGACACCCTCGCCAAGCCAGCACCATCTGACCGAGTGCCTGGGCGAGAAACCAGACAGCCACCATCCTTTCCCTCAGTCCTTTCTACAGCTCCTTTAAGGGACCTGTTCCTTGGAAGGCCACGGTGTGAGCTGTACTTGGCCAGCTTCTCCTGCAGGGGCTTGGTCTCCCTTCAGGGATGGGCAACCCCGGGGCCTCATTCAGACAGGATGGAGTGACAGGAGGGCACCGAGTCAGGCTCCTGCCACAGCCCCGCCTCTGCTCCCTCCCTGGCGGATCAGGAAGGAAGGGGCTCTGCGTGTGTCCCCTCAGGCAGTTCTGCGCACCCCCCTTTTACCCTCACCCATGGCCATCACTGGGTCCTGAGCTTCCCAGCCTAGTAACCAGTGTGGAAAAGCGATCTCCAGCTCCTCCACTTAGCAGTTTCAAGGCAAACTCTTCATCAAGCATGTGTTTTCCCGCTGTAAAAGGAAGGCTGGATTCCTTTTCAGAGGCAAGCAGCCAACAGCTGCTGGACCCCCCGGGGGGCACACGGTGTCTGGAGCTGGAGAAGGAAGGGATGCAGGTCCTGGGGTCCCAGAGGCTGTGACCCCTACGTGCCCTCCTCCTGGGATCACGACCTGGGTATGCTGCTTGCGCTTGAATCCCTGACCCAGGGCTGCTTCTGGGGACACGAACCTGAAGAAGACCCTGACCCGGGGCAGCCACCAGACGCCCACCTCCCGTGTTGCTTCTCCCCCACCGTGGGGCCCCCTGGAGGCTGTTGAGAGGAAAGCCAGCCCGCCTCACATACTCGCCCTAGGAGCAGGCCTGCAAGGCGGCCAGAGGTGTGGAGATGCCAGCAGCGGCCACCTTGTGTGGCTCCCAGACTAGTGCAGAAGGAGCCTCTGGGGCCGCTGGGGCAGTAGTCGCGTTACAAAAGGTCCCTCTCTACCCCCGCTTATTCAGGCCTCTTCTCAGGAAGGAAAGAAAGGGTAGAGGGGGAGGGGAAGGGAAAACCAAGCCTGGTTACGCCCGCTAACAAAGCTGCTCCCACTTTAGGCCAGCCCATCCAAGGCAGACGTCCCTCATGGAAGGACAAACCATAGCCGTGGGCTTATGCTGTGCACATTACATGCTGTATCTGTGCCACGTGTTTCACGCTGTCTATGTCACTTGCTGTGCCTATTTTGTGCCACATATGTCACATGCTATACGTGTTAGACGCAATGTACGTTCTGTGCTATAAGTGTGTACGTGTTTGTGTGGTGTGTATGTCGCATGCTATGTGCATGTTATATCCTGTGTGTAGCATATAGCATTACTCTATTACGTGTCACATGTGATACATGCCATATGCTATGTGTGTTACATGCTGCAATATTATTCACTGTGTTACATGCTATACATGTGCACATGCTATAAATTATTTGCTATGCACAGTTTATACTATATGTGTGTTATGTGTTACGTGTTATGTGTGTCACATGCAAGTCCTTGCAGACACTGGCTGGGTGAGTCCAGTCCCAGGAGGAGGTGGGGCTCGCTGCAGCGGACCGAGCCCTTTCGAGCTCTGAGCTCCCTCAACTCAGGGAGTACGCCCACCAAGTGCTGCTAGAGGATCACAGGCCAGGCCCAGAGTCTCGAGCTGCGCAGAAAGCTGGGCCTGATGAGAGCATGGCCCACAGCAGTGGACCTTTGTTCTTTTAATGTCTCTGACCTGTGACTGTTCCATAATCTGCTCATCCATTCTCCTCTTGTTGGACACTGGGCTGTTTCAAACTCTTAGCTATTTATAAAAACAGTTGCTATTAAATTGTTTATGTTCTCCTTTCTCTTGTGTAAATAGCAAAAAGTGGAATTTCTGGGCCATTTAAAAGTACATCGTAACTTTATAACAAACTTGCACTTTTTGAAAGTGTTTGAACTCATTCACCGTCATAAGCAGAGGATGTCTATTTCCATTGCTACCCATCCCTGCCAACCTTCGTTCAATTTTAGTCATTCTACCAGTTAAATAACAGCATCTCAGATGGTTTTTAATTTGTATTACCTAGATAGTTAATGATGTTAAGTATTTTTTCAGATGCCTATGAGCAATCGAGATATCTTCTTTTGCGAAGTGTATCTCTTACTCATTTTTTGAAATTGTGTTGTCTTTTTCTTATTAATTTGTAAGAACTCTTTACATCTTCTTTTCTTAAGTTTATTTATTTATTTATTTTAAGAGTGGGGAAGGGGCAGAGAGAAAGGGACAGGGGAAGAGAGAATCCCAAGCAGGCTCAGCGCTGACAGCCAGCCATGAGCTCATGACTTGGGCCGAAATCAAAAGTCATACACTTAACTGACTGAGCCACCCAGGCGCTCCTCTTTATACTTTCTTGATAGATATTCTTTGTCAGATGTATGTGTTCTGAATGTCTTCTCCCAGTCTTTAGCTTGGCTGTTTATTCTCTTGATGAATACTTTTGATGAAGAGAAGTTCTCAATTTTAATAAAATCTAAATTATTAATTTTTATTTATTTTTTGGTTAGTATTTTGGGGTCTTTTCAGCCAAATAAATGTAAGCATAAATGTTATATAATACTTCCAGGAAGCTTCCTTAAAAGGGATAGGGTAGGTTCCTCACCTTTCTTTCTCCTATCCTGCTGCCTGGAGCTCATATGTGATGGTTGGTGCATTAGCACCCATCTTAGACAATGAGGTGATCCTGGGAAGGGAAGCCATGTGATAAAAGGAGCCTGAGACATCATGAGGACACCGTACTAACCCTAAATATATATAAATATATGAAACATAAAGATAATTCGCAAACTCACTAATTATTCTTCTGTTTTCACTTTATTTTCAAAACTTCTCTGCAGTTCTTTTTTTTTTTTAATTTTAATGTTTATTTATTTTTGAGAGAGACAGAGTGAGAGTGAGCAGGAGAGGGGCAGAGAGAGAGGGAGACATAGAATCCGAAGCAGGCTCCAGGCTCTGAGCTGACAGCACAGAGCCCGATGTGGGGCTTGAACTCATGAACTGTGAGATCTTGACTTGAGCTGAAGTCGGATGCTCAACCAACTGAGCCACTAAGATTCCCCTAAATCATCAGTTCTTAATTCTTATCATCTATTTGAGTCACATAGTAAGCTTATAAAAGTAGGGATGCCTGTGATTCAGGTTGAGCCTGAGTGGGAGGCCCAGGCACCCAGGTTTTCAAATAGGATGTAGTCTCCTCTCTCTATGGACTGTCAAGGTTGAGAATTGGTGCTTGAAATCAGTGCTCTGTTCTTGGCTTGAAAGTGTGAGCATTATGATCCAGATGGTGAGCTTTTGGCCTCTGGTGAGAAATGGACTAATACTTCATAAGTTACATGAAGTAGAGTTGGACTCATAAGTTCCAAATGTGCCTTGAAATATAGACAAAACCTGCCGGCCAGCCAAACAAACTAGCTTACTTAAAGAGTATATGCATGGGCACCTGGGGGGCTCAGTCGGTTAAGCATCTAACTCTTGATTTCAGCTCAGGTCATGATCTCATGGTTCATGAGATTGAGCCCCACAGCAGGCTCTGTGCTCACAGTGCAGAGCCTGCTTGGGATTCTCTCTCTCTCTCTCTCTCTCTCAAAATAAATAAACTAAAAAAAAAAATAGATTATATGCAGTGGGGAGCAGTGGGGAGCAGTGGAGCCCCTGGATCAGGAGCCAGAAGGTCTTGGTTCCCAGAGGAATGACTTTGGGCCAATTATAACCTTAGTTTCCTCCTCTGAAATCTGCGTCTGTTAGAAAAGGCACCTGCCTGGTACCCAGATTGTTGGGAGGACAAAATAAGATGGAAGGTGGACTTCAAGTGTCCTTGCATGTGACGAGTGGGCATGTTCCTGATGTCCCTGTACCGCAGACAAGGAGACAGTATCTTCAGCCACACGGCATGCTGAAGGGTTCCGTGCAGAGCCGTGCTCCCTTCAGAGCTTTATGTTGGGTCACCAGATCTAGGCCCAGGCCGCCTGCCACCAAGAACAATGGCCAATGTTGTCTTTTGGACCCAATGCCTCAGAGAATGAAGTGAAAGCTGTTGGTTTTCGCCCTGGAAAATGGAAAAGACACAGACACACGTCCCCACAAAATATGCACAAAATATCCCCACTGCCCAGCATGAGCCTAAAGTGAGAACACATGTTCTACAGGGTCACCTCCACTCCAGACAGAGACAGACAGTGGCCACTGCAGGCAAGGAGTGGGACAACCTGTGAACAGGGGTGTGGCAGAGAATAAACCAGTGAGTGGTTAGTCCTCCAAAGGTGAGTTGCTTGTGGATGCGTTGGGGCTGTTGTTCCCTCCCTCTAGAAGGAAGCAGCTGTCTGCCCTTGGTACCTGTTATAGACTGAATTATGTGCCCCCCAAGGTCATAGGTTGAAACCCTAATCTCCCAAGTGACCGTATTTGGAAATAGGGCCTTTCCAGAGGTTATAAGGATGGGGCCCTAATCCAGGAGGTCTGGTGTCCCTGTAAGAAGTGGGGGGGGGGGGGGGGGGGGAGGGGGGGAGAGACACTGGGATGCGTGTCCACTGAGAAAAGGCCAAATGAGAACCCAGGCAGGAGGTGGCCATCTGCAAGCCACGGGGGGAGGCCTTAGGGGAAACCACCCTGCCAGCACCCTGATGTTGGATGTCTAGCCTCCAGAACTGGGAGAAATACATTTCTGTTGTTTAAGCCCCTTGGTCTGTGATATTTGTTACAGCGTCTGAGCAGACAGATGGTGCCCACATAGCCTGGGGTTTGTTCTGGACAGTCAGGATGGGGCTGGAGAGCGGCAAGTAAAATGTCCGCAGAGCACAGCCTCCCCAGCCCAGCTCTATACCCTTGCAGCCGGGCCTGGCAGAGTAGGGCCCCTCCAGCACTGCCAGCCCCAAATCATGCCCCTTTCCCCACCCCCCACTCCACTCACAACATCTGCTTATCTTCCAAGCCTCTGGGTCCAATATGGGGACCACAATTTCTTCTCTGGTTTTACAAGGTAGATTCACTTGAGAGCTTTCACTCTGAAGAGCATTATAATCCTGTTGTGGAAATAAACAAAGACCACCCAAATGAGAACAGGCAAAGGTGATTTACTCAGAGTTTGCCATTCAAGGGGGCCAGCCACCAAGTGAGCTTTGGCAGAGACTCAAAGGCAGAGAGGGAAGTGAGGAAGATTTATAGCAGAGAAAACGACAGGCTTCAGGTGTGCCACCGCTGGCGCGAAAACTGAGTGTTGAATCTACGTAATGGGTGTATGGGTGTCAGTTTTCAACCTTTCTCACTTTATGCACCTTAGAAAATTTCAGAAGTTGGAGGAAGATGCTGGATCTGTAGTTTCACTTAAACATAACACTGACCAGCAGCTACAGAACATGAGTCACTAGCTTGAATCGAAAATCCCACATTTTTATTTGCATGTGTACATATTTGTTTTTACAGAGAAGTACCAAATGTCAGGGATCACCATTTGAGGCAGAGGGCCACCGATGGGCAGTCCCTGCAGGAGTGGCCTCCCTGCTCCCTGGACCCCACAAATTTCCACACACTCTGCTGAATGCCACAGGCAGCTTCCTGGGAGGCCAGCCCTCTGCCCTCAGGCTTCCTGGCCCTGGGCCCCCTCCACACACAAATGCGTGGCCTCCGTCTTAGGTAGAATTGGCATGCACTCCTATGAAAGGCGGTCCTCTATCTCCAGCCTCAGCTACCCCATCACACTCAAGAGTGGCCAACTCGACTTTTACCCCCACCCCCACCCCCACCATGGAGCTCCTTGGCCCCAGGCTCATGATGGTCACACAGGTCTGAGGGCTAATGAGGTATCTTGATTTGTGTTTCTCTCTCGGTGAGTCAACCAGTCAATCAATCTGCATCTAACTTCAAAGTCCCAACACCAGCACCTTGGTCCCACAGGTCATGACACAGGCCTCCTCCCTGGGTCGTGGCTTCCCTCTAGACCCTCCATGTGTCATCCACACATGGCTGCTCTGAGCCATGCCAAGTTACTTCTCTGCTCAAGACCCTCCAGTGGCTCTGAGGAAAAGCCAGAGTATTAAGCATGGACCTCAAGGCTGTATGTTGGCAAACTATAGCCCACGGGCCAAATCTGGCCCACAGCCCATTTTTGTCAATGCACCTTATTGGAACATGGCCACACACATTCTCTCACTATTATCTGTGGCTACTTTCTGGCTACAACAGTTCTCTCTCCCTCTGGCCCTAGAAGTCGCCATGAAGAAAGATACTCAAGCAGTGCCATAGATAGGCCCACTTAGAAAGCAACCAAAGCCTGTAGCTACGAGCCAGCCATGTGTGTGCACCGCTTTGGAATGTGGGTGCGCCAGCCCAGATGACTGTGGCCCCAGCTGACATCTGACACCAAGTGGAAAGTGCCCAGTGGAGCCCTTGTGAAGCGCCTGACCCCACAGACTGGATGAGTACAAAACATGGTTGCCGCCATTAAACTTGCAACAGAACCACTTGCAATCCCATTCTGCCTTCCTCGTATGGTAAACACACCTTTAATTACATAAAAACATCTGTTTTCCTTTGATAATAAGCATATATATGCATACGAATACTTTCGTACATCTATCCATATGTCTTGGTTGGTTTGCTTCACAAAGTGGGATCCTGTTCCACACTTTGTGCATCTTGATTTTCTCACTCAGCTTCTACAAATCCCTCTGGAATCTTCCACTCAGGCATTCGTGCAGTGTCTGTCGTGGCTTCCTAATGTTCCAGGTGCAGATGACTGTCATTTGCTCAGCCATCCCTGGCAGAGGGGCAGACACTGTGCCCTGCTCTGCGGCCGATGCTGATTTTATCCACAGCGCTTTATTTCTATCACGATGGCTGGGCCTGAACATAGATGGATTTTAATTTTAACACACGCTGTGCAACTGCTTTCTGGGTAGCCTGACATCCAACCACTGGAAGACTGGGCTGCTTCTCGCTGTGGACACAGGGCCTACAAGAGCAGAGGGCTGTTGCCAGCTGCACGGGGCCGGCGTGCTCCTGTTCTGCATGTATCCAGCACAGCTCTGTGCAAACCCTCTGACAAATCCATGTCCCGTGGTTTCTCCAAGCTTCTCAGACCCAGCTGAACTTCATCAGCTATCCAACACTGCTAGGTGTAGATAAAAATCACACCCAGAGGCACCTTGGTGGCTCACCCGGTTAAGTGTCCGACTCTTTTTTTTTTCTTAATAGTTTTAAGTTTTTTATTTAGAGAGAGAGAGAGAGATTGAGCGAGGGAGGGGCAGAGAGAGAGGATCCCAAGCAGGCTCTGTGCTGTCAGCACAGAGCCCGATGGGGGGCTCGAACTCACAAACTGTGAGATCATGCCCTGAGCTAAAACCAAGAATTAGACACTTAACCAACTGAGCCACCCAGGTGCCCCCATGCATCTGACTCTTGATTTCGGCTCAGGTCATGATCTCACAGTCATGAGTCCGAGCCCCATGTCAGGCTCTATGCTGAGCCTGGAGCCTGCTTGGAATTCTCTTTCCCTCTGCAGGCCCAGACCTCTGGGGTCTCCACCCCTGTTCTGAGCCCTTCTGGTGTCCTCTTGTGTAGAGAGTACTGCCAAACCACACACACCTGTGGCCACTAGTCCTGAGGCGGAAGCATCTAAACCAGAGGTTCTCAGCTGTCTGAGATCACAGAGCCCTTGGTATCTCCAAAACATTTAACAAGTGTGTATATGCTAATAACAGTAGCTGCTTGGAAGCCATATACATAAATTGAAAGAGAACTATTTTTATTACATTCTGAAATAACTGCCATTAGTTACTAACAGGATGTGCGAGCCTACTGGTGCCGCACAACTTCTCAGACCTCACAATCCGATGGGACTCCACCTGCTCCCAGTGATTTCCACGTGATACTAGAGCCCCCCTTTGCCAGGGCAGGGTCCTCAAAAGGGCTGGAGTGTAATTTAGTATGGAGACGGTCACAACCTGGAGTGCACAGCCCCACTGTGTTTAGCAGATGGATCTGCATCCCCTTGGGCTGAGCAACCCCACGTCCAACTGCTCAGGAACTCCCCTCCCCTCGCTCCTCCACCTGGCCAGTCCTCAGAACCCAGAAGCCAAAAGAATCAAGAAAGATCTGCAAGCAGCGGTGGGTCCTGGGCCAGGGCAGCAGCTACCGAGGCGGGAACCTGGGTCTGGGTGGTCACTAGCATACAGCACAGGTGCCTCCCACTCCCAGAACCCCATGTGTGCATGGGGATGCCCCCGGATGCTCGAATGGCCATCACCTCACAGGAGACACCTCACAGGACACCATGAGGAGGCAGGAAAGGGACCCTGCTGGTGGGACGCAAACCAGCAGTTCCTGCTGCTTGTGGTCCCACCACTGCCGGGGACCAGACCCTGAAGGACTGCGGGGACAGCCGTCAGGCCCGTCCTGTGCCACTTGACACAGAAACCAAGACCAGACTCTGTCCAGCAATGAACCAGATGCTGTCCACACACCTGGGCTGGACTAGTGTCTGTCCTGGGTCTCTGCAATCCCAGGGAGCCAGCCCTCCAGAGCTGCCCCATTCTCGAACACAACAGGGGGCACAGTAGATGCTTTATATAAAGACATTTAAAAGAATAGACTACACAGAAAGAAGGGGAAAAAACAATATTCGCAGTATTTATTTTTGACTTGAAAACATAGGCTATTTATCTTGTTTTCCTATGCTTTTCAGATTTTCTAAACCACTTAGAGGTATCACCAGAATAAAATTTTTAAAGCGACGTTTGACTCACACAGCCCTGAATTCCTCTCCATCTAAGTGGGCCAAAGTCTGACAAGGGAGATCTCAAAGTCACATGCCTTCAGGTGCCTGGCGAGATGAATAAATGAGAGCAGCACTGAGCATAAGGCAATAGGGAGTGGTGGGGACTGCAGAGAACCAGCTGCTCCCATCTCCAGCTGTTGCCACCATAATCTTAAATCATCATAAAAGCTCTGAAAGCTGTCCTGTTTTGAAGATAGAAACAGGAGAGGCAGAGCCCAAGATGACACAGCAAGAAGCAGCTGCCAGATGCTCCTGGGAGGACACAGGCTGTGCAGGAGCGCGGGACGCGGGCGCCACCTGCCGGCCGCAGAAGGTCAGCTCGTGGTGGCTGAGCCTGTCTACGCCACGCCTGTGACCGGACCGGGAGCAGCGCCCCCGCGCGGGAGGCAGCGAGAGGGATGCCCGGGGCCTCATTTCACCCTCTCAACAAGGCTCATTTCACCCGCTCCAGAGCCTGGAACCTGCTTCTGATCCTGTGTGTCCCTCTCTCTCTCTCTCAACAAGGCCAGCCTCACGGAGGCGTCGCCAAGAGGTGCGGGGCAGTGAAAAGGTGTGAAAATCTCCAAGTGTCAATAGGGAAAACATATCAGTGAGACTTAAGCAGGCATACAGAGTAGAATCTTTAGGGCCTTGGGGTAGGGAAAGATTTTCTAAACAAGCAAAAGAGAGCATAAACCAAAAGAAAAAGATTGCTATTTAGAAAATGTCTCCATTAAAATTGAGAAGTTCTGGTCTTTAAAAGACATCATAAAAAAATGAAAACAACAAGGGCACCTGGGTAGCTCAGTCGGTTAAGAGGGGAAAACAATATTTGCAATACATATACTTAAAAAATGATTCATACTCAGAACATATGTATACACGTATTTATATATATACATACATTATAAATGTATATAAATGTATATAAATTATAAATATAAATGTATATATATGATGTGTATATATGTATATGTCTATGTATACACGTATATATGTATATGTATATATGTGTATATATGTATATACATATGTGTATATACGTATACGTATATACACACATATATATATATTTTTTTTTTAAGTCTGAATCAACAAGGAAAAACGTTGACTCAATGGCGTAAAACCTAAAACTTGCTACTTCCTAAGAGGCCCAGTAAATGTGGGAGAAGATATCCAATTTCGTTTTCAAAGAAGCACAAATTAAAACAATGATATGCAATTTCCCACCACTAAATTAGCAAAAAATTAAAACCTCTGTAAGTATAGAGTGTTAGGAAAGACTTACGGGGAAGAAAAGAATTTTCATACACAGCTAGTGGAAATGCAAAATGCAGCAATCACGGGACCTCCTCTTGACATCTAATAAAGGTGGATATCTAACAGAGGTGCCTCACAGCCCAAGATTCCTCTCCTTCCAGTGTGTACCCAAGAGAAATGACCACAAGCGCACCAGGACCTGTGTAAAACAAGGTTTACAATAGCAAAAGACCTGAAAACAACCCGAATGGTCATTCACTGGAAAGGCAGGGGGCGAGCCAGCTTGCATGTTCCCACGGTGGACTAGTTTACAGCAAGGAAACTAGCAAACAGGCTGCACCCACGTGCACAAACCTCAAAACTAAATGTCCACATACCTGACGCATGCACAGGATTTTTGTAAAGTTCATTTACATAAAGTTCAAAAAACAGGTAAAACTAAATAATGTTAAGACAGTGTTTCTCAACCTATTTTTCTTTATCACCTGCCAAAGGAGACTTTTTAGAGATTTTTTTTTTTCCTAAAATGTCAACCTCCCATGAAATTTTAATTCCGCAGATACGCTGTATGTCTGTTCCTATATTGTGGCTCTTTGGAGCACCATAAACCACTGTTGTCTAGGTATTTTTTTGTTTGTCCCCAACCAAGAGCCAATTTTCACCCCCACGAAACAATATTGCCCCCTGAAAATGCTTGGGTTAAACCATGTGAAATCATCTATATTCAATTTCATATGGTTCAACCTAATACATTGCATTACTTACATATCCAGTAGGGAAAACTGTAAAGAAAAGCAATGATTAATACTTTTAGAAGTATGACAACCTCAGGGTGCCTTGGTGTCTCAGTTGGTTAAGCGTCCAACTTTGGCTTGGGTCATGATCTCACAGATCATGGGTTTGAGCCCCATGTCGGGCTCTGCACTGACAGCTCAGAGCCTGGAACCTGCTTCCGATCCTGTGTGTCCCTCTCTCTCTCTGCCCCTCCCCCACTTGTGCTCCATCTCTCAAAAATAAATGTTAAAAAAAGTCTAAAAAGAGAGAGAAATACGATAACCTCTAGTAGAGCGAAGGGGTCAGGATCAGGGAGGGGCACATGAGGAGGAGAGGAGTTGTTTCTAAGTTACCTGGAATGTTCTCCTTCACAACCTAGGAGAGATGTATTGTTTTATTATGAATCTTTAGACTGAACAGATATATTTTTTACACTCTCCTTTGTATAAGACATAGTTCAAAATTTAAAATTTCAAAAGAATGTAGCACAGAGGTGTTCTACAACACATTTTCTGTGTTGGTCCATGTTTTTAGGCGTATCCAGGTGCAACAAGCATTTGTGACACACCCCACTACCTTCCAGTTGTGTAATTGTGAGCAATTAATTACACAAAGCTCCTAAATTCCTGTGTCTCAGTTTCCCCACCTGACAAAATGGCAATAAAAATAGCATCTACCTAAGTCGGGGATCATGAAGATTAATTAATTGGCATCTGTAAGGTGCCTGGCACAATATGTGGCAACTGAGCTGCCACACAAGAGCCCTAGGAAGATGACTTCCCTGGGAGGGGGTGGCGGTTGCAGACCTCACAACTCAGCAGAGACTCCCCAGCCCCCTTCTAACTGACAGTCACTATGCAGCTATATCAGAATCCATCTGAAGCTCCAGGCTCAGAATTATTCCACCAGTCCAAACTAAGAGGACCATCAGAAGTCAATTTGTGGACTTTGACCCCAGGAATACACCCATTTGTTCATTCTTTCATTCCTTTGACCATCTGGCATTTCCCTCATGACTGTTGCTGTTCTGGGCCGAATGAGAGGAGGAAGGATCTCTACAGTCCAAACCTCATTCTCAAGAGGCATGCTTGGCTCTCTGGCCCAGGCTCTTCGGTGCCTCCAGTCCCCACCAATATGACAAAAAATGTGCAAGACCCGTATACCATAAACCACAAAACATTGCTGAGATAAATTAAAGAAGACCTACACAAATGGAGAGATAAGCTGCGTTCATGGTTTGAAGACTCATTATCGTAAAGATGTCAGTTCTCCCCAGATTGATCAAAGATTAATGAAATCCTAATCAAAATCCCAGCAAGATTTTTTGTAGCAATTGACAAACTGATTCTAAAATTTATGTGGAAATTCAAAGGACCTAAAATAGCCAAAATGTCTCTGAAGAAGAACTAAAAGAACTTACACTACTTGATTTCAGAAAGCCACAGAAATTGACACAGTGTGATATAGATGTGAAGACAGACACATAGCTAAATGCAACAAAATAGACCCACAAATATACAGTCAGTTAATTATCAACAAAGACGCTAAGGCAATTCTATGGAGAAAAGATCATCATTTTCAACAAATAGCCTTATACACAAAGGAGGAGGAGGAGGAGGAGGAGAAGGAGAAGGAGAAGAAAGAAGAAGAAGAAGAAGAAGAAGAAGAAGAAGAAGAAGAAGAAGAAGAAGAAGAAGGCTGAGGAGGAGGGGAGGGAAGAGGAGGAGAAGGGAGGGAAGGGGAGGGCAGAGGAGGGGAAGGACTCTATCTCACACCATATACAAAAATTAACTTGGAATGGATCGTAGGTGTATGAGCTAAATGTGTAAAACTTGTAGAAGAAAACAGAAGAAAAATTTAGTGGTCATGTTGGTTTTAAAGAGATGTTCACAGGGGCACATGGGTGGTTCAGTCAATTGAGCATCTGACTTGGGCTCAGGTTATGATCTCAAGGTCTGTGAGTTTGAGCCCCACATCAGGCTCTCTGTTGTCAGTGTAGAGCCTGCTTCAGATCCTCTGTCACCCTTTCTCTCCGTCCCTCCCCCCTCTCAAAACATTTTTTTTTAAAGAGAGATGTTCACAAACTCTCTGATCTTCCTTTTGTCAAGATGTGGAGTTTAATCCCCCTCGCCCTGAATGTGGACAGACTTAATCACCTCTAGCAAACAGATATGGCAGAAGTGATAAAATGTCGCTTCCAAGATTAGGCAATTAAAAGACTACAGTTTCCGTCTTGGGTTCTCCCCCTCTCCATCATCCCTCTGTATCTGTCTCTCTCCCCATATTCATTCTGGGGAAAGCCACCTGCATGTCATGAGGTTGCTCTGTGGAGAGGGCAGCATGTCTGCTGCGAGGAGAGGTCCATATGGTGAGGAACAGAAGACCTGCCTTCAGTCACATGAGTGAGTTTAGAAATAGATATTTACTTCATCAAACCTTAAGATGATTGCACCCTCATGAGAGACTGAGCCACAACTACCCAGCCAAGGTGTTCCCAAACTCCTGACCCTTGTGAAAATAACAAATGTTATTGTGTTAAGCCACTAAGTTTGGGGGTTATTTATTATGCAGCAATACAGTAATCTTGGGTTTGCCAAAAATGCCTTAAATATGACACAGAGAGCATGTACTATAACAGGAAAAAAAATCCATAAATCCGATTTTATAAAAATCAAAAACTTCTACTCTGTCAATGAAACTTCATAGACACTATTTCTCCCAATTGCTTCCACCACGTACACCTAAAAACCTGGATGTAACACAGCTGACAATCACAAGAGGGGTGTTGCAGTCAGCTCAGAGGGCCACAGCGGAATACCACAGACTGGTAGCTTAAACAACAGACTTTTATTTCTCACAGTTCTGGAGGCTGGGAAGTCCAACATCAAGGTGCCAGCAGATTCAGTGTCTGCTGAGAGCCCTCTTCCTGGTTGCAGAGAGCTGTCTTTTCTTCTTCTTCTTCTTCTTCTTCTTCTTCTTCTTCTTTTTAAAATTTTTTTAATGTTTATTTTTGAGAGAGAAACAGCATGAGCAGAGGAGCGTCAGAGAGAGGGAGACACAAAATCTGAAGCAGGTTCTAGGCTCTGAGCTGTCAGCACAGAGCCAGATGCGGGACTCGAACACACAGACCACGAAATAATGACCTAAGCCGCGGTCGGCTGCTTAACCGAATTAGCCACCCAGGCGCCCCAACAGCTGCCTTCTTGATGCATTCTTACATGGTCTTTCCTCAGTGCATCCTTATGAGGAGAAGGAGAGTTGTTGTCCTCCCAGTTGTATAAGGGCACTTATCCCATCGGGGGGCTCCAGCTTCATGACCCCATCTTAATCACCTCCCAGATACCATCACACCTCCAAATACCATCACACCAGGAATTAGGACTTGAACATATGAATTTGGAGGAAGACACAAACATTCAGTCCAAAACAAGGACTCTGAAAGATGGAAGGCAGGTTGGTGACTGAATGGTAGCAGAGAGCCCTGGCCAGTCCAGAGACAGTACTTTGCTGCCCTGTCGACAGGTCAGTCAGTGGAGAAGGAATAGAGAGACTTCTCCCTGCCCACTAACATCTGTGACCCTGGATGGAATGTTTTCCTCCCCTCCAGGTGTGGCACCAGCAGACTGAGTGGTGATTCTGGACTGAAATCCCTCACTCAGGGGTAGCAAATAGTTTATGGCAGCACAGGAACAGCAGATAACCTGGGGCATTTTCCTCCCCCACTGCTGGCTGTGTTAATCAAGGGGGGTCTCACTTCCACCCACGATTCAGCAGTGGCTGAAGCCCTAGAGATTCCTCCTCTGTGGGTAGTGTCAGTGGAAAACATGGGAAGCTTGGACCTAGCAGTGGCAGGAAATGCCCCTCCTCTCCAAGCTAGGGAATGGTGGGAGGATTTTTGAGAGAACAGAACTGGGGAAAGGGATTCTCTAAACCTGCATAGGATATTTTGTGCAGACAGCTGGTTGACCCAGGTTTTTCAGAGCAGCCTTGAATAGCACACATACAAAGTAGACCAGAATAGCATTGCAAGGACTCAGAAATGAAATTGTCATTGGAACCACAGCCCACAAAAGTAGGCCAAGACCATCACACTAACCTAAACAGAATGACTATTTGCTAAAATAGATTATTTCTATATGATCCAGAGTCTCAGGACATAATACTCACAATGTCCAGAATACAGTAAAAAATCACTCATCAGGGGCACCTGGGTGGCTCAGTTGGTTGAGCATCTGACCCTTTACTTCAGTTCAGAGATCGTGGGATTGAGCCCAGCATCAGGCTCAACACTGAGCATAGAGCCTGCTTGAGATTCTCCCTCTCCCCCTCTCCCGCCTCTCCCCCTCTCCCCTGCTTGCTCTCTCTCTCTCTAAAATATAAAATAAAATAAAATAATTTTTTTAATTTTTAAAATCACTCATCATACCAAGTACCAGGAAAATCAACTAGAAGGGGAAAAGACAATCAACGAATGCTAACACTGAGATGGACTCAAATGTTGGAATTATCTGGCAAAGATTTTGAAGCAACCATCATAAGAATGCTTCAATAAGCAATCACGAATATTTTTGAAACACGTAAAAATAAAAAATCTGAGTAAAGAAATAGAAAACATAAAAAGAACCATAGAGGAATTATAGAATTAAAAAATCAAATAATCAAAATTAAAAAATCATTGGATGGGCTCAATAATAGACTGAAGATAAGATATGAAAGCATACTGATCTGTCTATCAATAGAATTGATTCAGTCTGACCAACAAAGAGAGAATAGATGGGGAAAAAAATGAACAGAGAGCCTCAGAGACCTATGGGGTAATAACAAAAGTCTAACATTTGTGTCGTTAATGTTCCAAGAAGAGAAGAGAAAGTGTGGAACAAAATAACATATATACATATATATTTGAAGACATAATGGTTGAATATTTCCAAAATTTGGTGAAAAGCATAAACCTATTCATTCAAGAAGTGAATAAGTCCAAAAGAGCAAACCTAAATAAATCCACCCAAGACATATCATAATCAAACTTCTGAAAACTAAAGACAAAGAAAAAATCCTGACAGTAGCTAGAAAGAAATAATTCATTGTCTAAAGAAAAACACTTCAAATGACAGCAAATTTCTTATCTGAATCCAAGGAGACCAAAGGGAATGACACGACATTTTTCAAGTGCTGACAGAAAAGAATTGTCAATGCCAAACTACATGCAGATAATATATCCGTTAGAAATGAAGGAGTCACTCTTAGGCAGAGAAATGCTTACAAGAATTTGTCACCAGTGGACCTACTTCTAAAAATGACTAAGGTCATTCTCCAAACAGAAAGGAAATGATAACAGAAAGAATTTTGGAACATCAAAAAGAAAGAACAATGAAATGCATAAAAAATAAGGGTAAATATCCTTCTCCTCATAAGTTTTTCAAATTGTGTTTGATGGTTGAAGTAAAAATTTTAACATGATCTGACGTGATGCTCGATATATAGAGAGGAAATACTTACAACAACTATATTTTAAAAGTGGAGAAATTAAAAGTACTTAAATGGAAGTAAGTTTTCTATACTTTCTTAGCATCAGTAAAATGCTGGTAAGAGTAGTCTAATCGGTTGTGTATGTATATTGTCAGACCTGGAGCAACCCCTAAAATAGAAGTATACACAGAGACGTACTCAAAAAAACTACAAAGAAATCATAACATAGGTCCCCCAGAATGTTCAAGTAACCCAAAGGCAAGCATGAAAAAAGGAACAGAGATGAACAAGAAACAGAAGGAACAAATAGAAAAATATAAGAAATATTGAAAATATTGGAAATATTGATGATCCCTAAATCTCTAATTTGGATATGTGCATAACAATCACCTCCTTTGAGCTTCTTTATCTGAACTAAGGTTTAAAAATCATATTCATATAAGTAAATCAAGACGGAATTCTAAAAAATGCTCAGGTAACCCACAGGAAGGCAAGAAAAGAAAAGCAAAGGAATAAAAAACGAAGGAAACAAACACAAAACAAATAATAATGTGAAAGACCTAAGCCCTAACATAGCAACAATTACTTTAAATGTAAATGGTTTAAATATACCAATTAAAAGACAGATTGGCAAAGTGGATTATAAAAAACACAACCCAACTACATGCTATCTATAAGATACTCATTTCAAACTTACCTATAGATAGGTTGAAAGTTAATGAATAGAAAAAGATACATCCTTCAAATATTATTTTTAAAAATGGCAGGAGTGGTTATATGTTAATATCACATAGAATAAATTTCAAAGAAAAAATTTCTCATGACAAAGAAAAATATTACAAGATAAAAGAATCGATCCACTGGAAAGACATCATAATCTTAAATATATGTGCACCAAACAACAGACCCTCAAAATACATGAAGCTAAAAGAAAAAGTAGACAAATCCACAGCCATAGCTGGGGACTTGAACACTCCAGTCTCTACAATGGATGGAACAACAAGACAGGCAATCAGTAAAGATATGGAAGAGCTGACCAACAGAATTTAATTGACATTTATAGGACATTCTAGCCAACAACAGAATATACATGATCTTCAAGTGTCCATGGAATATTCACCAAGATAGACCATTTCCTGGGTCATAGAGCAAACCTTAACAATTTTTAAAAATTGAAATCATATGGAGTATATTCCTGGCCATAATAGAGTTAAAGTAGAAATCAATAACAGGAAAATCTTCAAACACTTGGTAACTGAACTACACACTTGTATATAACTCATGAATCAAAGAGGAAGCATCAAACGAAATAAAAAACACATAAAACTGAATGAAAATGAAAACACAACTTATCAGCGCACCTGGATCAGTCAGTTAAGCATCCTATTTTTGATTTTGGCTCAGGTCATGATCTCACAATCGTGAGACAGAACCCCACTTTGGGCTCCACAATGACAGCATAGAGCCTGCTTAGAATTCTGTCTCTCCCTCTCTGCTCCTCCCTCTCCCTCTCTCTCTCTCTTTCTCTCAAAATAATTAAATAAACATAAAAAAACACACAACATATCTGAATTGGTGGGATATGTCTAAAGCAGTACTGAGAGGGAAATACATAGTGCTAAATGCTTATATTAGAAAAGAGAAAAGGTTCATATTAGTAATCTAAGTTCCCTCCTCAAGAAACTAGGAAAAGAAGAGGGAAAAAACCCAAAGCAAGAAGATGGAAGGAAATAATAAAAATAAGAGCAGAAATCAATGAAACTGAAAATAGGAAAAAATAGAGGAAAAAAAGCAGCTTTTGAAAAGATCAATTAAATTGATAAATATTGAATAAAATTGATAAAAATAGAAAGAGAAAAGACACAAGTTACCAATATTAGGAATGAAAGGGGGGATATCAATATAGATGCTGCAGCCATTAAAAGTATAAAAAGGAAATACTATGAAAACTCTATCCACATAAATTCAACAACATAGATGAAATGTGCCAATTCCTAGAGAGTCACAAACTATCAAAACATGCCCAGAATGAAATAGATAACCCAAATAAATCCTATGTTTATTAAAGAAGTTGAATCTATAATCACTTCCAAAAAAGAAATCTCCATACGCTGATAGTTTCCCTGGAGACATTCATCATTCAACATTTAAAGAATTAGCACCAATTCCAGACAATCTCTTCCAGAAAATAGAAGAGAAGGGAACATTTCCTAACTCATTTTATGAGGCCCTGAAACCAAAACCAAAGACCATATTTTTTTAAAAAAAGAAACCTATAGGCCAATATGTCTCATGAACTTAAATATAAAACTCCTAAACAAACTATTAGCAAACGTAGTTGAGAAATATTTTAAAATAATTATGTGCCATGCTCAACTGGGATTTATTCAAGGGATACAAGGCTGGTTCAATATTTGAAAGCAAGCAATATAATACACTGTATCAGAAGGCTAAAAAAGAAAACACATGATCATATCAATTGATGTAGAAAAAGAATTTTACAAAATTCACTATCCATTCATGACAAAAGCTCTCAGAAAACTAGAAATAAAGAGGAAATTCCTCAACTTGATAAAAAGCACCTACAAAAAAAGTCTTACAGCCAGTATCATATTTAACAGTAAAAGATTGAATACTTTTCCCTTAAGATCAGGAACATGGTTCTCACAAGTCTTAATGCAACATAGTACTAGAAATCCTAACCAGGACAACAAAGCAAAAAATGCAATAAAATTGTGCACATATGAGAGAGGAAGAAATAAAACTGTCCCCATTTGCAAACAACATGATTATCTACATAGAAAATCTTAAGTCATCCCTGGGGATGAGAGGGTGGGGTGATGCCATCTTCCGCCACCCACCAGCAAGCAACGCTGTGCTCCCAGGGGAGGCTAAAGCTGCTTATACCAAACCCTGCCCCTCTGTGCCCTGTAGCTGCATCTTTACTAGGGCAGGTCTGTGAGCCAGCACATTGGGCCTCTCCCCCAGAGGACACAAGGCACACAGGCCCCCCACATGTACCAAGTCTACTGATCATAGAGTGCTCCAAAGCATTGACTTCAGTTCTGGTGGAAATAGAACCAGGCTTTCTCTCTCTCTCTCTCTCTCTCTCTCTCTCTCTCTCTCTCTCTCCAGGCTTATAGTTCTTTGTTCTTTTATTTCTTTGTTTCCTTTTCTCATTTTTTGGATCAAGCTTCTATTTTTTTTTTTTTTCTTTTTCTTCTTTCGTTCTTTCTTTTTCTTTGGAATTAGGCTTATAGTTTTTTGTGTGGGTTTTTTTTGTTGTTGTTGTTCCTTTTCCTTTTCTTTTTTTTTGGACCAGGCTTTTTTTTTAAGTTTATTTATTTATTTTGAGAGACAGAGAGAGAGAGAGAGAGAGACAGAGGGGAGGGGCAGAGAGGAAGCGGGGGAAAGAGAATCTCAAGCAGGCTCCACACTGACAGCACAGAGCCCAACTTGGGGCCCAAACTAACAAACTGCAGGATCATGACCTGAGCCCAAACCAAGAGTTGGATGCTTAACTGTCTGAGCCAGCCAGGGGCCCCAGGCTTATTTTAACAAACAAATCAAAGCACACACTACAGAGGAATGACAGGGCGGGGCGGGGGTGGGGGGAGTGTGGAGGTTACAAATACATGGAGATTAAAAGATATCCCACTAAAAAATGAATGGGTTAACTAGGAAATTAAAGTAGAAACTTAAAATACATGGCTTTATTTAGTATCCAAAACCTTTGGGATGCAGCAAAGGCAATTATCCCAAAGGCATAAAAGGGAAGTATATAGCAATACAGGCCCTCATCTAGAAGCAAAAAAAGTCTCAAATACACAACCTAACCTAACACCTAAAGGAGCTGGAAAAAGAGCAGCAAATAAAGCCCAAAGCCAGCAGAAGGGAAGTAATAAAGATTATAGAAGAAACAAATGATACAGAAACCAAAAAAATAGTTGATCAAATCAACAAAACTAGGAGTGGGTTAGAGCCCACTCATTCATTTAACCTAAGATACCTCTTTAAGCCCCTATCTCCAAATACAATCAAATCACATATACAATCAAATCACATTGTGGGTTAGGGCTTAAACATGAATTTTGGGGGACACAAAACATAACATAACATAAAACCTAACAACATAATGTAACATAAAACATAATAATAACATAACATAACATAACATAACGTAACACAAAAGCTACTGTACTTAATGATGTATGAGGGAAAGTGGGCAAGCAGGAGATGTTATTATGGAAGAGTTAAATCCTCAATCACCCTGAGTATCAAGAAATAACACTATATAAGTATATTCTTGAGAAATCTGGAAAGGAATACTGGAAAAATATAACTTAAAGTGTTGAAATATATTTGCCTCTGGGTGGAGCAGAATGGGTCAGTACTGGTTCAGTAAAGTTACACAATACAAGTTCAACCTGCTGATCTTTCATATACATTTTTAAGTACTATTTGATTTTTAAACTTTCATGATAGACAATGTGATGGACTTACCAATAATCACTCCTACTTTTCCCAGTCCTATCTGAAAAGGCACTTGGGGAATTGACCTCAGCTCAAGGGTTGGGCTTGACTGAGACCTATTGGATGGCTCCAGAACAGAAGAATCTTGCCCAGTGTTCTAGAAAGTTCTCTCCTGACATGAAAGAGAAATTTGTCACTGGGAAGCCACGTTCTCCACCATGTGGATAAGGAAACAGGCAGCACCAAATGCTGATGTGTGAAGTAGTATGTTTTCTTATTAGATATGCCCACCCAAGGAGTATTTCCTCTTATATACACCATAAAGCATCCAAAGAGGTATAACTCCATTCATGTATAAAATTGCTAAAAGTAAAACTGTATTTTAAAAAGTAGTACATACAATTTGGCCTACTTTTGATATATGTGTCTATGTGAATATATATGCAAATATATTAAAATGTTAACAGTAATCTCTGGTAGTAGAATTTTTTTTCTCTTTTTTCCCTGTATCCGTCAGGTTTTATATAATAACAAGTATTACTTATGTGATTGGATAATTTGATCACATTCTTCCCTTGCTTTGCTGATTATCAACCTTATTCTGTTTTGAGTTTTATTAAAAATATATTTCATAGTCTTTGGTAACCACATTGTAAATTTGAATTTATTTTACTCACAAAAAAATTTTCTAATTCCCATTTAAAAGGACGCCAGTATTACCCTGATACCAAAATCAAACAAAGACATTACAAGAGAAAAATCTGCAGACCAATATCTCTTATGAAATAGACAGAAAAAATATTCAACAAAATACTAGCAAACCAAATCCAGCAACGTATAAAAAGAATTATATCCATGACCACATGGCACCTGGGTGGCTCAGTCAGTTAAGTACCCGACTTGGGCTCAGGTCATGATCTCACAGTCTGTGAGTTCAAGTCCTGTCTCGGGCTCTGTGTCAACAGCTCAGAGCCTGGAGCCTGCTTCAGATTTTGTGTCTCCCTCTCTCCCCCTCCTCTGTCTCATTCTCTCTCTCTTTCTCTCAAAAATAAATAAATGTTAAAAAAAAAAGAGAGAATTATACTATATAACCAAATGGGATTTATCACAGGAATTTAAGGTTGGTTTGACATCTAAACACTCATTACTAAAATATGCCATATCAATAAAAACACATGATCATTTCAATAGATATAGAAAAAACATTTGACAAAATCCAACAAATTTCATGATAAAAGCTCAACAAACTAGAAAAATAAGGGAGCTTACTCAGCTTGATAAAGGGCATCTATGAAAAACTAATAGCTAACATCATGCTTAATGTTGAAAGACAGAATGTTTTCCCCACTAAGATCAGGAACAAGGCAAGGATGTTCACAACCACCAATTCTATTCAAAATTGTACTGACAGTTCTAGCCAGGGAAATTAGGCAATAGAAATAAGGATATCCAGAATTGAAAGGAAGAAAGTAAAACTATATTTATGGATGATGTGATCTTATGTCTAGAAAATCTTAAAGAAATCCACTAAAAGCTATTAAACTAGTTCAGTAAAGTTACATAATACAAGCTCAATATACAAAATCAATTGTATTTGTAGAAATTTGCAATGAACAATCTGAAAATGAAGTTAAGAAAATAATGCCATTTACAACAGCATCCAAAGGAATAAAATACTTCGTACATTTAACAAAATAAGTGCAAAACTTACATTCTGAAAATGGTAAAACACTGTTAAATTAAAAATCTAAATATATGGAAAGATATCCTTGTTCATGGGCTGGAAGAACTAATATTGTTAAAATAGCAATATCCCACAAATTAATCTACGGATTCAACACAATCCTTATAGGAATCCCAGCTGCCTTTTTTTGTCAGAGATTGACAAGCTATTCTAAAATTCGTATGAACTTTATGGGACTGAGAGTAGCAAATTAGTCTTCATAAAGAAGAACAAAGTAGGAGGACTCACATTTCTTTGTCAAAACTACCTATAAAGCAAAAATAATCAAAATAGTGTGGTACTGTCTTAAGACAGACATACAGATGAATGGAATAGAATGGAGAATCCAGAAATAAACCCTGATGGGGCACCTGGATGGCTCAAGTCAGTTAAGTGTCTGACTCTTGATCTTGGCTCAGTTCATGATCTCACGGTTCATGGGATCAAGCCTCACATCAGGCTCTGTGCTGACAATGTGGAACCTGCTTGGGATTCTCTCTCTCCCTCTCTCTCTGCCCCTCCCCTCCTTGCATGCATGCTTTTGCTCTCTCAAAATAAATAAACTTTAAAAACAATGTTAAAAAAAAGAAATAATGTACATATTCAAATGAGCTTAAACAATGATGTTGAAACTTTTTTTATTTTAGAAAGAAAGAGAGCATGTGGGTGGAAGAGACAGGCAGATGGAGAGAGAGAGAAAGAGAGAGTGAGAGGGAGGGAGAGAGAGAATCTTTTTTACTTTTTATTTTAAAAAAAATAATGTTTATTTTTGAGAGAGAGAGCACGAGAGAAACAGAGCATGAGGGGCAGAGAGAGAGGGAGATCCAGAATCTGAGGCAGGTTCCAGGCTCTGAGCTGTCAGCACAGAGTCTGACATGGGACTCAAACCCACAAATCATGAGATCATGACCTGAGCCAAAGTTGGACATTGAACCGACCTAGCCACCAAGGCACCCTGAGAGACAGAGACAGAGAGGAGAGAGAGAGAGAGAGAGAGAGAGAGAGAGAGAGAGAGAGAGAGAGAGAGAGAATCTTAAGCAGGCTCCATGCTCAGCATGGAGCCCAATGTGGGGCTCAATCCCATGACTCTGGGACCCCAGGACCATGAGCTGAGCCGAAATCAAGAGTTGGATGCTCAACTGACTGAGCCACCTAGGTTCCCCAAAGTCAAGACTATTTAATGGGGGAAGGAATAATCTTCTCAACAAATGGTGCTGGGACAAATGAAAAGCCACGTGCAAAATAATTAAGTTAAACCCTTACCTTACACCATAATAAAAATTAACTCAAAATGGATAAAAGACCTAAATATAAGTGCTAAAAACTATAAAACTCCCTAGAAGGAAAGTGTAGAAGTAAATCTTCATGTCCTTGAATTTGGCAATGGATTCTTAGATAAGACAAAATGCATGAGCAACAGAAAAAAAAATAGATAAATTTGGCATAATGGAAATTAAAGTTTTTTTCTCCAAAAGACACTGTCAAAAGTGAAAGGACACCTGCAGAATGAAAGATAATATTTCCAAATCATATATCTGATGAGAGTCTTGTATCCAGAGTATATAAAGAACCCTGTTGATTCATAATTTAAAAAACCCAGAAATTTTTTAATAGGCAAAGGCATTTTTCCAAGGAATATATTCAAATGACCAATAAGCACATGAAAAGATGCTCAGCATCATTTGTCATTAGGGAAATACAAATCAAAACCACAATGAGATACCACTTCACACCCAACAGAATGGCTATTGCAAAAAAGGAAAACAAGCATTGATAAAGATGTGGGGAAATTGAAACACTTGTGCATTGCCAGTAGGCATGTAAAATGGTGCAGCTGCTCTGGAAAATCATATCCCAGTTCCTTAAAAAGTTATATAGAATGACCATATGATCCAGCAATTCCAGTCCTAGATGTTTACTCAAAAGAATTGAGAGCAGGGACTCAACTAGATGCCTGTACACCAATATTCATAGCATCATTATTCATAATAGCCCAAAGACAGAAGCAACCCAAAAGTCGGTGACAGATGAATGGATAAAATGCTTTATAAAGAAATATTCTGCAAGCTTGAAAAGGAATTATATTCTGATATACACTATGCTGTGGACTGAATTCTGTCCCCACTACCAAAATTCATATTTTGAAGCGCTAATCCCCAATGTGATGTTATTTGGAGATAGGGCCTTTGGGGGATAATTGGGTTTAGATGACATCATTAGGGTAGGGACCTCATGATGGGATTACTGTCTTTATAAGAAGAGAAAGGGACATGGGGACTCTCTCTCTCTCTGCCATCTGAGGACACAGCAAAGAGGTGGCCATGATCAGCAGAACCTGACCATGCCACCACTGTGATCTCAGGCTTTCAGACTTCAAAACTGTAAGAAATTAATTTCTGTTGTTTAAACAGTCTGTGGTATTTAGTTACGGAAGCTTGAGATAACTAAGACATACTACAGCATAGATCAATATTGAGGACATTATGTTAAATGAAATAAGGCATACACAAAAGGATATTGTGTAATTCCCCTTATAAGAGGTACCTAAAAGGATCAAATTCATAAAGACAGAAAGTGGAATAGAGGTGATGAGGGTCTAGGGCAGGAGACAGTGGGGAGTTGTTTAATGGTACAGTTTTGGTATAGGATGATGAAAAGTTTTGGAGATGGATAATGGTATTGGATGCACAACATTGTGAATGTACTTAATGCCACTAAATTTTACATGTAAGAATGGTTAAAATAGTAAATGTTATGGTATGTGTATTTTACCACAATAAAAAATGTAACAAAATTACATGGAACAATAATTGACAGAACTGAAAATAGACACAGACTAGTACATAATTATGGTTGGAATTTTTTTAATGTTTATTTACTTTGAGAGAGAGAGAGCAAATGGGAGAGGGACAGAGAGAGAGGAAGAGCCCCACCTGGGACTCTATCCCACGAACCGTGAGATCATGAGCTGAGCCAAAATCAAGAGTTGGAACGCTTACCCGACTGGGCGACCCAGGTCCCCCTCCTGGTTGGAGACGTTTAAATTGGGTTTTGATTTGCATTTTCCTCATGGTTAATTAGGACATTTGAGGATATTTTGTTGTGCTTATTGGCAATTTGTGTCTCTTCTTTGGAGAAGTGTCTTTTCCAGCATTTTACCCATTTTGTAATTAAGTGGGTTTTTGTTTGCTTTTTTTTTTCCTGTTGAATTGTAAGTTTCTATATATTCTGGATACTAATCCCTTATCAGATATATAATCTACAAATATTATTTCTGTTCTGTGGCTTGTCTTTTCACTCTCTTGATAGTGTCCCTTGATGGACAAACTCTTAAAATTTTGATGAAGTCCAATTTTTTCTTTTGTTATCTGTGCTTTTGGTGTCATGATTAAGAAACTATCACTAACTTGGGGGGCCCCTGGGGGGCTCAGCCGGTTGAGCGTCCAGCTTCAGCTCAGGTCATGATCTCAGTTCATGAGTTCGAGCCCCACATTGGACTCACTGCTGTCACCACAGAGCCTGCTCAGGATCCTCTGTCCCCCTCTCTCTCTCCCCCTCCCCCACTCATTCTCTCTCTCTCTCTCTCTCAAAAACAAACAAACAAACAACCAATGATCTATCACTAACTTGGTAGGATTCAACTCCATTCTTTCGCATGTAGCTATACATTTGTCTCAGCACCATTTTTTTAAAAACACTGACTTTACTCCTTTACGTTGTCTTGACATTCTTGTCAAAAATCAATCATAAATGTAAGGGTTTATTTCTAGCATCTCTATTCTATTCCATCAGTCTATATCTCTATTCTTATGATGGTGTCACTGTTTTGACTGTGGTAGCTTTGCAGTAAGCAAAGTGTGAGTCCTCCTACTTTGTTCTTTATCAAGGTTGCTTTGGTTATACAGAGTCCCTTGAAATTCTATATGAATTTTAGGGTGAGTTTTTCTATTTTTGTAGAAAATCCCAGTGGGGATTTTGATAAGGATTTGCTTTAAATCTACAGATAAATTTGGGAAGTACTGTCATTTTAACAATATTAAGTCTTCCAGTCCTCTAATGTGACATGTCATTCGATTTGTTTAGGTCTTCTTTAATTTCCATCAGCAATGAATTTCAGTTTTCAGTGTACAGTATTTCTCCCCCTTGGTAAGTTTATTCCCAAGAATTTTATTATTTTGATGCTATGTAAATGTAAAGGTTTTCTTAATTTCCTTTTTGAGTTGTTCATTCCTGGTGTATAGAGATACAACTGATTTTTGTCTGTCAATTTTGTATCCTACAACATCACTAAATTCAACCTTCTTTGTGGGTTCCTTAGAAGTTTTCTACATATAGTGTTGTCTGCAAACAGACGTAACTACCTCTTCTTTTCCAGTTTGGTAACCATTTTTTTTTCTTTTCTATTGGTACTGGCAGCACTATAATGAACAGTGACAAAGTGGGCATTCTCATATTGTTCTTGATCTTAGGAGAAAAGCTTTCAGACTTTCACCAGTGAGTGTGATATTAGCTGCCAGTTTTTCATATGCGGCCTTTATCACATAATGAACATTTCCATCTACTCCTAGTTTATTGAGTGTTTTGTCATGAAAGGGAAATGGATTTTATCAGATGACTTTTTTTTTTTTGCACAAGTTGAGATCATGTGGTGTTTTTCCTTGCTTCTTTCTATCAATGTGGTATATTACAGTGAATAATTTTCATACATTGAACCACACTTGCCCTGGGGATAAATCCCACTTGCTCATGGAGTATAGTCCTTATCTACTGGTATTCCATTTGGTACTCTTTTATGGGGACATTTGCATCTATTCATAAGGGATATTGGACTTTGGTTTTCTTGGGGTGTCTTTGTCTCATTTTGCTGTCAGGGCAATGCTAGCCTCATAGAATGAGTTAGGAAGGGTTCCCTCCCTACTTCATTTTTTGGGCAAGAGTTTGAGAAGGATTGGTTTTAATTCATCTTAAATATTTGGTAGAACTCACCAGTAAGCCACTGGTTCCTAGGCTTTTCTTTGTTCGGAGGTTGTTGGTCACTGATTAAATCTATTTACTTGTTATATGTCTAGTCTAAATTCTGTTTTTTCTTGAATCAGTTTTGGTAATTTGTGTGTTTATAAACATTTTTCCTTTTAATCTTGGTTATTCAACTGCTGGCTTATAATTGTTCATAGTATTTTCTTATAATCCACTTTATTTCTGTTATTTCAGTAATAATGTCCCCACTTCATTTCTGATTTTAATTAAGTCTTCTTTCTCCCTCTTACCCTTCACCCCTCTCTCTCCCTCAACCTAAGGGTCTGTCAATACTTTCAAAGAACAAACTTTTGGCATCATTGATTTTCTCTGTTTTTCTACTCTCTCTTTTTTAAAGTTTGTTTATTTTTGAGAGAGAGTAGGGGAGGGTCAGAGAGCAGGGGGGACAGAGGATCTGAAGTGGGCTCTGCATTGACAGCAGAGATCCCAATGTAGGGGTGGAACTCATGAACCATGAGATCAAGACCTGAGCTGAAATTGGAAACTTAACTGCTTGAGCCACCCAGGTACCCCTGTTTTTCTACTCTTTAACCCCTTTAACCCATGTATATCTGCTCTAATCTTTATTGTTTCCTTCCTTCTGCTTTAGTTGGCTCTTCTTTTTTCTAGTTCCTTAAGGTTTACAGTTAGGATATTAACTTGAGATTCTTTTCCTTTCTAATGCAGGCATTTACTGTTAAAAATTTCCCTCTTAGCACTGCTTCCCACAAATTTTGGAATATTATATTTTTAAAAATTCCCCTTGTGACTTTTTTTTTTACCCATTCGTTAAGTCTGTTAATTTTTGTGGATTTTATTACTCTGAAATTTCCAGTTTCTTTCAATTATTGATATCTAGTTTTATTCCATTGCCATCAGAAGATACTTTATATGATTTCAGTCTTTTAAAACTCATGAAGAATGTTTTTGTGTGTCTTGGACGATGTTCCATGTGCACTTGAGAAGAGTACGTGCTGTGCTGTTGTGGGAGTGTTCTGTTTATGTCTGTTAGGTCCACTTGTTTTAGGTTGTTGTTAAAGTCCTCTTTATGTCATTAATCTTCTGTCTGACCTATCCATTTTTGAAAATGGGCACTGAAGTGTCTGCCTGTTACTGTAAAACTGTATTTCTCCCTTTAATTCTGTCCAATTTTGCATCATATATTTTGGGGCCCTTTTGTTATGTGTGGTCAAGTTTGTCATTGTTATATCTTCTTGCTGGATTAGATACTTTATCAATATATAATGTCCTTCTTTTCTTTTTAAGTTTATTTAGTTTGAGAGAGAGAGAGAGAGAGAGCAGGGGAGGGGAAGAGAGAAAGGGAGACAGAGAATCCCAAGCAGGCTCCACATTGTCAGTGCAGAGCCCAATGCAGGGCCTGATCCCATGAACCATGGGGATCATGACCTGAGTCGAGATCAAGGGTCAGATATTCAGCCCTCTGAGCCACCCAGGAGCTCCTATAATGTCCTTCTTCATCTCTTGTAAATTTTTTAAATTAAAGTCTATTTTGTCAGATAATATAAGTCTCTCTAACTCTCTTTTGGTTACTATTTGCATGAGATATCTTTTTTTATCGTTTTCCTTTCAACTTTTTTGTGTCTTTGTATTTTAAGTCTCTTGTTGACAACATGTAGATAGTTGATGAGTTTTTTCCCCCAATCTGTGAGTCTCTGTCTATTAATAAGGGAGTTTAACCCATTGCATTTGGAATAAATACAGATAAGACATGATCTACTTCGGCCATTTAGCTTTTTGTTTTCCGTATGCCACACGTTTTGTTCCTCAATTAATCTGTTATTCATTTTTTTATGTTTACTTAAAATTTTGAAGTGTATGTTTGATTTTCTTCTTTACTTTACTTTTCTATATATTTAAAAATTATTTCCTTAGTGGTTATGTCAGGAATTACAATTAACATCTTAAACTTATTTATAACAACTTAGTTTGAATAGCAACTTGGTTTCAATAGTATATATTCTGCTCCTATATACTTCTCTCCTTCTCCTATTATTTTGCCAATTACATCCTTATACATTTTGTGCTCATTAATATACATTTTCAAGTACTGTTTTATGTATTTGCCTTTTAAATCATATAGGAAAACAGATGAGGGGTGCCTGGGTGCCTCAGTCAGTTGAGCACCTAACTTCGACTCAGGTCATGATCTCTCGGTTCATGAGTTCAAGCCCTGCATCGGGCTAACTGCTCTCAGAGCAGAGCCCGCTTCAGATCCTCTGTTCCTCTCTCCTTCTGCCCCTCCCCCACTCATGCTCTCTCTAAAATAAATAATTTTTTAAAAAAGAAAATTTTTTTAAAAAAGAAAAAAGATGAGTTATAAACTAAAAGTAAATGAGGTTTTTATATTTGTCTATGTAGTTACATTTACCAGTGTTCTTATGGCTTTGAGTTACTGTCTGAGTTTCAGCCAGAAATATTCCCTAATGGCATTTCTTGTAAGGCAGGTCTACTGTTAATGACATCTTACAGCTTTTGTTTATCTAGAAGTATCTTAATTTCTTCAAAGATAGTTTTGCCAGATATAGAATTCTTGGTTGAGAGGGGTTTTGTTTTTGTTTTTAAAGGACATAAATGTCATCCCAATGCCTTCTGGTTTCCATGGTTTCTGGTGAGAATTTGGTTATTAGTCTGATCTTGTACTTGATGAGCTGCTTCTCTCTTGCTGCTTTCAAAATTCTGTCTTTGGTTTCAACAATTTGACTTATGTCTTGGTGTGGATCTCTGAATGTATCCTGCTTTGAGTTCATTAAGCTTCTTGGATGTGTAGATTCATGTCCTTCAACAGATTGTGGCAATCTCTTCCTCAGATACTTTTTCTGCACTTTCTTCTCCTCCTAGGACTCCTACAATGTGTATGTTGGTACACTTGATAGTGTCCCATTAATCCCTCAGATTCTTCATTTTTCTTTCTGCGCCCCACCCCCCCAAACTGGATAATTTCATCTGTCTTAGTCTTTAATTCTCTGGTCTTTTTTTTCTGCCTGCTCATATACACATCTGCCTTTGAATACCCTCAGTGAACATTTTATGTCACTTAGTGTACTTGTCAGCTGCACAATTTGGTTACTTGTTTATCATTTCTATTTTTTTTAATATATTTTCATTTTGTTCTTATGTCATTTTCCTGATTTCCATTAGTTTTCTGTCCATGGATTCCTTTAGCTCATCGAGCATATTAAATCAGTTGATTCAATGTCTTTAATAATTCCAATGTCTGGGCTTTTTCAAGGATAGTTCTGTCAAATTGTTTTTTTCCTGTGGGTGAGCCATATTTTTCTGTTTCTTTATGTTTTTCACTTGTTTTTTGTTTTTTTTTTAAGAAATGGACATTCTGGGATTTTATAATATGCTAAATCTGGAAATCTGATTTTCCCAATCCTCAGGGGTTGATGATATTTGTTTATTGAGGGCAAAGCCATATGATTGTGACTTTCCCAAACCATTTTTGCAAAGTATATATCCCTTTTGTGTGGTTCCTGAAGTTTCTATCCTATTATCTCTGTAGTCAAGCAATGACCTGAGAACAATTTCTTTAAATGCCTGTCTCCAACAAGGAAAAGAAGAGGGTCCTGTCTCTGTAAATCTTCTGAAGGATGACACCAGTGTAAGCCACTGCTACTGAGGGCCCAAACCAAGGCAAGTATCTGTGCCAGTTCCTCACATATCACTAGACCAGCTCAAATGTATGGATCCAAATATTTTGAGAACAAGGTCATCTCTGTCCACACCAGCACCACCCATCTACTCCAAGAACACAGGCTGCTGTCCCCATGGCCAAAGTGGTGCCAAAAAAATAGGAAGTGGTAGTTAGTTCATGCATGCCATTCACACAAGATCAGAAGCTTCTTCATGAAGCACTATGCTGGTTGTTCTAAGTGTCTAAACATGTTCCAGAGTTCCAAAATAGCTTATTGCAATAGCTTTGCCCAGTTTAATAGTGATTGACCCCATATGCATTGTAAATTAATGTCATTAGGTACATACATATTTAGGATTGTTAATGTCTTCTTGATTGACTTTTATCATTATAGAATGTCCTTTTTGTAATCCTCTGGTAATGTCTTGAATTTCACTTTGCCTGACATTAACATAGCCACACCAGTTTTCTTATGTTTGTGTGGTATATTTCTTAATTTCAACCTATTTCTATTAACTGTTAATTCTTGTAAATTATTTTTTAAAACACAATCTAAAAATCTCTGCCTTTTACTTAGAATATTTAGAACTATTAATATATGATGCAAATCTTGATTTTTTTCAGTTTAAAGTCTGCTGTTTAGCTGTTAGTTTATTATTTATCTCCTCTGTACTTGTTCCTTTGTTCCTCCTTTCTTGCCTCTATCAGGTTGATTATTATAGGGTTTTTTTTTTTATTATTTAAAAAATTTAAGCACTGAATTTTATCTCCCATTTGGTTGGGGATGGCTATAACTTCATATTTGGTTTTTAATGGTTACTCTAGGGAAAACAATATGCTTCCTCAGCTTATCAGTTTATCTTGCATTACTATCACACCAATTCACATATAACATAAGAATCTTATAACTCCCATCTTTTGTGCAATTGTCATATATTTTACTTCTATCTATATAACTATTATACTTATGACATATAGGTATCAATTTTGGTTTAAGCAATCAATAATATCTTAAAGAAAAAAATAGTATATTTACCTGCATATTTACTATTTCCAGTACTCTCCATTCTTTCCTGTTGATCTGAATTTCTATCTGGCATCATTTCCCTTTTAGCCTGAGGGATCTTTACCATTTTTTATAGTCCAGATCTACTGGGAATGAATTTTATTTGCATTCAATTATTCTGAAATGTTTTATTTCATTTTCATTCTCAGAGAACATTTCCCCCACACATAGAATGCTAAAACAGCTTTGCCTTCTTTCAGCACTTTAAAAATGTTATTCTGCTGTCATCTGTTTTTCTCCTGCTGAAAAGTCAACTGTCATTCCTATTGCTGTTCTTGTGTATCATGTGTCTTTTTTATTTTTCCTGGCTACTTTGAAAAGATTTTATCTCTGGTATTCAGCATTTGACTAAGATGTGCCTAAGGTGTGGCCTGTATACTTATCCTGCTTTTGGGTGGTGGGGTGACATATGGTTAGAAACCCGAAGAGTGTCAGAGTTCTGTGATGCTCACAGTTCACACCATGCAGGATCACTCAGGGGAAACACTAGAGCTGGTCTTGAAGAAAAAGGCAAGATAGGAACAGTGGGAAAGAATTTTTATAATGGTTTCCCCAGGAATGAATGGGCAAGGAAGGGTAAAAAAGATTAGGACTAGCTAATTTGAACAATTCCAGCGGGCTCTGGGGCTTGGGAGCTGCCGCTGGCTGTCTGGTATATGGTTTTGGGCGATTAGGGTGGGTGTACAGTGGCCCAGAATGTGCATATCCAACCAGTAAAGTGGTTGATGGTATGAACTTAATTGGATGCTCAAGATAATTCACTGGTCTCTAGCCAGGGCCTCAAAACTGGTTTTAGAATTTTTTAAAAAACTATTACAGAGGGTCACTGAGGTTTTTGGATATTGATATTTTAAGCACATTTTGAAAATTTTTAGCTAATATTTCTCCGAAACATTTTGCTTCTTTTCCTCCAAATATTTTCTTTTTCCTCTAGGGTTCCACTTAGCATATTTTATATTTTCACTATTGCCTCACAAGTTGTTACATCTCTGTTCATTTATCTATGGTTTTTTTTCCCCTCTTTGCTATTCAACTTGGATAATATCTATTAGCCTGTCTTCACATTCACTGATCCTTTCTTTTGCAGTGTTTAATATTGTAAGCCCACCCATGAGACTTTTAAAAATTGTATGTCTCTTGTAAAATTCTCCACATCTTCATCTTTGTGTCTGTCCTTTTCTATAGATCCTTTAAGGTATTTATAATTATTTTAAAATTCTTATTCAGTAATTTCAACATCTTGCTTATTGGGGGATTTGTTTGATTTTTTCTTGGTTGTGTGTCATACATTTCTTCTGATGGCTCCTGATTTGTAATGGTATACTGGACATTCTGGGTGATACAGTGTGGAGACTGAATTGTTGAGTTTTGTTTAGTAGGCAGTCAAGTTACTAGCAGATCGCCTTGATTTTTTTTGAAGGCTCAATTTTAGGCTTTAGTAGAGTGGGTCTGTTTTAGTTTTGCCCTTAGTCCTAGGGCCTCAACCAGTGTTCTCAGATGTGGTTCTCATTCTAAAGCATGGCTTTCCAGGTTTTCAATGAAAGCCCCCAAAATTTACTATGTCTCTCTAACCTGGTGGGTCATAAATTCCAAACTTTCCCTCCCCAGCACCAGACATCTGCTGAAATCTCTGCTGACCTTCTCCAGACTTCCAGTTGCTTTCTGTTGGGCTCTCTGGAATCCTACCCAACTCATGCATAATTTAGGAGGAGTCAACCAAGAATTGGAGGGGAGTATGACAGGTGAACTCAAGGCTCTGTGTTTTCCTCTTTCTGGAATTTCCCTTTCAATTTCCAAGCTGCTCCAACAACCCTGAATTCTGAGTTGGCTCCTCAACCTTGTGAGATAGCCACTTTTTGTTGTATTCCCTGTGGGGCTACATGAGGAACCGTCACTTAAATGTGATCTTGTCCAGTGTGTTACTCTTCTTTCAGTGGATGAGTCCCCTCCAGTTTTGCTTGTCTCTGGTCACTTTCCTCACTTTACAGTGCATTTCAAAATTTACAGTGCATTTCAAAAACGTATATAAAATGTATATAATTATTGGTAGGAGAGTTAGTCTGATACAAGACACTCTGGCCATTACAGGAAGCCAGATGTTTAAATGTTGTTTAAAATAAAATTCAACCTCCTTGGGGCCCCTGGGTGGCTCAGTCGGTTGAGCATCGCATTTGATTTCAGCTCAGGTCATGATCTCACGGTTCATGAGCTCAAGCCCCAGTGCAGAGCCTGCCTTGGATTCTCTCTCTGCCTCTCCCCAGCTCACACACGCTCTAGCTCCCTCTCTCAAAACTAAATAAACTTTAAAAAAATCCAATTTTCTTTTTACTTATCTTGATGATGGTTAAGTCTGTTCACCTTGAAAACCTACCAAGATGTATGTTTGTGTACTTGGGCCTAGATGTGCTATTTACCAGTAAAGTTTATTACAAGAAAAAGTCAACTTCCTGTCAGTACCCAGTTAAAAACCACTCGGGCTTTCTTGTGGCCCTGGGATCAAACTCAGATCCCTGCCTCAGAATTTCTCTCCTGACTATGGACTCTAGGTTCACTTGCAGCTCCCTAAATGAGACAAACTAGCTCCTGCTCCTCCCTCTATCCCCACCTCCCACACCCTACCTGGATAATTCCTCAGACATCATTTTAAGCATCATCTCCTTGTAGAAGCTTTTCCTGACTACCAAAGAAATCCCTCCTCTCTTCCACCTGAGGGGCCCTCTGCTGCCTTCTCACAGCCACCAAGTCCCCCTCCCTGACCTCCACCTCAGCAGGAGCACTCCATACACTGGCTGGCAGTATCCAATGAGCATCTGAATGTCAGGAACCATATCTTCAAGTCTGGCCCCAGAATAGTTTAGAGAATCTGCAAAATGTTCAAACTCTGCCACCCTGCCCATTATGGTGAGCTCCCCTGGGGCAGCTTGCCTACAAGATCCTGCCTGTGGCAGTTCTCCAAGGCTGGCAACCTTCAAGAGGCACGGGTGCTATTGTGAGAATTGGTGGAGCTGGACCCAGCTCCATCACCAGAGCAAATGTGCAGATAAAGCTCTCCTTCCTGCAGGCTTGCTTCTTCTGTCAGATGAAACGGTGGGATTTTGAGCTCTAATGATATGTCCTTCCTAAACATAAAAGCCAAATGACCAACCAGACAGTTTTAAAGAAGACAAGTAAAAGTTTATTGTGTTGAGCAGACCTTATTTTCATTACAGTACCAGGAAATTCATTCTCCACTCACTTCGGGTGCAGAGGGCTCTGCAGACACCTAGGGCCCCGGTACTTGTTCCCAAGCAAGGGGCAGCACCTGCACCTATGTTGCATTTAACGAGCAGGATTACAGTAAAACAGAATAGTTATAAAGAAGGTTTTCTAAATACATACTTTCCTTTAAAAATTCTAGTATTTTTCATTTTTTCTATGTTTACCTCATTATCATCAAGGATAACTGGTTGGAAAACATGGTGCTTGATAATCTTTTTCCCAAATCATTTGCCTTGAATTTTGCTACTTTTACTCTGACGAGGAATTATGCCCACTTCTCTGGACATCTAAATAATGACGAGTAAGGCAATGCATAAATTACAGGTGGGATGAAGGCCTTAGCTCATACCCCAACTTGTTTCTTCTTAAATCTTCCACATTTGGCCTCTATGTTGCTAGGTAATTTAAGATTCAGGAGACAGCCTCTTGCTTGCAAAATCAGTATCAGGGAGTTTAAGCTTAATGTGCTACTTTTGGGGAGCATGCCGCTGCTTGAAGCTGATTTTGTGGTTTCGTTTTATAAACTGTCAGCACTCAATGGCACCCTGAAGGGGAGAGACCATCTACTTAGTGCACTGACTCACTACCACCCACAAGTGTCATTTCTGAATTAGATCAAGAGATCAAATAGCAAATGAAAGAGAAATTGGTATCCTCCAGATAGTCTGAAATATTAATTACAACCTGAGTTAATGAAGTCAAATTTGCTTGAATTCAATCAGGCAATTACCAAAGTTGTGACTGAGATCTTCCCCCACTACATCAAGACAGGGAAAACATGAATTTAAGTAAAAAATGTTATCCCACCAAACTAGACACATGACAGCTATATTTAACTCTAATCATCCCACAAAAATGTCCCCATAAAATCAAATACTTAAAAAATTAAAATTATACAACAGTTGAATATATACTTAAATTACTTTGTGCACAATGCACCTTCCATTTGTTGTTGCCAAGAAAAACTTTCCATTTACCAAATGATCTACCAGTTTACCAGGTGATTTAGCAGAACATTTCCATCTCCATGAAATCTGACGCCATAGCATTAACATTGGAATCAGAAAAACACACTAGAAATTCCCTTGTGACTCATTCATGGCAATTTTAGAAAAGGGCTACTTTCAAGTACCCGAGTTTACTCACAGGGGAGATGTAGGGTAAGAGGAATTTTACTGAATCCTAGGAGGGTGGTGTCTGACTTGTTCCAAATTACAGTGGCAGTCAAGTATGATTCCCAGCTAAAGGACAATGGAATTTCCTTCCTATTAGCTGGGCCCGTCCCTTCTGAAAACCCCACTCACACCGCCAGCTTCCGGACCTTCGTTCAGGGACCACGTCCTGCAACCAGACAGAAGTTGTTCCTTCAAGCACAGCCTCCACATGGTTCACAGCATGAGGACTGGAGGAGAGCAGAGTTCATTAAGCTCTGTTCCTGGAAACGATTTCTGAAACATATGTAAAATCTTTGCTCTCCCACTAGCTGAGTTCACGAAACAAGGGCCTACCTCGAGGCATATACACATAGTAGGTAGGCAACATCTTGAGATTCTACACCTTATCATCCTTATGGGATGATAAGAAACGCCACATCTTGAGATTCTACACCTTATCATCCTTATGGGAAACTAATGTGTCATCATTCTCAGTGTGGTCAGTCCTGAGTTCAATTGTAAAACACACATAGGCATGCCTCCTCAGCTCCAGCAGCAGGCTGTGTGAATGGGGTTTGGTCTCAAATGCCACTGTTCATAGAACACAAAAACTCACATGTTGCATGTCATTCGGACATGTCACATTATTTCACATCACACTGGCCTTGATTCATAAAGAAAATTTCCCATTATGGCATGATGAGAGACAACAAATCCCGTTCCATAAAAATGATGGTTAAAAACAATGCACTGTGAACAGTTTCCAGAACCTTGAGCATTTCAGTGCCATCAATTCTTGCTTCTTGGGAAAAAAATCTCTATCTTTTGGGTCACAATTTGCTTTTGCACAGTAGAGTCAATGGACAAAGCTGACCAAGACCAAATTTTAGTGGTATTATCATTTCCTAGGACATTAGAGGTTCATCCTGAAAGATGCTGTTGCCACGTGAACCAAGAGAAGGAAGGAAGGCCCTACACCACTTCAAAAGCAAACGAGGTCTTACACACTTAGAAACAACTACTGGTAAGACTTGTGCTTAGGGTGGTGATGGACAAGAGCAGTGAGGACACACACTACACGGAGAACAGATTTCACACTGTACGTTCCTCACATGGAATATGCATAAGAGACCTGGTGGAAAGACATGGAGAAAGGTGGCATGTTCCATGTCCCAAGGGAACCAGCATTTAAAAAGCACACCCCAGTGACTTTAGTATTTCCCACTCAATCTCCCAGAAAATCAACTCGGAAAGTACACAGTTCTGTTCACGGGTGGACTGAAGTGGTGGTGGCAGAAGGCTCTCTGACAGCTTTTCTTCGATCCAGGATGAGGCTAAACAAATGTTTTTTGTTCTCATTGATTCTATCCCTTCAGCTGCTCTGACCAGTGAGCGGCAGGGCGGGGGGGGGGGGGGGGGGCGGAGGGGGGGGGACTCAAGCTACAGCCTCTGTCAACAGCAATGACTCTGAGGGACCTTTTCAGTCTTGGATCCATTTATCTAAAAATTTGAGCTCCCTTCTTCCCAACTTTTAATGGAATTATAAAAGCTCCTTCTGACTGAGAGACTCCTAAGCTAACTTTTGCTTATGTGACTATAGAAAAAAATAAATTACTTGATATTTGCCATAAGACTTTGATTTCTAAAAAAGACTGAAAACCTATGTTCCCTGGCTTAGAAGAGTGAGGATTCAGCTATCATTTGCAGCCCCTCCTCACATTTGTAAAAAGCAGGCAAAATATTAGGGACAAAAATGGTTTGCAATGGAAGGAGGCACAGTCCACAGGAGTGCTCTTGTGTACCCTGCAGCCTGGGCAGACAGAGGGAAGCCCCTAGAGCCTCACGCCCATGTAGGCCGAAAACACACCAGAAGACTCCCTCTGGGTGCCTCCCAACACTGCCCGCTCACCAGGAGAGGCCGCTCCAGAAAGGCCACTCTGGGCCACTGAAGTAAAGACACTAAGAGCAGGGCTGATGCTGCTTCAAGATGCAACTATGTGCTGTCAGAAGAGTGGTGTGCCGGCAATTTCGGCAAACCAGAGGCAGCCCACAGCACTGAACTAAAAGGAACAGAGGACCACGTACAGAGGAACACGGATTACAGTCAACATCTCTCCTCTTCTCAGCTCTGGGAGTCCTGCGTAGAGAAAAGTCAAAGCCAACTTTGCCTGGGTCTGAGAAAGAACCCCCTGCCCCCCACCCAGAGGAGCAGAAGGTGGATGATGTGATGACCTTCCCGAGGGAGACTGGAGCCCCTCAAGATGGATCACCAGAGGGGCTCACTATGGCTGTATCCAGTGAGGAAATCAATAACAGACTTTTTTTTTTTTTTTAAGAAAGTGGGAAGAAAAAGCAAAGACTTTCACAAATAGAAAAATTATTTACAAAACAATTTCCTAAGAAGTTTACTGGGGTTGGGTGGGGAATAAGAATAATGTTTTCATTTTAAATTAGTCACGTGGTACTGACGGTTTATAAAAGGGAATGGCCAATTTCTGTCTTCTTCACCTCCCCCAAAATACCCTAAAGTCATCCTACTCCTGATATGTTTCCTACCCTCATCCCAACCCACCCCATCCTGTCCCCAAATTAATTGCCTGGAGCCAATCTCAAAGACACATGATTGTTGGTTGGGTTTCCATTTAACAATGAACCCACTGCTGGGGAAGAGAACACAAGGACACAGGACGCACTGGCATAAACCTCAAGGTGTGTGGACCTCGGACAAAGCTTCTGCCACCACAGCGCAGGCTGCAGACTGAGCTCCGCTGTCAGTAAACTGAGGTAAGGAAGAACATGGCGGCTCTGGCGGGTCGGCTTCCCATGGTGATGCACCATGTGTGTGCTCTTGGTGTGGGCACCACAGGACTCATTTTCTTCCAGTTGCCTCTGCCATTTTCCCTTCTGGTTAGAAGACTGCTCTTTACAGAGTCCCAAAAGATCAGCCACTTGTCTTCCTCTGAGGTACAAATCCAATAGAGCCTTGACTCCAAAGATCCAGAGCCCACTGGCGTGTAGAAGTCAAAATCAAATGCTCAGAATCAAAAGGTGTGGCACGCCTGCCCAGCCAGTTTATCAGCAGTTGTAAAGACAGATCAGAAAAAACTAGCATTTAATACAAAAAATGTTTTTCAAATGGTGCAATTTCCTGTCCTCCTGTGAAGATCATAATTCTTCTCGTTTCTGAGGTCCTATGGAAAAGGAGAACAATTGAAAATAGAATGGTTTTATCCTCAAGTGACAAAAATACAGACTGAATATTTCTTCTGGTACTGTAACCTATTAATTGTGGCCCCACCTCCATTTTATCTCTATTTTGAAATTTTTAGAAGCTTTGGTGTGGAGTGTATTATATTTTGAAAGCAAAAACAAAACAAAAAAGACCTTTTTGTTTTTAAAAACACAAACCACCTGCATATCCCTATTCCAGCAGAACTGTTTCACAAATACAATCTTTACTTCTGGTAAAAATATACACATTTTTAGTCAAGATTCTCCTTTTTTCATTTAATAACACACAAACACATTTTCCTAAGTAAAAGTATAGCTCATTTACCACTCTCTATTCTTGGATGTTTAAACTGTTTTTAATAATTTTGGTTTACTGGGGAGCCTGGATGGTTCAGTCAGTTAAGCATCTGACTCTTGACTTTGGCTCAGGTCATGATCTCATGGTTCATGGGATCAAGCCTCACACAGGGCTCTGTGCTGATGGCACGGAGCCTGCTTGGGATTCTCTCTCCCTCTCTGCCGCTCCCCCACTTGCTCACGCATACACTCTCTCAAAATAAAACAATAAACTTAAAAAAATAATTTTGGTTTAGGGGCACCTGGGTGGCTCAGTCGGTTAAGTGTCTGACTCGGCCCAGGTCATGATCTCAGGTTTCATGGGTTTGAGCCCTCATCAGGCCCTATGCTGACAGCTCAGAGCCTGGAGCCGCTTTGGATTCTGTGTCTTCCTCTCTCTCTGTCCCTCCCCCACTAGCACTCTCTGTCTCTCTCAAAAATAAACATTAAAAAAAATAATAATTAAAAAAATTTTGGTTTATAAATAATAAATTTCTCCATTTTTATTACTTTTTTCTTATGTGAACTTATTTCTTTAAGGTAAATTCTCAAGAAAGGAATTACTGAGGGTATAAACATGTTAATGGTTTCTGCTTTTTAACAAGGACTGTTCTAATATACAGAGCTTTGGCAAGGTAGACCCAGAGCACTTTCCTCATCATCTTCCCAACAAATAGCATTATCAGTATCAATATGCACATTTTTTCAATGGAGTGTATATATATATTTTTTAATGTTTATTTTTGAGAGAGAGAGAGAGAGAGAGCACGAGCAGGGGAAGGGCAGAGAGAGAGGGAGACACAGAATCTGAAGCAGGCTCCAGGCTGTCAGCATAGAGCCCAACGCGGAGCTCGAACTCACAAGCCATGAGATCATGACCTGAGCCTAAGTTGGGTGTTTAACCAACTGAGCCACCCAGGTGCCCCTCAAGGGAATATTTATTAACGACAGATTCCTTTAATGTAACTGCTGTTGTCTCAACTTCATTTATTTGTGTCTTCCTCTTATTTGAACAGAATTGTACATTATTTACCCACGTATCGATAGAAATCCTTCAGGTGTTAATAGCGAATTTGAATTATTTTTATTATTTTTATTTTATTATTATTATTATTTTATGATACTTAACAACATAGTACAGTCTTCGGGATGATTAGGTGAATCATTCAAGATCCATGTTCTGTAACTGACTTCTTAGAATTAGTTTTGAGCTGAATAGTGTTAAAAAAACAGAATTCAGCTTATTAATAGTTTACAAACGGTCACTATTGTATTCTAATGATTTTTGTCAACTGTATACCATTAGAGATTTACACAAGAGTGGGGAAAATATTACATGAAGATTTAGTCCCTTCTATTCTTAGCCTAAATTAAATAAGTCCACTCCAATATTCTTCTTTGAAAGAACACTTTTTTTTTCAAAATCAATATACACTTTGTCTTGACCCTAAATATGTTCATTTAATAATGCCTGGACAGATTTAATAAAAAACCAAGGAATCTGACAAAAGATCCCCAAAATAATGTCAGGCTTAGCTTATATATCACAAAATTCACGAGCCTAAATAACAGAATTCTCAATGCACCTTTTCTCAAAAAGATAAAATAAAATAAAATAAAATAAAATAAAATAAAATAAAATAAAATAAGGGAAAAGAAAAGGGGGCAGCAACTGTATTAATACATACGTTTAGAAGGCCAACTAAAAAAGGAAAGTAAAAATATACACTGGTTGATGTCAGGATGGAAGGGCTGAGATTCCTTTTATTCATTATTCTGTTGTTTTTGCAACAAACACAAATCAGAAATGCAAATAAGTACTTCCCTAAGGCTGACCGCTGGACTTACCTTCCCAGCGTGGCTCCTGTGTTGTCTTCTTGTCCAGCATTCCTGTCTCTTTCTCCCTCTGGAACCGGGTCTGTAGCTGCTTGATCTCTTGGTCGTAGTCCTGCCACTCTGGGACAATTCGAACAGCTGCTTCCAGCTTGGGCTCTTTGGTCATTGGATTATTACACTGTAAAACCCAAATCACATGCTTCAACCAAGCTGAAGACAGGGCACATTATACAGAATTAAAAGATGTGTCTGTTCTTGGATTCTAAGTCCCAACTGAACAAAAAGAACAACACTGAAGAGCCAAATGAGAGACCAGCAGAAGCAATGTGGTAGTGGGTCACATAAAGCTTCTACAAAATTGTGGAGAATGACTGGAAAGCAGGAACTGAAAGTTCCTTTGATAAAATTACAAGGCACAGAGATAATCCATGGACAAGTAGTAACTTCACTGATTGTAAGTAGTGAAACAGCCCCATCAGACACCAGAGAACCTGGCTGCCTGCTGCACGCAGCAGAGATCTGTGGATGTTACTACAGGATGTGCTACAGTCCCCCAACTGCACAACTACAGAGAAGACTAAAGAAGAATCTGTGTGTTAATAACGATCTAGTCATAAATCACACTGGAATAAGATGTAGAAAAGAACCACAGACAGCTTACCAAATCTATTGTTTTAGCCCTTTTCTTAGAGGCATCATCACACCACGTTTCACACCAAAGCCATTCTTGAGGGAGTGATTTAATTGGCACCTGATGGATCATGTTATTGGGCAAATCCTGTTTGGTAAAAAGAAAATAAGACACAATACTCTCAAGTTCTGAGGGAAACTGAAATAAACTCGGAGCAAATTAGCGGTAATGGCTGCTCATTACATATCACATACCAATCACAATTTTTTAGAACTGAAAGGGTCTACTAAAAACCTGTGAGAAGCTAAAATACTTATTTGTGATTTTTTGTAAAACTACAGTTTAGAGGACTTCTAAAACATCTACCTATGATAAGCACCTGAAAAACTTTAGCTTAAAACTCAGAAATAACCTACACCTAGACTTCTCTCCATGAGGGCAATTCTAAGAAAAAATACTAGTGCTTCTTGAAAGTTAACTAAGCATAGAGTGTGGTTTTGATACTTCACAACTTTGCATAAAGGATGCTCCAAATCAACCTTGTCAACTGAGGCTTGATCCCAAGTGGATGAAGCTTACATTTTTTCAAGCCAACTGTATGCTTTGAAGCTTTTTTCTCAGGAAAACTTTTGAGTTTGACACAATAAAATGTTGCACTATCTTAAGACACAACCAATATGATCCAGAAATTCCACTTCTGGATATATGCACAAAAGAAAGCAGGGACTCAAACAGATACTTTTACACCAATGTTCACAGAGGCATTATTCACAAGAGTTAAAAGATGGAAATAAGCCAAATGTCTATCAACAGATGAATGGATATACAAAATATGGTGTGTGTGTGTGTATACACACACACACACACACACACACACACACACACACACACACAGGAAAATTCTTTCAGCTTAACAGGAAGGAAATTCTGAAAGCTGCGATGACATGGATGAAACTTGAAAACATTATACAAAGTAAAATAAGCCAGGCACAAAAAGGAAAAATATTATATGATTCTAAAAGTACCTAGAATAGGCAAGTTCATACAGACAGAAAATAGAATAGAGGTTGTCAAGGGACTGGAGGGAGGAAGGAAGGTAGAGTTGCCATTTAATGGGTACAGAGTTTTGGTCTGGGATGATGAAAAACTTCTGGAGATGGACAGCTGCACAACACTGTGAATTCACTTAACACCACTGAACTGTCCACTCAAAAATGGTTAAAGTGATTTTTTTTGTGTTACCTGAATTATACCTAATATTACAGATAAAGACACTTGTAGATGACAAAAATTGAAAAAAATTGTTACTAGTGAACTTACACTAAGGAAAATTAAAGGATATTCTTTAGGCAGAAGGAAAATAATCCTATATGGAAGCTCAGAAATGCAGAGAAGATTGCAGGGTAACCACATGAGCATATCTAAATAGGTAACAATCCCATTGTAGGAGAAGAATTTCTGGGGTTTAAAATACAGAGATATCTAAAATCCACAGCAACAGCCATTCAGGCTGGGATAAGGATAAATGGAGTTAGTAAACTCTAAGGCCAGTATTACTCAACCTGAGGTTATGCAGATGCAGCAAGGAGTCTGCTAGGAATGTGGGCTCTTAGGCCCAACCATACATACACCTACTGAACTGGCCCATGCGAGTGGGACCCAGGAATTAACGCTTCAATAAGTTCTCCAGGTGAATCTTTTATGTATGCTGAAGTTTGAAAAGCACTGTTCTAATGTTTTTGCACTGTGTGGTAGGTGCAAATATACCAACTAGCATTAGCCTTTGCAAAGTCAGGAGTGCATAATACTGTAACCTCTAGGATAATCATTAAAAGAACTGCAGTCTACAAGAGACTCATTTTAGATCTGAGGACACCTTTAGATTGAGAGTGAGGGGATGGAGAACTATTTATCATGCTACTGGAAGCCAAAAGAAAGCTGGAGTAGCCATACTTATATCAGACAAACTAGACTTTAAATTAAAGGCTGTAACAAGAGATGAAGAAGGGCATTATATAATAATTACAGGGTCTATCCATCAGGAAGAGCTAACAATTATAAATGTCTATGCGCCAAATACCGGAGCCCCCAGATATATAAAACAGTTACTCATAAACATAAGCAACCTTATTGATAAGAATGTGGTCATTGCAGGGGACTTTAACACACCACTTACAGAAATGGATAGATCATCTAGACACACAGTCAATAAAGAAACAAGGGCCCTGAAGGATACATTGGATCAGATGGACTTGACAGATATATTTAGAACTCTGCATCCCAAAGCAACAGAATATACTTTCTTCTCGAGTGCACATGGAACATTCTCCAAGATAGATCATATACTGGGTCACAAAACAGCCCTTCATAAGTTTACAAGAATTGAAATTATACCATGCATACTTTCAGACCACAATGCTATGAAGCTTGAAATCAACCACAGGAAAAAGTCTGGAAAACCTCCAAAAGCATGGAGGTTAAAGAACACCCTACTAACGAATGAGTGGGTCAACCAGGCAATTAGAGAAGAAATTAAAAAATATATGGAAACAAACGAAAATGAAAATACAACAATCCAAACGCTTTGGGATGCAGCGAAGGCAGTCCTGAGAGGAAAATACATTGCAATCCAGGCCTATCTCAAGAAACAAGAAAAATCCCAAATACAAAATCTAACAGCACACCTAAAGGAAATAGAAGCAGAACAGCAAAGGCAGCCTAAACCCAGCAGAAGAAGAGAAATCATAAAGATCAGAGCAGAAATAAATAATATAGAATCTAAAAAAACTGTAGAGCAGATCAACGAAACCAAGAGTTGGTTTTTTGAAAAAATAAACAAAATTGACAAACCTCTAGCCAGGCTTCTCAAAAAGAAAAGGGAGATGACCCAAATAGATAAAATCATGAATGAAAATGGAAATATTACAACCAATCCCTCAGAGATACAAACAATTATCAGGGAATACTATGAAAAATTATATGCCAACAAATTGGACAACCTGGAAGAAATGGACAAATTCCTAAACACCCACACTCTTCCAAAACTCAATCAGGAGGAAATAGAAAGCTTGAACAGACCCATAACCAGCAAAGAAATTGAATCGGTTATCAAAAATCTCCCAACAAATAAGAGTCCAGGACCAGATGGCTTCCCAGGGGAGTTCTACCAGACATTTAAAGCAGAGATAATACCTATCCTTCTCAAGCTATTCCAAGAAATAGAAAGGGAAGGAAAACTTCCAGACTCATTCTATGAAGCCAGTATTACTTTGATTCCTAAACCAGACAGAGACCCAGTAAAAAAAGAGAACTACAGGCCAATATCCCTGATGAATATGGATGCAAAAATTCTCAATAAGATACTAGCAAATCGAATTCAACAGCATATAAAAAGGATTATTCACCATGATCAAGTGGGATTCATTCCTGGGATGCAGGGCTGGTTCAACATTCGCAAATCGATCAACGTGATACATCACATTAACAAAAAAAAAGAGAAGAACCATATGATCCTGTCAATCGATGCAGAAAAGGCCTTTGACAAAATCCAGCACCCTTTCTTAATAAAAACCCTTGAGAAAGTCGGGATAGAAGGAACATACTTAAAGATCATAAAAGCCATTTATGAAAAGCCCACAGCTAACATCATCCTCAATGGGGAAAAACTGAGAGCTTTTTCCCTGAGATCAGGAACACGACAGGGATGCCCACTCTCACCGCTGTTGTTTAATATAGTGCTGGAAGTTCTAGCATCAGCAATCAGACAACAAAAGGAAATCAAAGGCATCCAAATTGGCAAAGATGAAGTCAAGCTTTCGCTTTTTGCAGATGACATGATATTATACATGGAAAATCCGATAGACTCCACCAAAAGTCTGCTAGAACTGATACATGAATTCAGCAAAGTTGCAGGATACAAAATCAATGTACAGAAATCAGTTGCATTCTTATACACTAACAATGAAGCCACAGAAAGACAAATAAAGAAACTAATCCCATTCACAATTGCACCAAGAAGCATAAAATACCTAGGAATAAATCTAACCAAAGATGTAAAAGATCTGTATGCTGAAAACTATAGAAAGCTTATGCAGGTAATTGAAGAAGATATAAAGAAATGGAAAGACATTCCCTGCTCATGGATTGGAAGAATAAATATTGTCAAAATGTCAATACTACCCAAAGCTATCTACACATTCAATGCAATCCCAATCAAAATTGCACCAGCATTCTTCTTGAAACTAGAACAAGCCATCCTAAAATTCATATGGAACCACAAAAGGCCCCGAATAGCCAAAGTAATTTTGAAGAAGGAGACCAAAGCAGGAGGCATCACAATCCCAGACTTTAGCCTCTACTACAAAGCTGTCATCATCAAGACAGCATGGTATTGGCATAAAAACAGACACATAGACCAATGGAATCGAATAGAAACCCCAGAACTAGACCCACAAACGTATGGCCAACTCATTTTTGACAAAGCAGGAAAGAACATCCAATGGAAAAAAGACAGTCTCTTTAACAAATGGTGCTGGGAGAACTGGACAGCAACATGCAGAAGGTTGAAACTAGACCACTTTCTCACACCATTCACAAAAATAAACTCAAAATGGATAAAGGACCTGAATGTGAGACAGGAAACCATCAAAACCTTAGAGGAGAAAGCAGGAAAAGACCTCTCTGACCTCAGCCGTAGCAATCTCTTACTCGGCACATCCCCAAAGGCAAGGGAATTAAAAGCAAAAGTGAATTACTGGGACCTTATGAAGATAAAAAGCTTCTGCACAGCAAAGGAAACAACCAACAAAACTAAAAGGCAACCAACGGAATGGGAAAAGATATTTGCAAATGACACATCGGACAAAGGGCTAGTATCCAAAATCTATAAAGAGCTCATCAAACTCCACACCCGAAAAACAAATAACCCAGTGAAGAAATGGGCAGAAAACATGAATAGACACTTCTCTAAAGAAGACATCCGGATGGCCAACAGGCACATGAAAAGATGTTCAACGTCGCTCCTCATCAGGGAAATACAAATCAAAACCACACTCAGATACCACCTCACGCCAGTCAGAGTGGCCAAAATGAAGAAATCAGGAGACTATAGATGCTGGAGAGGATGTGGAGAAATGGGAACCCTCTTGCACTGTTGGTGGGAATGCAAATTGGTGCAGCCGCTCTGGAAAGCAGTGTGGAGGTTCCTCAGAAAATTAAAAATAGACCTACCCTATGACCCAGCAATAGCACTGCTAGGAATTTATCCAAGGGATACAGGAGTACTGATGCATAGGGGCACTTGTACCCCAATGTTTATAGCAGCACTCTCAACAATAGCCAAATTATGGAAAGAGCCTAAATGTCCATCAACTGATGAATGGATAAAGAAATTGTGGTTTATATACACAATGGAATATTACGTGGCAATGAGAAAAAATGAAATATGGCCTTTTGTAGCAACGTGGATGGAACTGGAGAGTGTGATGCTAAGTGAAATAAGCCATACAGAGAAAGACAGATACCATATGGTTTCACTCTTATGTGGATCCTGAGAAACGTAACAGAAACCCATGGGGGAGGGGAAGGGAAAAAAAAAAAAAAGAGGTTAGAGTGGGAGAGAGCCAAAGCATAAGAGACTGTTAAAAACTGAGAACAAACTGAGGGTTGATGGGGGGTGGGAGGGAGGGCAGGGTGGGTGATGGGTATTGAGGAGGGCACCTTTTGGGATGAGCACTGGGTGTTGTATGGAAACCAATTTGACAGTAAATTTCATATATTAAAAAAAATAAATAAATAAATAAATAAAAAAAAAGAAAAGAAATTAAAAAAAAAAAAAAAAAAAGAACTGCAAAAAAGTATATAGTTCAAGGGGCTCCTGGTTGGCTCAGTCAGTGGAGCATGTGACTCCTGTTCTTTGGGTTGTGAGTTTGAGCCCCACACTGGGTGTTGAGATTACTTAAAAATTTAAAAATCTTTAAAAAAAAGTGTATAGTTCAAGCTAGTAGAGGGAAGATGGAATTATAAAAAACTCTCCATCTGAAGGAAACTAAGGAGAAAAAAGAAACAGAACACATAAAATAAGCAGAAACACTAGAAAAGCCAGTCTCACTGGTGATTACGTTAACTATAAATGGACTAAATGTTCAAATTAAATGACTTATACAAAATGTAAAAACCAACAGATATAAGCCTATTTATAAGAAATGGAACTGGGGTGCGTGGGTGGCTTAGTTGGTTAAGCGTGCAACTTCAGCTCAGGTCATGATCTCACGGTTCGTGGGTTCGAGCCCTGCATTGGGCTCTGTGCTGACAGCTCAGAGCCTGGAGCCTGCTTTGGATTCTGTGTCTCCCTCTCTCTCTGCCCCTCCCCCACTGTCTCTGTCTCTCAAAAATGAATAAATGTTAAAAAAAAATTTTTAATAGAACTAAAATATAAGGATAGAAAAAATTGAAAATAGGAGGATAAAAACAATATACCATTTAACAATAACCAAAAGGAAAGCTGGCATAGATGTACTAATATTGGGTGAAGGTTCCCCCAACAAAAATCATTAAAAATTCAGTTGTAGGATATATATGCTTCTAAGTTTTAGGTACCTAATGGTATAGTCTCAAAACACATAAAGCAAAATTTGACAAAACCAGAGATGAAGATATCACAATACAGAAAAATATTTTAATACAATTCCCTCAGTAACTAATAGAAAAATAGACAAAAACACATAATATGACCAAATGGACTATACCTAGTATCCACAGAATACAAAAAACCAAATGAAATGTTTACCAAAACTGATGACATTTGGGTCTAAAAGTAAATCTCCACAAATTTCAAATGTCTGAAATCATACAGAAGAAATCCTCAAACCATAAAGCCAACTGAGCTACAAATTAATAGCAAAAATGTAACTAGAAAATCCCTGTGTATTTGGAATCACTTCTACATTACTTAAGAGTCAAAGACATCACACTGGAAACTAGAAATACATTGTACCAAATGACAAGGAAAATGCTACATATAAAACATGTGCAATGCAGCCAAAGTCTTGCTGAGATAGAATCTGATCATTTCAAATGCATACATTAGAAAGACTAAAAATTATGAACTAAACATCTCAGGAAATTAGGAAAAAAAAAATCAACAAATTAAATAAAGTAAAAGGTAAGCACAATAAAGAACAAATTAATGAAACAGAAAAGAAACAGGATGAAAAACATTAAAAGATGTTTCTTTTTTTTTTTTTAATGTATATTCATTTTGAGCAAGAGTGAGTACACGCATGCAAGCAGAAGAGGGACAGAGAGAGACACACAGAGAAAGAGACAGAGAGAGAATCCTAAGCAGGCTCGGTACAGTCAGCATGGAGCCCAATGTGGGGCTTGATCTCAAGAACTGTGAGATCATGATCTGAGCTGAAATCAAGAGCTGGACACTCAACTGACTAAGCCACCCAGGTGCCCCTAAAAGATGTTTCTTTAATTCCCAGTGAGGTGATAAAGGCAAAAAAGAGAAAGCACAGTAAACAATGTCAGAAAATTATAAAAGATAGAGAAAGAGAGAGAGAGAGAAGACATCAATATAGATCCAGCAGACTTTAACTGAAGTGATGAAAGCATTTTCCAAAACAGTGCACTTACAATCTGAACATGTTGCGCTATATAAATTATATCTCAATTTTACTTTTTAAGTATTTTTTAATGTTAATTTATTTTTGAGAGAGAACAGAGCATGAGTGGGGGAGAGGCAGACACAGAATCCAAAGCAAGCTCCAGGCTCTGAGCTGTCAGTCCAATATGGGGAGTCCAATGTTGGGGCTTGAGCTCACAAACTGTGAAATCATGCCCTGACCCTAAGTTGGATGCTCAACTGACTGAGCCACTCAGGAGCCCCTACATCTCAATTTTAAAAAATGAGAGGGTAGTACGGGGCACCTGGGTGGCTCAGGTCATGATCTCGCAGTCGGTGAGTTCAAGTCCCACGTCAGGCTCTGTGCTGACAGCTAAGAGCCTGGAGCCTGCTTCAGATTCTGTGTCTCCCTCTCTCTCTGCCACCGCCCCCCCCCCAACTCCCACTCATGCTCTGTGTCTATCTCTCTCTCAAAAATAAACATTAAAAAAATTTTTTTTAAAATGAGAGGGTAGTATAAACAACTTCATGATGTCATGTTAGTAAATTTAGCGACACCTTAACAAAAACATTGATTAAAGTAGTAATAGAAAATGTCAACAGTCCCATAACTCTTTTTTTTTTTTAATTTTTTTTTAATGTTTATTTATTTTTGAGAGAGACAGAGACAGAATGAGAGTGGGTTGGGGCAGAGAGAGAGGGAGACACAGAATCTGAAGCAGGCTCCAGGCTCTGAGCTCTCAGCACAGAGCCTGACATGGGGCTCGAATTCACGAGCTATGAGATCATGACCTGAGCCAAAGTCAGACACTCAACCAACCAAGCTACCCAGGCACCCCTACAGTCCCATAACTCTTAAAGAAACTGAAGTCATAATTTAAACACAAAGAAATTTCTATTAGGCTTCACTAGTGAAGAAATTTAAGAAAGAAATAAGGTCAATCTTACACAAACCATTACTGGTAAATGAAAAAAGAAAAAAACAAAACCCAACTCATTTTAGTAAGCCAATATAGCCTCAACATCAAAATCTGACAGAGATATTACAAGCTATTATGTCACACAAAAACATAAATACAAAATTCTTAAATAAATAGTAAGCACAAAAAATCCAGAAATATATAAAAAAGAATAATAAATCATGACCAAGCTGGAATATATAATTAAGAAATTTTATTTAGGTATATAATTAAACTACACTTACAGAATAAAAGAGAAAATACTATCATCTCAGCAGATATTAAAAACATAAAAAATTTAACACAAGTGATTTTTTTTAAGTAGCAAACTAGACTTCTGGTGGTGTGGCCTGGGGCCTGAAGCATGGGGCACATAAGGAGAGGCGGGGTCTCAGGGCTGTGGAGCCACCAAGTGGTTGGCAGGGCAAAGTAGGACATGCAGGGAGGGCCAGGCCAGGCCCCAAATGAAAAATAAAATAAAAAATAAAGTAGGAAACTAGGAATAAAAGGAACTTCCTTAATCTGAATAAGAGGAAATATCTATAATATCTAAAAAATATCTACAATAAACATCATATTTAGTGGTGAAATGCTGAAAACTTTGCTTTTGAGTCAAGAATGTCCACTATCAACATTTCTGTTCAACATTATGGAAGTCCCAGTAAACAGCAAAAGCAAAAAAAAAAAAAAAAAAAAAAAAAAATTGTGCAATTAGAAAAGAAAAAGTAAAATTGCCATTATTTGTAAATGATATGCTTACATATACAGAAAATACAAAAGTATACACAGATTAGTAGGGTAGCCGAATACAACAATGAACAAAAATCAACTGCAATTCTAGATACCAGCAACAAATGGAAACAAAAATTTTTTAAAATAACTCTTAACAGAGATGTATAAGATCTAAGATCTCTATGAGGAAAACAATGAGAAATTAAACACAACCCAAATATAAAATCCTAGGGGCACTTGGGTGGCTCAGTCAGTTGAGCGTCTGACTTTAGCTCAGGTCATGATCTCGCACAGTTCATGAGTTCGAGCCCTGTGTCGGGCTCTGTGCTGACACTGACAGCTCAGAGCCTGGAGCCTGCTTCGGATTCTGTGTCTCCCTCTCTCTCTGCCCCTCCCCCATTCACACTCTGTCTCTCTCTCTCTCAAAAATAAACATTTAAAAAAATGTCAAAATATCACAATACACAAAATTTTTTTAAGACATAAATAAAAAATAAAATTCTAGTAAATGTTTTTTTCCTCCTAAACTTGACAAGCTCATTCTAAAATGTATATGAGAAAATAAAGGACAAAAAAGTACTCTAAGACACTCTTGAAGAATGAGGTGGGAGGATTTGACTTACTGGATATCACGACTTATTATATATAGAACTAAAGTATTTGAGATTTGTGTAGGATGTTAAGATAGACAAACAGATGAGTCAAAAACTAGAAGACCCAGAAACAGATCCACGCATACATGAGTACCTCATATCTGGCAAAGATGGCATTGCAGAGCAGTGCATTCCATTAAACAAGAACAACAACAAACTGATGTAACTGTATATGCACAAAAAAGTGAAAGTTGAACTCTATCTCACACCATATATAAAACAAATTTCTACTGGAATATAGATTTGAATGCGAAAAAAAATAAAGCTCATATTTTAAAAATGTCTTTGTGACCTTAATAGGGGTCAAAAAGCATTAACCATAGAAGAAAATACTGACCAGCCTGAAAACAAAAGATACCATTAAGAGAGTTCAAGTAGAAAATTTTGCAACATATACAACAAAGGTTACACTATTAGTACACATAAAGAATGCCCATAAATCAAGAAGAAAAATTTCAAATAATCTAAACACAGTAAAACCTTGGATTGTGAGTAACTTGTTCTGCGAGTGTTCTGTAAGAAGAGCAAACATTTCTAATGAATTTTAACCTGATAAACAAGCAATGTCTTGCAATACGAGTAATATGCAATGCTGAATGTCACATGATTACAACTAAGTCAATGGTTCTTGAAATTTGCTTTGATATATGAGTGTTTTGCATTACAAGCATGTTTCTGGAACGAATTATGCTTGAAAACCAAGGTTTTACTGTATTTAAATAAGCATATCACAAGAGAATATCTAAATGACCATAAATACACAAAATGGTACTCAACTTCATTAAATTATGGAAATGCAAAATAAGACCACAATGAGGAGCAACGCCAACAAAAATGGCAGAGTAAGGAGCTCTGAAAGTCTGCCTTTTGATAAAAGCAACCAAAAAAGTGATAAAAATTGAATCAACTTTTTTTCAGAACTCTGAAAATTAACCAAAGGCTTGCAGCAACCCAAGGAGCACCTAAAAGTCAACAAAAAATGGTTGAATGTTGATAAGAACAGTGAACTTTGAGGCATTTGGACTTCTATTCCCATTCTCCTGTTCCCCATTAGTCTCAAAAAATAACAGCCTGCACTGCCATACTGGAGTAAGGAGAACAAGGCTGGAGGTCTTTCAAACTTCATTCCAAAAGCAGAGCCATCATTTGAAGACCGTACTGTATAGGCCTGTCTCTATTCAATCTCACTTGAACTTACCCCATGCTAAAAGCTTCTCCTTGGCAGCCCTTGTGTTGAGCTTTCTGAGGCTGTCTGAGATGGAGCAAAGAATACATTAAACAAAAATCTTAACAAGAAATACTGAAGAATGAGATAACCACAGAAGGCTGTGAAAAGAAAAGACAGATTCCTGGGAAGACAAAAGGCCATGAGAACAGTACGTGTAAGGCTCTGAGCATGCTCTGTGTTGCGTACATAAGTAAGAAAGCCCTAATAAAGCCATAAACTCTCACCTCTTGTTGATCTTGAAGCCCTATGCAACAGAGAAGTGCAGACTAAGGTACAGTTGTAAACTGCCTGGCTGACTGTTGAGGATGTATCCCAACAGGCACCCAGAGGCCTCTGGCAAAGACTGGAAATCTTTGTGGTTTTGAACACTTAAGAAATCTCTGTCCAATTTTAGCTGACGACTAAGCTAAGCAGGCATACCAAATATGCAGACTTCACAGAACTGGTTTAGAAGTCCAAAAACAAACAACTACTACAATAAGCACCAGCAACGAACCCTGGGAAGGGGGGAAAACGGATTTCCAGAGATGCCACACTACATTACTTGAAATGTTCAGTTTTCAATGAAAATGGGACATGCAAAATACCAAATATACAAAATCCATATATAGGACAAAAAAGCAATCAATAGAAACTATACTTGTGGAGGCCTAGACACAAGGAATTTATATCAGGTATCTTAAATATGTTCAAATAGGAACAAAGGAAATCATGTCTAACAGAACTAAAGGCAAGTATGTGAATGATGTTCCAAAAAATTAGAGACGATTAATAAAATTATTAATTATACAAATTAACCAAATTATACAAAAGAACCAAACAGAAAAATCTGTTGAAAACACAATAGCTTAAATAAATGAAAATTCACTAGATAGGTTCAACCACAGGTTTTAGCAGCAGAAAAAATAATCAGGTCAAGTGAAGATAAATCAGTTGAGATTATCCAATCTTGAGATTATCCAGGAGCAGAAAGAACAATGAAGAAAAATAAACAGAGCCTCAGAGAACTGTGGGAAACCATCAAATATACTAACGCACACAATGGGGGTCCCAAGAGGATAGAGGAAGAGGCAGAAATAATACTTAAAGAAATAGAACTTCTCAAATTTGGTGAAAAACATTAGTCTATACATTCAAGAAGCTCAATGGACTCTAAGTAGGATAAACTCAAGAGACCCAACATCATAATCAAACTCCCAAAAGACTAGAGATGGCGACTCGTCAGATAAGGGATTCTCAAGATTAACAGCTAATTTCTCATCACAAAACATGGAAGCTAAAAGGCTGTGAGACAATATAGTCAAAGAAAAATATGAGAAGAAAAAAAACTGTCAAGCAAGAATTTTATATCCAAGCAAAACTACTCATGAAAAAAATGAAGGAGAAATTTACATATTACCTAAGAAGTTTGTAGCTCCAGAGCCATTCTATCAGAAATACTAAAGTGAGTCCTCTGGCTGAAATGAAAGGGCACTAGACAGTAACTCAAATCCACATGAAGAAATAAAAAGCAGTAAAGGTAAGTAGGTAAATATAAAAGATAGTATCAATGTATTTCTGGTTTAGAGCTCCTTCCCCCTGCCCCCGGTTTAAAAATAATTACAAACAGTAATAATTATAAATTTGTGTTGACAGGCATAAAATGTATAAACATGCAAACTGTATGATAATGAAAGTAGGCAGGGGAGGGGGGGAACCACAGCTCCATAGGAACAAAGTTTTTGTATACTATTAAGTTATTATTAACCCAAATTAAACTGTCATAAATAAGTGTTAATGATAATCATCAGGACAACCACTGAGAAAGTAAGTCAAAAATATATAGGAGAGGGGCGCCTGGGTGGCGCAGTCGGTTAAGCGTCCGACTTCAGCCAGGTCACGATCTCGCGGTCCGTGAGTTCGAGCCCCGCGTCGGGCTCTGGGCTGATGGCTCGGAGCCTGGAGCCTGTTTCCGATTCTGTGTCTCCCTCTCTCTCTGCCCCTCCCCCGTTCATGCTCTGTCTCTCTCTGTCCCAAAAATAAATTAAAAACGTTGAAAAAAAAAAAAAAAAATATATAGGAGAAACAAGGGAATTAAAATGGCAGATGTTAATCCTACTTCACTAATAATTTTATATTAGATATAAATGTGATAAACTCTCCAAATGAAAGCCACAAGGGATGGCAGTTCACATGTACCAAATTAACAGACTGACAATAAGTTCTGGTCAAAACATGGAGCACCAGGAATCCTTACACAGCTGATGGGTATATAAGTTAGAACTACTTTGGAAAACTGTCTGGGATCATCTAGTAAAGATAAATATACAAATATGGTAACCCAGCAAATACACATGTAGCTGAACACACAACTGAAATATGTGTACATGTGCAGCAACACAGGTGCATGAATGATCACAGCAGCATTATCCACGGAAGACAAAAATGGAAAACAACCCAAATGTAGAATAAACAAAACGTAGTACCTCTACACACACCAACAGGGATGGATCACACAAACATAATGTTGAGCAAAAGAAATCAGACTTAAAAGAGTTTATCTTTTAAGATACAACTGAGGTAGGGAGAAAAAAAACCAAAACAGGCAACACTAAACCACAGTATTAAGGATACACGTTAAAGTAGTAATTCTATAGAGAAAAGCATGGGGTGATTACCACAAAGGTCAGGATGCTGGATACTTTTATTAAGAATGGTAGCTGCAGGATTTTAGTAATGTTCTACTTGTTGAACTGGATGGTCATATATGGGCATTAGATCTGTGGTAATTCACTGGTGCATGTGAATATGTATATATTGGTATAGTTTTGTTTTGTATGTTTTCTTTTATGGGTGCTAAATATCATAATGAAAGTTTTAAAATGTTTAATGCAGACTTTAGCAAAACAAAATATGTGAAAGTAGGTATCCACAACAAACTAAAAGCTTACTTCTGAAAAATGTTGAGCATTAAAAAATCGATTCAGATAAACTTCTTAAAAAAACACCATGGTTTCCAACAGAAAAGAGGGAAATTGTGAAACTATACACTGTGAATCCTTGCTAGTTAGTCTCTAAAGAGAAACAAATTTCCCCTAGCAAGCAGGAAAACACATTTATCAGGTTATCCTAGGTGCAAAATTAAACAACATGGTAATGGTTTGAGGAGGCAGCATCCTCCTTTCCATCTCCCTTCCAAACCAACATCATTAGGCCTACGACATTTTTTCACTCCTATGCATTCTGTTGAGGACAAAAATGTCTCTCTCTCTCTCTCTCTCACACACACACACACACACACACACACACACACACACACACACTCTCCTGTCCATGAAGAAACAAAACATTGTTACAACAGAGGAGAAAACTGAGAGGAAAATAATAAATTCAATTTCTGACATAATATTGCATACCCATCACTGCAAGTGTTAACCAAAAAAATAGCCACTTACTTGATCAAGATTTGAAAGGCTGTTAGGATCCTGACTCAGACCTTGGTACTGTCCCCTGAGTCTGTCACCAGCAGCTATTTTCCTAAACTTCTTTAGATCCACGACATATAGTGCACTGGATAGAGAAGAACTACTTGTTATAACCATGGATTATGACAAAGAATAACCCCACTGGGTAAACATTCTGCCCTCTCTGTGAAAAGGTAAGCTGTGGCCTCCAGTGGAGCTCAGGGTCAGCATGTGCTTCTTCAAAGATGGCAGGAAATTATTGCAAAACACATACTCTGCCATAAGCTCACTTTGTCACTCTTTCTTAATTGCCTTCCTTATTTAGCTGCCTTAAGTCTCTGACAATAGAAAACTTCTACCAAACGTCAGCAGATTAGATAATAAAAGCTGACCATCAGCCAAAAATAGCCTGATAATGTTTTAGATGTTGCTGGGAAAAAAAAAAACATCCACACTGTTATGGATCTTCTGGACCAAGGACATAACTAATGATAAAGAAATCCCCAAGGGGCGCCTGGGTGGCGCAGTCGGTTAAGCGTCTGACTTCAGCCAGGTCACGATCTCGCGGTCCGTGAGTTCGAGCCCCGCGTCGGGCTCTGGGCCGATGGCTCGGAGCCTGGAGCCTGTTTCCGATTCTGTGTCTCCCTCTCTCTCTGCCCCTCCCCCGTTCATGCTCTGTCTCTCTCTGTCCCAAAAATAAATAAAAAACGTTGAAAAAAAAAATTAAAAAAAAAAAAAAAAAAAAGAAATCTCCAAACCCCAACTTTTATTCTCTGTAAATGCTGCTTCCTACACATCCCAGACCTTCCAGATCTTCCAAACCACATTCTGCCAAGAACAGATAATGCAATGGTACACAGTCTGACCTAGGAGTTCTACTTCTAGGAATTTGTCCTACAGATATATTTGAAATATACCAAATGATGTATTTATTCACTGCAACACTGTATGTCACAGCAAAAGACCACAAATAACCTACATATACTGCAATAAAATGCAGATGTTAAGAAAGAAGGTCTCTCAACACATTGATAGAAGATCTACTATAGTAAAAAAAAAAAGGCACAAAACTGAAAATATGATGGTATATTTTGTGTAAAAAAAAAAAAAAAAAGATGTAAGAATCAAGAAACTCTAGGGGCATCTGAGTGGCTCAGTTGGTTGAACATCTGACTCTTGATTTCAGCTCAGGTCATGACCTCATGGTTCGTGAGTTCGAGCCTGCCTGGGATTCTCTCTCTCCCTCTATCTCTGCATCTCCCCTACTTATGCACTCTTTCTCTCAAAATAAACAAACATTAAAAAAAAAAATTAAAAAAAAAAAAAAGAATCAAGAAACTCTGGAAGGACATACTGCAGTAAATTAATAGATGATGTTATCTGTTATAGGAGTAGGAACTGGGTAGAAAACAGACAGAATTGGGAGGCTTTTTCACAGTATATTTTTTATAATTTTTATTTTTGAGCCACATTAATAACATATTACCTATTCATAATTTCAAATATGTAAAATTAATTTTTTGAGAAAAGAAAATCCAACAGCTTTGGAGAGTACTCTTTTTTCAGTACCTGATATGATACTTTCGCCCAGCCAAATGACTGGCCCAGTACCCTGATTTCCAGAACCTGTATCCATCCATTTCTTTTCGGCTATCACAAAAGGGAGTATAGCCATAAGGAGCGCCATCCAAATTGAAATCTCTTAACTCTTTCAGATCTGTTCGGACAATCTGGAGAAAAAAAAAATCACAAGTCATTTGTTAAACAGCCATGCAGACAGCAGTTTCCTTAAAACACAGATTGTCTCACTGAGACATTACAGAGGGCAGCTCTGAGGTTACCGGCACAGGCTCCAGCAGTAGACCCAGGCTAAGCCCAGATTCCTTCACTGATTAGTGGGCTGCCTTCGCTAACATGTAAGACACTTTGCATAGTGGTTGGCACACAGTATTCTAAGTATTCGAAAAGGTGGCAGTAAAACAAATTTACACTGCTTAGCTTCTGTGATGGAGTTTCCCCATCTGTAAAATGGAGACCTCACAGGATTACATGAATTAACATATGAACACATGCGGAATGATAACTGACACAGACCAAGTGCTCAACAAAGGTAAGTGTGTTTATATGAGAACCCAGAAAACATGCTTCAGGTCAAGCTGGTTGTGACACAGTGAGCTGAAGGAGGCAGGGAATCCCAAAAAGGTGGATGAAGTTTCTGGCCGCATGACCTTTGCACACATTCTATCACTTCCATTCAAATGATCACCTCAGGTTTCAGCCGGCTCAGGGAAAAGGGGAAGATTGTAAAGGAGAACTATATTAACACTTTTTGAGTGTGTATGCTCTAAAATCACAGTGTGTTCGTTTTAAGTCAAATCTTGACAGGAGGAAGAGTATCTGAAGAGCTGCAAACTATCAAAGCTAGGCATCTATCTGGTAGAACTTCCTCTGTCTTACCCATGCCGATAACTCCTAGCTTTTGGGTAAATAATTGGAGACGATAGCAAGCACTGTTAAACCTCAATCTTCCAGTTTTTAGTCTGTGTGTTAAATGAATTAAGACACAAGACTGCATGTATGATGTATAGAGGCATAGAAAAAAAGATTAAAAGGAGATACCTCAAATGGAAACTGTAAAAGTGATCACACCTGGGTGTACCTTTTCATATATTTTAAATAATGTCACAGAGGCATGTATTTTTCTGTAACCAGAAAAGTAAAATCATTTAAAAAGGAGAAGGAAGTCTAACGGCTTTAATACAAACTGTTTAAACCTGGCTTCTAAAAGCTTACCTGATCAGCATCCACAAACAGGAATTTGTCAACAACCAGTGGGAACAGCACGTCCAAGAAGAGGATCTTGTAACCCCAAATGATGCGCTGTTTCTCAGTCTGCTGATGAAGCCACCGGGGCCATTTGTATTGAACAAGCTCATACTGGAAGTTGTACTCATTTGCCATATAAGGTATGAACTCCTATTTTGGCACATAGGGAACAACAGACAACAATTTACTCAGATGAAGAAAATCGGCTCTCTAATGGAAGTCAGCCACCATGATGACAGCACAAGTAAAACATATTTACCATAACGGCAGTTGAATACAGAAATCTGACCGTGACTCACCGGTGACTAAAAGAATACATATAAACTTGTCAAACCCCCCACTTCTTTAGGACTTCTAATTATCACGTGAAATGACAAATCTTTCAATGAAGGCTTTTAGGTTTGTGTGTGTGTGTGTGTGTGTGTGTGTGTGTGTGTGTGTGTGTTTTATGGAAATGAACTTATTAATTTACAGTAAAACATTTTTTGAGCTTGACTCAAAGGCTTTCTCAGACCTGGGCCTAACCCAGGGAATGACACAGCAGATCCAAATATTCTGAACAAATTTGTTTTTAAGTTTTTAGATCCTAAATACAAGTACCTTCAGGGGACCAGAAGTGAATTACTGAATAAAATAAAAGTTGTTTAGTAACATCTATAGAACCACAACAACAAAAGATACAAACAAGATACAAGATACAAACAAATTTAGATGACAAATACTAACTAATAAATAAAGCAGAAAATTTCCCAAGTCTGTTTTTCATGGTGCACAGATGAAACAACACTTCCAGAGATCACTGTTGTCCATGAGACAATGAATAATCCTCCCCACTGGAAACCAGCACTATGCTTTCTAATTAAATTAGAATATACATGCTCTGAGGAAGACAACATTATTTCATCAAAACAAAAGATTCAGGGGCACCTGGGTGGTTCAGTTGGTTGTGCATCAGCTCACGGATCCCAGGGTTGTGGGACTGAGCCCCACGATGGGCTCCGCACTGACGGTAGAGCCTGCTTAAGATTCTCTCCCTCTCCCTTCCTCCCACAGCCCCTCTCTCCTACTTGCACTCTCTCACTAAAATTTTTTTTAAAAATTAAAAAAAAAAAAAAAAAAACAAAGATACAGATTCTCCTCCTATGTTACCCAAACTTCAAACAGGTCACAATAATTTTATGTTTGGTTTTATGATGACTGTTCCCCCTAAAGAGTCCAGGCTAGAAGACTAATCAACATGAAGTATGCAGCTGAGCTATGGAAACCCAAGAAAGAAAAGATTTTTAAGTTACACAAATAACAGAGAAGCAGTAAGAAGTATATTATACCATCATATCTCCTTAATGTCTCCTTTCCTCTCCCCTGAGAACAAACCTTAAATGTGGGGGACAGATAATTCTTCAAGAACCAGAATTTCACAGGAGTCCTGGTATTCTTCAGTACTGACAGCATCATTATACTATCAAACAAAAGCAAATAATAATCAATATTAATTTTCCAATGCTTTTTAACCTCAATAAAATTGAGCAGAGCTGATCATAAGACCGCTGAATGTTTTTCACAGCAGAGCTGATGGCTTTAAAAAAGAGACCCTTAGTAATGGAAAATGAAAAACTGCACTCATTATAAAGTTATCACTGAATGGAAAAGAAAGGGTATTTCTCACCTATAAAAATATACCTAACTGACAAAGGCAGATGTTTTAATCATGTTACATCTTTAAATACTCTGCTTCATGAACTGCCGTATTAATTATGCTACAAATGAATAACGGAGGTTGTAGCTAACAGTCTACATGACTATGAAAAGAAAACTGGAAAGCCGCAGCAGCTGTGTGTGGCTGCACTGCCCCCCACAGCCTATCCTGGAGACACTGCTAGGGAGGAGAGCAGGACGAGGTCAGGGGATGGCAAGTGGCTACAGCGTCAGGATTTCCCTACTACGAAAACAGACAAAAACACACTGGATCAAGGAATTTAATTAAATTGAGTTATTACTAACATTTGACATTACTATTTTAGGTCAGTTATTATTTCTTGGAAATAGAAGGTTGAACCTGAGTAAAATGACAGTTTAATTATTTGCCATACTAGATTTGTCATGGAAAATTAAAAGTAAAATGAACCTGGCATTAGGAAAGTCACTCTCAAGCAAAGGAGCATATTCCCAGCCAAGGCTTCCCCCAGCAGCCGCTGTGTCAACCAGCACATGGCTGTGGCCTCTCCTTGGCTCTGGCTGTGTGACCTCAGGCAAGTCCCTTCACCCTCTGAATCTGTCTGTAAAACAGAGGTGTTATTTGAGAACTAAGATCACTCCTGGCTCTACACCCCTATGAATCTCTAGGCGACAGGTCCACAGCCCTGTTCCACTTCTACTCTCTGTGCTAACTTCCTAGTTTCTGGGTTAAGCAATGCTTGGTGGCCAATTAAACACCATTATTTATAATGTGTGCGCAGTGGTATTAAAGGTTTATAGCCTTGTAATATCCACACAAATACATTTATGATACAGCTGGACTTTATGAGATTGGCAGATCAAAACAAATACAATTCTGTATTCACAGTCCTCAGAGCGCTTCACATATACAGAAGCATAATGGATAGAATGCCATGAAACATTTACTCTCTTACTCTCTAAATAAGAACACTGTGACAAACTCATTCATAATGTACTGAAATAACCAACATGACTAACCGAAGAAATCTTTCATAGAGATGGCCGGATGCCACGGAGAAAATATTAATTATGTCATCTTTATCCTGTTTCACTTCCTCAGTCTTCTGTCCTCCTGTAAAGCCCCTATAACAATAAAGGTTAAAACAAGAACACTTGAACTGCTAGTATAGACACACAGCCCTTTAAGGGGAGAGCTACAGAGACCGTGTTTCCCATCCTATTCCTTCCCTAGAGGGTGATGCAAGGGGAGGTGGCGAAGCATCAATGGCGCCCTGGGAGGGCACAAGGGAGCCAAGCCACCACAGGATAACGAAAAGGATGCTGCCTGCAAGGCCCCACATAGCTTCAGAAACAAACTGAACATAGGTTACTCCACAGAATGCAATCCACTCAATGGAAAGTAAACTAAGCTCTCTGAAGGACAGGCATCATGCAGTAAGAGTCAAGAAGTAACTACCCCGTGGGGGGACATTAACCTCCTTCATTCATTGTGGGAAACACCCATCTACTCTAAGTGGAAGTGCAAGATTTGCTGCAGAGTACAGACTCTGAAAGGTCTACATGGGATTCTTACACTCAAAAGAAGGGAGGGATGGGGCTTATACTTTTCCTTAAAAATATTACTTTTTTTTTTTTAATGGTGCCAATTTACCATTTGAAGGAGTCCCAAAATCCAGATTCATTTTCATTAGTTCCGTCACTCAGCAGGTCTTCGTTCACCATGTCTGCCTTCTTCTGAACCTGTAACCATACGTGAGGGGTACCATGAACAGTAGGGGACGAAGCCCCTACTTCCTACAGCCAAGTCTAGGCCCCATAACTCAATCTGGTGCCCATATTCTGGTGAAAGAAAGCTGTGCCGCAGGCAGGCAACGGCCCACCTACAGTCTAGACCAGTTCAACAGAATGATCTTTCACATACCACATTAACACCTCAGGTGATGAGACAGAAACCTCTTGTAATTCAGTAATAATTGTAGTCTGAAAAATGGTCAAAGAACCTCAAATTCAACTGTATAGGAAACAGAGTCTGAGCAAAACTAGCAGCATCATCCACCCAGCTGACAGCTGTTCCAGGGAGAGTGCAGCCCACAGGAGAGCTACCCGTCAGGACAGAGTCACTTCATGCCACAGCCTGTTTTCAGGATTCACCAGAATAAAGATGGGTTGAATCTTCTCACCAGCAAAGGGAGCAGTTTTCTACTCTTCTGTGTGTGGTCTGCTTTAGATTTTACTGTGTGGAATGATTGCTTATTCTGTAATACCTTTTACTTGAATTTAAGGCACTAAGAACTTTAAAATTCTGAGACGTGAAAAGAAATGAAATAGGGCTACCAATTACCGTTGTTGAAATTTTCACTGTCATTCTTCCCAGTTTTCTGAGAACAGTCAGCAATAATGTGAATTGTGGCTATGTAAACACCAGAAAATCTGAGACTTGTATTGCTCACTGAGATTACTCAAAAGGTGCAATCTCTCAGTTGAAGAAAACCACAAATGTATTATTTACGAAAGACGTTTCACACGTAAAGAAGCATTCTTATAAACCCTACAGTAAAATCCCAAAGATGAATTAAAGCCTTAGACCAGTTTCTTTTCTTCCCCACCAGCTTTACTGAGAGACAACTGACACACACTATTGTGTAAACTTCAGGCATACAATGTGATGATCTGATATGCATAGAAGCTGTAAAACAATGATCACAGTGATAGCATTATTATCAGTTAAATCCATCTACTTCTAGATAAGAGCTACTGAATGCCAGAATACTGCTACTTTTACCCACTATAAAAGTCGCTGCCTTAGTATTTCCAAGCTCACCTTCACTTTAATAATTTTGCTCTTGAAGTTGTTGAGGACGACAACAACTTCATCAGCATCGGGAGGAGAATCTGTGCCATCATGGCTTCGAGAGAAAACAAAGGGAAAGAGTAAGGCAGATGTTATAAATCACAATTCTTGAAATGCAGTAAGGAGTCTGATATCAAAATGCCATATTTGTCCATCATCTTTATCATAAAGGAGTTTTCCAGAACAAATTATTTTCCCACAAACTGTAGCAAGTCCCTTCAAATACACAGAAGCACTTGTCAGAATCTCTATCCTTCAAACATTGAGCATTCCAATCAGTCACAGCCCAGACTTTCTTCTTGGGTCTCCCCTTTAAATTACCTTTCAGAGAGTGAGAGGCTCCCAGTGCTGGTGCACTTAACACCTGTATTTACTAAGTCTGAGCCATGTTCACCACCAGCAATAAAGGAGTGCCCAGGGACATGAGCCACTGAACCATCACTGGAAACACATCACTTCTACTCTTTCATGGACAGGTGACAAAGCATGGCTCTACTTCAGAGTTCTGTAAAGTTGTCTACTCTATCCTTCTGCCTGGAGGTACACAATCAGCCAAGTCTAGGCCCTGTAACTCCATCTGGGGCCCATACTCTGGAGGAAGAACTATAAAAAGCTATTTTCAGGCAGATCTGGGGCAGAAGAAGAAAAACTTTAAATTAAAAATAAAATATCCCCAGTCAATTGTAATGCCTAGAATTTCCAGGTACCAATTTTCAAGATGTTAAGTGCAGAAAGCCACGATAAAATATAAATTCACTGCATTCACTGTCATCCCACAGAGAGCAGAGTTCTCAGGAAAGGTAAGATTCTCATGGGGGAGCATGAAACGCTCGAGAGACTAGGAATATCCAAGAGGAAGGGAGGTCTAGACAGGAGGAAGAAAGGAGGTCTCCACACTCCAAGAGAAGGGGAAAGAATGGCTAGGGAAAGGGCACACAGAAGGCAGAAGGGACAAGGTTCAAAAGAACAAGTAAACTTATGACAGGATTAAATTCTGCAAAACCATATGTGGAGAAAACATTACTTAGAGGAATGGTATTTACAAAGAATACGTTATTATAATAGCTTCAAGAATCCACACAGCTTTCACAAATGTCGGGTAAGATCTTCTAGAACTAAGATGACACAACAAGAGGGTGTTTTAAGTACAGTCTAATGGAAATCCCTCCCTAAAAAATTGACACAAAGTCTCTTCACAGAGCTTAAAACTAATTTAAATTGTGTTCAGCAAAATTCAGATTACACTTTTTTAAAAGGCTATGTAATTTTTTTTAAACTAATAGCCATTTATAGCAAACCTAAAGGCAGAACCCTGGCTACTGAGGAAATGCTCTGGAAGTACTTCCTTACTACCACAGACCAGGAAAGCCAGCGCTGGCACCCAGATTTCACAGTCACACCTTCCACATGCTGTGCATCTGCGACTCACCCAGCATGGAGAAATACACTGTCTAGGTAAAAAAGTTTAACTGTTCGTCATTTCTTTTCTCTTTTTTCAAAAGGACTCAATTTCTCATCTACATATGGTTTTCATCGCAGTGACAGAATGATCTGATTTGGAGATACCGCTAGCACAAGGGAAAGACTAAAGAGTGAAACTTAACTATACTTATTACTGTTTATACCACTTATTAAGTAATCATACCCTGCCAATTCTTTTATACTCAATTTCCCAGAAAAACATTGTTTCATCACACATAAATTAAATTCTTATTCCCTGGCTAACTGTCAGTGTAGAACTCAATTCAAGCTGATTCTCTGCAAAATGTTCTGGAAAAAAAAAAAAAAGCACCTCCATCACTTAATCTTACCTGTATATTCTATAAATATCTTCAGAACGACCCTTCCTTAATCTGAGAATCCAAGCTCCTGGGTTGGCCTTTAACTGAAAGTAGCCCTAGGGTAAGAAGAAAGACAAATTTTAGTTCTCATCAAAATGCTATTTCTGAGGAACAGTTACTTCCTTTTCTGAAGTATCAGTCACTTATATTTTATGTGTCATGTATGAAGAAGCTACAAAGCTCCAAAGCCAAGAAAAATGCTGTCAGCTCATAAGCTATGCATTTGCAGGGGCCAATTTGATTAGAGCAGAACATTCAGAATATGCTAGCATTTTTTTTAGGCTGACATATAATTCCAATGTATAAATTTAAGTAAACGTATGATTTTTATATTGACCAAACTGTCAATTATGAACTTTAATCCCACTTATGTTCAGAATGCAAACTGCTCCATCATAAATCATACTGCCCAAATTAGCATGACTCAATACCACCATGTGATGTACTGATGATTATTTACCAGATTGGCCATAACAATGGTATCCACAATGACTGGGTTGGCCGAAGTTCCTAATGTAAACTGCAGTCCTCGTGGGGGCTGGCCTGTGGTAATGTCATAGCAGTGACCTTCTAGTAAGAGGTACTCCAGTTCATACTCAGCGGCCACTATACTATCCACCTGCAATAGCAGAATTAAATCACTTGAAAACTACTTAAGAAACAAACTATTGACACATGCAACAACATGGATTTCAAATGCACTGTGCAAAGTGAACAAAGCCAGACATAAAGGGCTGCATACTCTATGGTCATATTTCTAAGAAATTCATGGACAGGCAAAACTATAGTAGCAGGAAAGGGAGGGGACTGCCTGCAAAGGGGCACAAGAGAACTTTCTGGGGCGATGGAAATGCTCTGTATCTTGACTGTGCTGGTGGTCAACAACTGTTTACAATGTTCAAAACTCAGATGGGCTGGAAAGAGGAAAAAAAACACAATAAGGAGGTTTTTGTACAGATGAGAGGATAAGACTGCCATCTCGGAAGGTAGTATTGGAAAAAGCATGTTAAAAAAAAAAAAAAAAAAACCTGCCAAAAGAATGAACAGATCTAAAAGCTAAATAATAAAGAAAACAGAAAAGAATACTACCAGGACTAACTTCCATGAGAAAATGAAAAAATAATGAGAAACAGTGAGAAACCACAGAGAAAAAATGTAAATTATCTTGGCCTTTAGGATATAGCTGAAAAGACTGCTATTTTTTTTTTTAATTTTTTAAAAAATTTTTTTTTGAGAGGGAGAGAGAGAGCAAGCACAAGCCGGGGAGGGGCAGCGAGAGAGGGAGACACAGAATCCAAAGCAGGCTCCAGGCTCTGAGCTGTCAGCACAGAGCCCAATGCCAGGCTCGAACTCACAAACTGCAAGATCATGATCTGAGCCGAAGTCGGACACTTAACCAACTGAGCCACTCTGGTGCCCCAAAATACTGCTGTTCTAAATCCAAATATCCAAATGTATTTGAGGGCTCCATAATGGCATAAAATTCATGTTCCACACCAACTGCCTAATTAATACTGATACCTTGCAGAATATATAATATAATTGCAAGGTCTTGGGACAGCCTGGCTTTGGCTGATGAAAGGATTTTTTTTATCCCAAGCTGGTTCAGACTTGGCTCTGTCATCCTATCTAATGCTAATAACACACTATTTGGAGCTTAATGTTACTGCTACACTAAATTCTAAAAGTTTAATAAGGAAAGCTAAGGAGTACACCTCCATGAAAGCACCAAGTCCTAGGCTCTGTGTTTTTAGTGGATACAGAGAAACCAGAGAAAGTCTAGGAAAGAACAGCAAAAATTCTAAGGACATGGAAGAGAGCTACTCTGCATCTGTTCTGTGCCTACTTGCACTGCTCTTTAGTGCTTTTTGTGGCCATTTTATAATCTCCTCAGCAAAAGTTCATTCTTCAAGGGCAACAACTCCACTTCCTGTTTGTTATAAATATGGTAGACAAATTTGAGGCATTTGCCTTATTGCCTTATTGAGGGAATAAGGCAAGTGTGTACACAACACTCACCCCTAACTTAGCACCTGAGGGATTCTTCTTCACTCTAATGATAAGAGGGCTGAGAATTTCTCTAATAACTACCTTCAAGTTCCTGTTCTCCCAATTCTGAAGAAGACAGAATGCACAAACAGGCTTCAATTGTAGAATATATTTAGGGTAGACACAGAGACAGATGTCTTAGAAAGGAAGGAGGCCCTGAGATGCTGTAAGCTCCTTGTAAGTAAAGACCATATGTTTTGATTCCTTTGTTAATACACTCTGAACTAGGTACAGAGAGTGAGGGCTATGAAGAGACATCAGCAAACAACTCTTGTGAGCTCTCGGTCTTTGAAAATGGACTGGGGGAAAAGGACCACTTACCTTAAGTTATATGAAAATGAGTGAAAAAAAGAACAGAAAAACAGAAAAATCACCAAAGCCAAAAGCTGGTTCTTCAAAAATATCAACAAACTGACAAACTTTTAGTGAGACTGACCACAAAAAAAGAGAGGAAGAGCCAACTCAATGTAAGAAAATGCTATAACCAACTGTAAGCCAACAAGCTGTAACCTAGATAAAAGGGATAAATTCCTGAGACACAAAACTGACTTAAGATAGAAAATCTAAACAAATCCACAAAAAGAGACTGAACTGGTAACTTAAATATTTCCCAATTAGGCAAGAAAATTTAAAAGACATCTTGTTTGGAAAGAAAAAAATAAAACTACCTCTATTTGCAGATGACATGATCTTTTATAGGATTGTATACTAAGAACTACAAAACACTGTTAAAAGAAATTAAAGACCTAAATAAATGGAAAGACATCCCATGTTCATAGATCAGAACACTTAATGTTAAGATGGTAATATTCTTCAAATTGATCTAGGAATTTAATGCACTCTCTATCAAAATCCCAACAGCCTTTTCTACAGATATTAACAAGCTGATTCCAAAATGCAAAGAACCGAAAACAGTCAAAACTATTTTGAAAATGAGGAATAAAATTGGAAAACTCACTTACCAATTTCAAAACTCACAACAAAGCTACAATAAGACAAGTGTGGCCTAAGGACAGACACACAAATCAAGGAAATAGATCTGAGAGTCCAGAATTGAATTCATATTTAGGGCTAACAGATATCTGGCTAAGGTACCAAGACTATTCATTGGAGACAGAACAGTCTTTTCAACAAACCGGTGCTGTGACAAATGGATATTCACACGCAAAGAATAAAGCTATAACCGTACTTCACATCACATACAAAAATTAACTCAAAATGAATAAAAGACCTCAATGTAAGAGTTTAAAACTTTGAAAGTCTTATAAGAAAACACAGGAGTAAATCTTTGTGACCTGGGGTTAAACGTTGGTTTCTTAGGTATACGACCAAAAGCAAAAGCAACAAAAGAAAAGGTCATTTAGATTTCATTGAGATTAGAAATATTTGTGCTTCAGAGGACATTTTCCAGAAAGTGAGACAGTAAGAAAATGAAAGAGATTATTTACCAACCATATATTTGATAAGGGACTTGTTTCCAGAATATACAAAGAACTCTTATGACTCCCTCCACAAAATGGTAAGCAAATTTTTTAAAATAGGCAAAGTATTTAAACAGACATTTCTCCCCAAAGATGATATACAAATAGCCAATATACACATGAAAAAATGTTCAACATCATGGGCAGGAATGGAAAATGGTGCAGTCACCCTTGGAAAACAGTCTGGCAATCCCTCAAACAATTACACGTAGAATTACCATATGATCCACCAATTCTAAGAGAAATAAAAGCACATCTACAAAAACTTGGGACATGAATGTTCTCAGCGGCACTATTTATAATAGCCAAAAAGTGGAAACAACCCAAATGTCTATCAATGAATGGATAAATAGAACATGGTATGTCCATACAGTGTTACCTGGCAATAAAAAAGAATTAAATACTAATACATGCCACAACATTGATGAATCCTAAAAATAATAATTTAAAGTGAAAGAAGCCAGTCACAAAAATGTACGATTCTCTTTAGATGAAAAGTCAGAACAGGCAAATCCATAGAGATAGAATGTAGATTAGTGGTGGCCAGGGGTCAGGGGGCATGGGAAATGACTGCTAATGGGTATGGAGTTTCTATCTAGCGGTGATGACTGCAAAATTTGTGAATATTCTAAACCTACTGAACTATATATACTTTAAAAGGGTAAATTTTGGGGCGCCTGGGTGGCTCAGTCAGTTGAGCGCCGACTTCGGCTCAGGTCACGATCTCGCGGTCTGTGAGTTCGAGCCCCGCATCGGGCCCCTGTGCTGACAGCTCAGAGCCCGGAGCCTGTTTCAGATTCTGTGTCTCCCTCTCTCTGACCCTCCCCCATTCATGCTCTGTCTCTCTCTGTCTCAAAAATAAGTAAACATTAAAAAATAATAATAATAAAATAAATAAATAAATAAATAAATAAAAGGGTAAATTTTATGATATGAGAAAAAATCTCAATGAAGCTGTTAAAAATACAATCACACATGAACACGGACATCTCAGAGTCCTGCCTGACTGAGATCCAGTTCAGTCAGAAACTACCACCACTTCTTAAAAAAAAGTTGTACACATGATTATATACATAGAAGCAATGATATTCTTACCTCTTCTAAATAAATATTATCAAGATCATATGGTGTTCTGACAGACTCCACCATCCAACTCTCAGGTGTATTCAAATTCAGGGTGAACAGAGGAGACTGTGGCATATCCAAAAATTTTGCTATTGGACCCTTAGCAAAGCTATTGTCTGGAGTGAAAGAAATTTCTGGTTCTAAGACGTAACGGTAAAAGCTGAAATTGGAAAGAAAAAAAAATTGAGCCTTTTTAATATACCCACAGTCCTTAGGTTCCCAGGCATCCACACAAATCAAAACAAACTATATTTGGAAAGGTAGCCCCCCACACTGGGAAAAGTGTTTCCAAAACCATCTCTTGACCTAATTATGCCTCCTGTGGTTGTTGCAGATGCAAGATAAGGGCATGAGGGACAGAAATGAGAGGAAAGGTCATTCTTTCTGGGACTGCTAAGGGTGGCTGCTGTTAGAGGCACAAGATTTCCTAAGCACATGTTTCCCTTCAATGAGAAAAACACTTATTTTTCTCTTAAACACAAAGTCCTAAATGGTGACTGGGTTCTCAGGTGGGCCCTGGAAACACTATGCATAATAGTTTAAATATTTCTCCTGTTCAAGGACAACAGTGGAAGCTGAGAGCCATTGAGTGACTTTGAAACAATATCTGAATTCACTTAGAATGTAATTTATAAAACACAGCACATTTACATATAAGGAATTTCCCACAGACCCAGAAGGTGCTACCCTATTACTATTAACTGCTTTTTATATAATTTTTTTCATAAATGACCATTCCAAGGTTTAGACAACACACAGCTAAGCCTGCCCTCCTCAAGACACATGCAAATGGACCTCACCAAGTTTCCTCTGACAAATATACTACAACTTGAAATAATTCTGCTCCACTTTTAAGATAAAAAAAGACAGGCAAGTTTCTTCTTGCACCACAGCACATTTTTTTAACTATGTAAATTTAATAGCTACATTGATCCAAATGTTTAAAATTAAACAATGACATAATTCTGAGAGAGGGATGGAGGCAGGGAAGAAGGAAGGAAGGAAGGAAGGAAGGAAGGAAGGAAGCAAGAAGGAAGGAAGGAAGGAAGGATGGAAGGAAAGAAGAAGAAAGGAGGAAGGAAGGAAGGAAGGAAGGAAGGAAGGAAGGAAGGAAGGAAGGAAGGAAGGAAGGAAGGAAAGAGGAAGGCAGGCAGGTAGGTAAGGCAAGGCAAGGCAAGGCAAGGCAAGGCAGGCAGGCAGGCAGGAAGAAAAGAAGGAAAGGCAGGAAGGAAGGAGGAAGGAAAGAAAGAAGAAGGAAGGAAGGAAAGGCAGGAAGGAAAGAAGGAAAGGCAGGAAGGAAAGAAGGAAAGGCAGGCAGGCACACACGGTAGCTTGGGTTAACGCCACCTAAATGCTTCCATGCCCATGCTAAGTTCTCAGAACTTCTGATTAAAGCAGAAATTTAGCAAAACTAAACATTCAGTAAATGATCTTTTCAAACATGAAGTCCAGCTATAAGCCCATTTGATCCTTAACACACAATACCAGCTTTCAGATTTAGTACCACATTTTCAACTGATTTCTTAAAGAGCTTTGTTTTACCTTTTTAAAGGCATGTCAGAAAGTTTTGACTGGCAGTTCATAAACACTCTTAAATTCATGTTGATCAGCTGGGTTAAAACCTAAAAGTGCAAACGAGACAAAACACATTTTCTTATAGGGAAACTAAATGATATTTGAGACAAAATATTTACATTTTCTCTTCAGAAATTTATCACTCTGACACTGAGTTGAGAGAACACCTCTTAATATCTCAAGAAAGACAGAAAGAGAATAATAGTCTGCAATGGAGAAATGTCTGGAAATCACAACTCTGGGGCACAATCTAAATCACACATACATTTCATTTGGCAAAAACATAGCAAGTGGGCTACTGCAAATTACTGTTCCCCATGTGTTGAGGCAACTGATGGATAATGGAGAGCTGTCTACAGAAGGAAAATTTTTAAATTTTTCTAATGTTTATTTATTTTTGAGAGAGAGAGAGACAGAGCATGAACAGGGAAGGGACGCAGAGAGAGGGAGACACAGAATCTGAAGCAGGCTCCAGGCTCTGAGCTGTCAGTACAGAGCCCGACGCAGGGGTCAAACCCATGAACTGTGAGATCATGACCTGAACTGAAGTCAGGTGCTTAACCAACTGAGCCACCCAGGCACCCCTACACAAGGAAAACTTTAAAGGTTCATCAGTGCAGTTTACATACTACAGTGAGAAAAATGCATATATATACACACACCCACAAAAAGGTTAGCTGATTACACATCAATAAAACTTTACCTTAAAAAATACAACTCAAAAAAAAAAAAATGTTAAAGCGACTGTATTTTTGGCAGAGCTCCTAAATTTTCTTAAAACTGTAGTATCATATACAAATGTACAAGACATGCTACAATTTTTAAATTGCTAGTTTTAAAAAAGGAAAATGATAAAGCAACATTCATTTATCTTTTTACCTCTTATTCCTTACAAATCAAAACATGGCATAAATAAAGTTAATTAAAAGACATCTTGCTCTGGGGTGCCTGTGTGGCTCAGCTGGTTAAGCATCCAACTTTGGCTCAGGTCATAATCTCACAGTTCGTGAGTTCAAGCCCCATGTCGGGCTCTGTGCTGACAGCTCAGAGCCTGGAGCCTGCTGTGAATTCTCTGTCTCCCTCTCTGTCTCTGCACATTCCCTACTTGTGCTCTCTCTCTGTCTCAAAAATAAATAAACATTAAAGAAAAAAAAAAAAGACATCTTGCTCTAAATAGGATTTTTTTTTTTAAGTACATGAGGAAACCAACCAAACTTGTACCAACATCCTAAGGTTAGAAGGATGTTTCCAGAGCCACTACCAATTTGTATGAAGACACTTGCTCTGCCATGATGCCCTGTGGCATTTTCCAATGCCCTGTGAAGATAACTACGGGAACAATAAGACTCTCAGAGAGTCACGGGACCTGTGACCACTTCAGATAGAGATGAGAACAGCCTCGGAAGCCATGCCTACCAAAAGCAACGGGGCAAGTCTCTGTGCTTCTCTGGTGACAGGGTCAATGACAGCCACGACGTCAAAGTACGTCTCCCCTTCTTTTGGCCTCATTTTAATTGCACTACAGAGATCAAAAAGACAAAACGTGAATCTCATGGAAAACAGGAAACAAAGTTAACTTTGTTTTTTTAAGGCCAACATAAGCTATCAGCCCTCTCAGCATTTCCAAAAACACTTTGGATCTAAAACAATAAGGCTACATGGTGGTTAACTCTGTTATTACATCTACCTCAAAGTTTGCAAAACCTGAAGATTCAAATTCACTCAAAATGAACCAAAAGATATGTGTTAATAGAGGAAAACCAGCTTGAAATTGTATTTAACCGAAAACTGCTAAAAGCTGATGTTTGTTTTTGACAATTACAAACATGCCAATATTTTTTTCTTGACAAGAAGGGTATGAGGAGAGAAGAAATAACGGATTTTTTAAATACAAAGAACATTACAGAAAACTTGTGAGAGAAAAAAGAAAGAAGCATAAAATCTTGCCACCCCAACCCAACCATTCTGTGGCATTTTTCTCTGTAGACCTTCTCAAATGCCTGTATAAAGATAGTAGCAATTTTATAACAATTTCCTTCCTTCCCCCACCACCTTATGATTTTTCCATACTGTTACACATCAAATATCCTGAATAGGAAAAAATCTTCTATTTACCCTGTGAATCTGCCATGTTTACCCAAGCTATTTCTTATTGCTGGACATTTAGATGACTTGCAGCCTGTAACTTCGTACATACACTTTTTTTCACACTGGAAATTTTGTTAGAGTGAACAAAGTCCTAGACATGAGATTACTGAGTCACAGGACACAAATATTTTTCTGGATGGGGTGTCTGGGTGGCTCAGTCGGTTGAGCATCTGACTTTAGCTCATGTCATAATCTCACGGTTTGTGGGTTCAAGCCCCGTATCAGGCTCTGTACTGACAGCTCAGAGCCTGGAGCCTGCTTCAGATTCTGTGTCTCCCTCTCTCTGCCCCTGCCTCACTCGACTCTATATCTCTCTCAAAAATAAACAAACATTAAAAAAAAAAAAAAAAAGGAGTATTGCCAGTTTTCTCATTTAAAAATTAGCAAAATTCAGGGCACCTGGGTGGCTCAGTTGGTTAAGCGTCCAACTTCGGCTCAGGTCATGATCTCACGGTTCGTAAGTTCGAGCCCCACGTCGGGCTCTTTGCTGACAGCTCAGAGCCTAGAGCCTGCTTTGGATTCTGTGTCTCCCTCTCTCTCTCTGCCCCTCCCCCACTCGTGTCTTCTGTCTCTCAAAAATGAATAAACGTTAAAGAAAATAAAAAATTATTTTTCTGGATAATATGTACTGTTAATCACAAGTTCAGAAGAATTAAGCCAATTTACAAGGATATTAAGTTATACATATTTTGTCTTAATAAGTAAAAAACAGCAGCTGGTTAGATTGCAATTTGTACCCCCAAGATTTCTGGGGGAGAACCTGCATCTTCCCATCTGTGGTTTCCAGCTACACAGCCTCCCTATGAAGTCACATTGACTTAGATGACTTAAGAGGAGCAAGAACTTCTGATACATTTTGAAAAGGAATAAAGGTGAAAGAATTCCAAAACACATCCAATTTTCCAAAATCTTAACTGGTCAAATCAGTGCCTATCTTTGTGCTGAACAATGTTTTAATGTAGTTCCGGCGCTAACCACTACTATTCTGTGCAAGAATATTTACCCAGTGGGAGGAAAACAAAAGTACAAAATAAAATGTTAACTAAAAAAACCGTGTAAGTATAGTTTAAATGGTGATGAAGGTTATTTCAAATCCTAACAGCTTTGGAAATAACCATCAGAACAGCTTTGTGCCTGTATCAAAGCAGATGATTTCAATTTTTGACAAAATTAACAATTTCAGCCGCCAATAATTATTCTAAAATAACTGTTTTGTTTTGTTTTTTTTTAACTCTAATACAGCTGTTCTCAAAATGTGGCTCCAGACCAGCAGCACCAGCTTCAGAAATCATCTGGTTTCTAACAGATTCTCCATTCTAGCCTGGATCAAACAGTCCAGTCAGATTTGATCCCCACAAGGACTGGATATCAGAAAGCATGGGTCAACTAAACCAAAGTCCAATCTACCCCAGACTAATTAAATTAGAATCATAAAGGAGCAGGAAGCAGGCATCTGTATCTAAAACCTCTAAGGTTTTAGTGGTATATCTAGATATATCAAGATATATAACCTGCCTGGCTACATATATCAACTGTAGAGGTTCTTTCTAAAGACAAGTTGGGGCGCCTGGGTGGCTCAGTCGGTTGAGCACCGACTTCGGCTCAGGTCACGATCTCGCGGTCCGTGAGTTCGAGCCCCGCATCGGGCGCCTGTGCTGACAGCTCAGAGCCCGGAGCCTGTTTCAGATTCTGTGTCTGCCTCTCTCTGACCCTCCCCCATTCATGCTCTGTCTCTCTCTGTCTCAAAAATAAATAAACGTTAAAAAAAAATTAAAAAAATAAAGACAAGTTAATCTTAAGTCTAAACATGAGAAAACAACCCAGACTATGGGACATTCCACAAAATAATTGGCCTGGACTGTTAGAAAAAAGGGTCATAAGAGACAAAAAAACAAAAAAACAACAACAAAAAATAAAATAAAATAAAAACAAAAAGCAGGGAACAGTTCTGGATTTAAGGAGACTACAGAGACACACAGCAAAGGACTGCAATGTGTGATCTGGACCAAATCAAAGAACAAAACCGTTTTCAAAGGTCATTACAGGGGCCTTAGAGAAATGTGAATAGGACTGTGTGCTACTTACTATCACCGTATCAAGGCTAAATCTCTGAAATATGCTAATGGTTGAGATACCCCAAGTGTTCAGGAGACACATGCTGAGGAATTCAGACATGATGTGTAATGATGTCTGAAACGGACCTTCAAATGGTTCAGGAAAAATGTGAGTGCATGTATACTTGTACACAAACATATACATTGTATATACTATACATACATACACGACCCAAGGTAGATGACAGATAAATGTGGCACAATGTTAACAACCAGTGAACCCAGGTTGAAGATATTTGGGTGTTCACTGTAATAATCTTTCAACTATTCAGCAGCTTTGAAACTTTTCAAATAAAAAACTAAAAAAAACAAAAGGCAAGAACTTCATAATACTAAACTTATTTTTATTTTATTGAAAACAAAACCATTTTCAGTAAAAGATGAACGATACAAGTGTTCTAACAACCTGCATTTATTCTTATCAGAAAATTACAACTGATCTGTCATTAAATGCTTTCTGTTTTCTAAAAGGGTACTGTCTAAATAAATTTCAGATTTAGAAATAAACGTCAGTGTTTATGCAACCAAGATCCCTTTATGAATTCTGCATATGAAAATGCGTATATATGAAAAATACACAGTGGACAAATTTGCCATTTCAGTAAGAACTATGTACACACTTCACACGGAAAAATAAAGGAGATGAGATACAGGCAACCTTAAGAGTTTATTCAAGAACATGCATGAATTCACCATTAACTCTGTACCTATGTCTGTCTTCAAAAAACTGGTACTCGATTCTTGCATCTCCTTTTGGTTGAGCCGACAGGAGGGCATCCACCTTCATGACCAAGTCACTTGCCCTGAAAGACATGGATGGTGAAGATTGAGCATCTCTTTAACCGAAGGTTTTTCCAATTATTGCTGAACATGATATAATCAGCCTAAGTGAATACCAACAAGACGGTTTGAAGAATGTACGAACTTTTTACCAACAAGCATGCATGAGAAAAAGTACGATTTTGTAACTGAGTAGTTTCATAACCTTGAAAGAAGACACCGATTTGCCCATATGTGAAATGGGGATAGTAGTACCTACTTGGTATGGCTCTTGTAAACATTGCACCAGCTAAACAGAAAGCACCAAGCTCAGGGTCCATCCCATAACAGACTGTCAGTTTGTGGTATTTACCTTCTCCCTCACCCACTGCTAAATACCTCTAATAGTTTTTATGATTATTAGAATAATAATTCACTGGAAAAAATTCAGAAAAAAATGAGAAAACAGATATACATACAATGCCCTTATCAACAGTTAAGCACTGATGACATTTTGGTTCATAATTCTTCTATATTTTTAAACATATATAAATACATATATAATCATAAGTGGGATTATATTATTATATATTTATATATATATAATATATATATATATATATATTATATATATTATATACCTGCTTCTTCATTTAACAATATATTGCAAACATATACTACAAACATTTTTGTTAGTTAATAAACACAGGGTGCATCAATATTTTCACTAATATGTTTATGGATAGGTTATAATCACCAACTGGCTAGTGAACATCCAGGTTGCTTCCTATTTCACTATTACAATCAAAGTTGCAGTAAACAATGTAGAAAAGTATTTCTGCTTTCCCTGACCCTTCTAAAGTTGATTTCTAACTAAGGAAGATCTTGAACTAAATCAGGAGACTTACAAAAAGGTCAAATCTGCTGAACCAAGCACTGAATTCTAAGAATTCTAAAAAACACCTGTAACTATCTGAACTGGAATCAAGCCAATACATTTTCTCACTGAACCAAACAGCTATATCAAACTACCTCTCTGGTACTTCTCACTACTGACTCTGAATACATATAATCCAGGCCACTTGTTTCCTGTGATGTGTCAACACTGTCACAAAACATGCCAAGACACTTGGCTGAGCAGGCAAACAACAAACTCCCCTAAAAGTTCACAAAGCACCCTGATCAAACAGCCCAGAGCTGAGCTTCAGAAAGCTAAGGATGGCCTTGTGGCTGCAGGTCTAGGCCATGAGTGAAAGCTGTGGCTGTCAAAGCAGGCCACTCCAAGGTGGCGCAGCTATGGCACTACTGAAAGCCCTAGGCAAGCAAGGTAATTCTGAGAGCCCGAATAGTTTTAGCTTATCTTTAGGTAGCCCTGGGACTACCTTATTTCCCTCAATCCACCTAGGAGAGACCCAGAGCCACTTCTCTTTAGTAAAAGGCAAGTCTCTGGTGCACAGTCTGGCAATCATGTAGTCCACAAAGACTTCACACAGAGAGGGAGTGGTCCAAGGGCACACCACACCAAGCCTATGCCCGTGACATGATGGCTTCGAGACATGGGAACACCTCCTAGCCTGCATCAGAGAAGTGTTTCATAGGCCAGAACAAGGGGTATCACTGAAGAGCCACTGAGGTAGAAGGAAACCTCCTTATCTGTAGCCCCACTACTGACTGAGATGAAAAAAGACTCCTTCCCCTATCACACAAGGCTTGGCAAAGGGACTACTCTGGCAGCTATCGAGGTCAGTTCTTCATTAAGACATGTATCTTAAACCCTGTGGCATGAGGGTATATGAAAGAGATGAAGAAAAAAACAGAACTTTTAAATTGCGTATCCTCCAACTACTCATCAAAGAACACTACAAATGAGTGAAAATACAACTCACAGAATGGAACAAAATATCTGCATCTCATCTATCTATAAAAGATCAATAGCCCAAATATTTACATATTTCCACAGAACTCCTATAACTCAATAATAAAAAAACACACAATTAAAAACGTGCAAAGTAGGGGCACTTGGCTGGCTCAGTGGGCATGAAAGTCTTGATCTCTGGGTTGTGAGCTGGAGCCCCACACTGGGTAGAGAGATTACTTAAAAAAAACAAGGTACAAAGCACTGAATGGATATTTTTCCAAAGATATTCAGATGTCATCACTAATTGTCAGGGAAGTGCAAATCAAACCACAAAGAGATACCCCTTCAGATCCATTAGAGTATTACCAAAAAACCCCAAAAAATAACAAGTATTGATGAGGATGTGGAGAAATTGGAACCCTTACACATTACTGATGGGAAAGTAAAATGGTACGTCCTCTGTGGGAAAACATGATGGTTCCTCAAAAAATTAAACATAAAATATATCCCTCCTACTACATTCATTTAATATTTAATACAAGAACCATGTGTATATGACCTATGGGCCCTCATTATACACCAGGGACGTGGACCAGTTAAATAATTCATTTTCTTCCCATTGAGAAATAATAACTCATTAAAATACATTAGCTAACAAGAACACTGAAAGAATTAAAATAAATATTAAAAACCACAATAACCAATTCATCACCTATGCAGGATACAAGAGAAACAACTCATTATTCTATGCTAATAAATAAAGGAAAAGAAGCATTTAGCTTACTTCCCTTTCCTGAACAAAATAAAACAAATGAGGGAAAGTACCTCTTTACAAAAGTATTCCAAGGCTAAAAACAAAAAACAAAAAACTAAAAAAAAACCCTCACCTCACCCCTCTACTTTTGCATATGTTTGAAATTTTCCACAACCAAGAAAAAACAAAACGAAGAGACCTACTTCAGTTCTTTAAATAAATTAACTTGTTTCAACAGAAGCAAAAGTAAACACCTGAACTGAAAAGCATTATTATATGTTCAAGCTGAAAATAAAACACCATGAAATAGGAAGCACGAGGAATGTTCAATTAACCCAGCCCCTACGGTATGCGCTAATTAATTTCTTCCATGGCAAAACGTACACATCTTCTTCTACCCGAAGCTGTTGAATATGGGATTTGATTTTCTGTCCTGAAGTTTTTAAGATGATATTTTCTAGGAGGTGGAAATCGTCTTGATTAAAGAGTTCACCGTCGTCCAGCGGCCCAATGATCTGTGAAGAGGAGCAGCGTAGTCAGTGCTAGAATCAGCAAGCTGTAAAGAAGCCCTCTGTGGTCGTCTGGCTATCTTAGAAGCCTATCAGGGTAAAGACCCAAGACATGTATACATCTAATAAAATCAATGAAAAAGGCAAAAATTAAACCCAATCAACTCATCCAGTTATTTATCAATTCCTCAACCAGAGTGTACACTTGTATACGTCACACTATTTTTACAGTCAGCAACTCTGAAGTAAAACAAAATAGCAATAAAGTTTTCATTAATTCTCACTGGATATAAATACTAAAACTAAATGCAGTGCGGTGAAGTTTTTAAGATGTTTTTAAGAGATGCAGTGTGGTGAGTGACAGACAGCAGAGATTTCACCCTCTGTGCTAAGAGTTTAAAGTTTGGTATGTCCCCCCTGACCCCCCGAGTCTCATGTCTATGGCATGCAGATATGCATGAAAGAGTCTAAGCCTGCACCAATGAAGTTCACAGAGACTGCACAGCTATGAACACGGTCCCCACAGGGGATGAATACTTCACAGATCAAAACTTTATCAGCTTATTCTCTGAGACACCACACTCTCGTCACTGTACACAGGACAGGACATAATAAACAGCGGGAAGATTTTCCACAAGAACACTTGTAACAAAAGCAAGCCTCCTCTGAAATCAGGGTGCAGAAATTATCATCAGCACTGCATAAGCCCCATTCCCCTCAGGAAAAGAGTGACTGTTTGAAAAGTTAGTTTACTAGCTTCAGGGAACACCGCCAACACTGTTCACTGATCTAATTTGAGGTCAAGCTTGTCTCAGAACAAAATCCTCACCCTTCCATTGCTGATCACTGCCCTCTGTCCCTTCTTCAGCTTCAGAACATCCCTGCAGTACATGGCATGAGACAAAATGAAATCCATTTTGGAAGACTCAAAGACCTCTTTAAAAAGACTGAAATCCATGCCCTAGGAAAGTAATTGTTATTAAGGAAAAGTAATTGTTATTAAGCAAGCCACAAAAATGAATAATCATAATGAATAAATCACAAAATACTCTTTTAATGGAAAGTCAGAACAAAATTTTAATAATTAACATTATGATGTTTCAATTCTTCACTCTTCCCATTTTCCCCCACCCTCCCACTTATCAAGTAATGCTTATTTTCTGTTCCTATTATGTGATTGCTCAACTGGCAAATTATTCATCACACCTTTATTCTGCATTTTAAAATCTTGCTAATTTCAAGTCTTTTTTCTGACTGAAACATCAAGTACACCATCATTTTGTAAGAATTTTAAAACTACAAAACAGTCCAGGGGCGCCTGGGTGGCTTAGTCAGTTGGACGTCCGACTTCAGCTCTCGTCATGATCTCGTAGTTCGTGAGTTCGAGCCCCACGTCGGGCTCTGTGCTGATAGCTCAGAGCCTGAAGCCTGCTTCAGATTCTGTGTCTCCCTCTCTCTCTGACACTCCCCGGCTCACACTGTCTGTCTCTCTCTCAAAAATAAACATTAAAAAAAAAATTTTTTTTTGAAAACTACAAAACAGTCCAAAAGGTAAGTAACTTACATGATGAATATATGTGGGCCTATATCAGAACACATCAAGAACACATAAACCCCTAACTTTTAAGAAACTTCAATCATTTTGCTATATAGACAAATCAAAATATTGCTCATCTGTTAAAAACTATATAAAATATAAACTTATATGAATCATATAAGATATGAAATTTTATTTAAAAATATTAAAAGTAGTGAACAGAATGTGGCAGAATTGTTATTTCTTGGAAAGATTCTTCCAAACTAAAAGAAATCCTCTGAAACTCAGTACTAAAATAAAAAATCCCGATCATGAACAAGATGCATCAGCCCACGGGAGTGAACTTCTGTGGAAAGTAACAGAACAAGGCAACCCTATGCAACACACAAAGACTTACCCCAACAGAGAACCCCCCGATGTCAGCTCCTGCAGCCAAGGCCTCTGCAGTCTCCTCCTTGGCCATTTTTGTGATGAAGTTCTTAGCAGAGTTGGACGTCTGTGTTTGGAGAGCTGCCCAGATGGCTCTGGAGATCTGAGTGTTCTTATATCTTATATCTTCACTAGGATTATTGATCATGCTTATTCTAACATTGTTACTGGATTTCTATTTACAAAAGGGGAAATAAGAGTTATATGGTAGATGTTTTAAAATTAAAAAGTGGCATTAACATCAGTCATAGTCCAGTAAGTAGCAAATACAATCTCTCTTAAAAGTGGTCAGCAGTTCTCTTCTGCACACAGAATAAAATTAAAATGCTATAGCCAGGCTTTCAAACCCCTACATGAACTGGTCCCCAGCCTACCTTTCATTTCTTACCATCCCTAAAAATACAGCTCCATTACAGACCATCAGAGTCCTGTATTCCCCAAAACACTTTGTATTATTCTAACATACTCCATGCTTTATGGTGGCATGCAAATTCCAAGTCTATCCCATCTTTCCTTCCCTCAGCCCCAACCAATCTTCAGGCTTCTGTTCAAACACCTCTTTTTTCACATGGCCTTTCCAGATTCCTAGTAAAAATTGATCTCTCCCTGATTAAAAAGACAATAATCCATGTGGGAGAAGAGATCTGGGACCCATAAAACCTTGTGTCATGACCATAAGCAACAAAAATTCATACTAATGTGTTATCTAAAGACAAATACAAAAATAGTCATAGCAGCTTCTTCAGAATAGCCCCTAACTAGAAAAAGATGACATTGTCCATGAAATAGATTAAACAAACAAACAAAACTTTGTGGTATAGACATACAATACAATACAATATAGCACAGCAAAAAAGAACTACCACTATTGGTAATATCATGGATAAATCTCAAAATGCTGAGTAAAGAAAACAAACAAACATATATAAGATTCCATTTAAATAAAGTAAAAAATAATCAAGAAGAGGGAACGGGGAGCAGGGTGATGGAGACAAGCAGGACAAGGCTTCCAGGAATTCAATAATTCTCTATTTCTTGACTGAGATGGTGGCCACCTGGGTGTTCCCTTTGAGACACTATGTATCTTATGATTTGTGCACTTCTTTTGATCCTATATTTTACTTCAGGTAAAATATTTTTTTTTTAATTTCAATTCTCAGGGCGCCTGGGTGGCTCAGTCGGTTAAGTATCTGACTTCAGCTCAGGTCATGATCTCACAGTCCATGAGTTCGAGCCCCACAGTGGGCTCTGTGCTGAAAATGCAGAGCCCGCTTCAGATCCTCTGTCTCCGTCTCTCTCTGCCCCTCCCCCACTCTCACTCTCTCTGAAAAATAAACATTAAAAGAAAAAAAAAAAAAAAGAATCTATTCCCTTAAATAAAGTCTGAACACTGCAGTCCCCTCTCTTTTCTCACCAGAAGACAGACCTTCGAAGAAACAATGCTCCTTTCCCTCAAGCACTAAGACAGCAGGACAGCTGCCTTCCGCACAGAACAGTAACATCAGTACACAGAGTGGAGGTGTAGACACTTGCCTGATGTTTAATAGCATCATACAGTAACTGTCTTCCAGAAGGGCTATCAAAATCTCCAACAATCCAAAAAGTTACAGGCCTAATGAAGGAATCATCTGTATAAAAAGAAAACAACATACTGAGTCGGAGGGAAAAAAGCACATTCCACGTTTCAGTATTGTTCTTAAGCCAAATAATTTCTGAAAACCATGCAAAAAATAAGAAAATGATGTTTAATAAAAATACAAAGCAGAAGTAGTGAAATTTCTCTACTAGAACGAAAGCAGGGTAACCTTCCAATTGGCTTAATTACAAGCTAGGAACATGCACTTATTAATTCTACTATGGTTTAGGCATCTGTTAGCATGTACAATGAAACATGTGGGTAACAGATCATAGTCTTTAATCATATGGATTTGTAACTTTCTGAAATAGAATTCTTTGCAAACATTTACACAAATTTTGTCTGCATTTGAAAAATTATCTACTGTTATCCACAGGTTCTAGAAAGGTCACAATAAAGTATCAATAAATTCTAAATCACAATGCTGCCTGAAACCACATAAGATAATTAAGAAAAGAAACAAAACATTCTAAAGTTTAAAGTTACCATAGATTTCCTTGGAGGACATTCCTAGACAGAGGTAAAGGAAAAAGAGTAGAAGAAAATGTCATTGCTATAACTGATGCCTACCGTAAAGTCAAAATTTTAAATAATGTCTAACATGATCAATCTTCTCTCTGCTCCATAGTCCCCCTAATGGTACAGCACTGTTCCAGGGCCCCTCAGAACCAATTTTCTTGAACCAAATGGAGCAATTGTTTTTATTCACATAGATCTAGGAAGCCAGAAATTCTCTCTAGGAGAAGACTAAAGCATAGATAAAAATAGCTGCCTAGGGGCAATGATCTCACAGTTTATGAATTTTAGCACAGAGCCTGCTTGGGCTTCTCTCTCTCTCTCTCTCTCTCTCTCTCAATCTCTCTCTCTCTCCCTGGCCCTCCCCCGCTTGCATAGGCATGGGCATACTTTCTCTTTCTCTCTCTCTCTCTCTCTCTCTCTCTCTCTCAAAATACATAAATAAACATTTAAAAAAAAAAAAAGAGCTGCCTTAAATGACAGTGCTCTGAAGGAGTAATAAGTGGCTAGAGGGGGAAAACATCTGTCTGCCATTAAAATATCACTTCACACAACTTTAGCCTAACTAGCTGATTCTGTATTAAGATCAGTTTTAAAATATGCACAAGGATTCCTAGAACCAAGTTTATCCTATAAACCCTAAAAAAATTAAATCAGTGTTGTCACTGAAGAGGTAAGTCAAACTAATTTGCAATCCATTAACCCATGTTTACATCATAAATGTTTTCATTTTAAAATCACGAAAATAAGTTTCATTTGACCTTAATATCTAATATAAATTTATAAAAACATTTGAATTTTCAAAAACATACAAAAGAATTTTAAATAGGTATTTCCTAAATTCAAATCATTGAAGAAATAATGAAAAAAATTATGGAATCTCCAATAGACACTTAAAGATTCAATTACTTCTACAAATACTAAAAAAAAAAAAAAAAATGCTGAATCCAAGATAAGCCAGAAATGGATTACCTTTCTTTGTCAGATAGTTCATACTATTGGCTATAGCAGCAGTTTTGCCTTGGGAATCCAAGACAGTAAATCTGGCATAGTCATCCACAAAAAAGTTATCTGAAAAAAAAATTGAAACAGATTTATAATTAACATGCCTAATTCAATCCAATGTTAATATTCAAATAATAAACTGATTTGACCATAATACAAGATTTATAAAAAACACTAAGTGAAATCTGTTGTTTCATGTTTACTGAACAAGTTCACAAGACACCTACCCATTAATCACATTTTAAGACACAAAGTTAATAAAAAATGGACACATCCCATATAACTTTCATGTATGTATATACATACATGCACCACTTTAACGGTTTATATTTATTCTATTCCACCCCGATGACTCTACAACTAGAAACCAATCTCTTAATAAGATCCCCTAACTCCTTGTCTCCCTTCCATAGTCGACGCACCTGAGTAAGCCCTTCCCCATACCACTGGGCGATGGAGGGCAAGAGGGAGAATGATGGGAGAGAAGATCTAAGACTCTGACTTTCGTTTTTTACATGTCTAACAAAATAATACAATTTTAGCTTTAATATAAACAAAAGGTCATTTTCATTCTTTTTAGACAAGTCTCTTCTCCAACTAATGGCCTCTGGCCATGCTCTTATCAACCATTTTTCCTTGGGTTACTCTAGCTAAAATCCCAATTTCATCGACTCATTCATTTGATCTGAACTACCCAGTAATTTCTTCCTACCTACAAAATGGTCTCTGTTCTGTATAATAAACCCTCTATGTCCAAGAATGTCCCCAATCTTCTGCATTACTGTGTTCCAACACAAATGCCACTCTTCTCTCACCATCCTCCAAGCACAGCTGGCTTATCCACCCTACCACCTATGTGTGTCCACCCATGCACCCATCTGTCCTTTCACTCAACCAACTATGCCTGGGGCCTACTATCCTTCCAGTCAGGATTCAAGTAAAAGGAAAGCATTGCGAAGTAAGAGCTCATGACATCATGCAGGGGAGGGGAAAAGGCTCCAAAAGACTTAAAGCCTTGAAACTTAGTATCCTTCTAAGAAGGTCCCAGGACAACAAAGGCCAAGGGCAAGGTAGGTAATAATAGAGCTAGGACCACTGGGTCAGAAGGATGTCGGCTGCTCCTCCAAGGACAGCTCCAACATGTTCATGAGGCAAACTGCATTTTCGGCCCTGTGAACCAGTGTCACTTCACAGCTGAGCACTACAACATTTAGTGGAGAAAGGTACCCCAAAACACTGAACTACTGTTGTGCTCCTTATTCAGGAGTACTCCAAAAAGAGTTCTTTACAGTTTAATTTTAAATGATGGAAACAACAAAAACTTAGAACAAAGACTCATAATACTGCTTGATTTGCTCTATTCAAACTAGTGGTAAAAAGCTAAAACCTAACTATGAAGAAACAGTTTATCTCACTCTCTAACCACTTCCTTTTTCAAACAGAAGCAGAGAGATGTCCCTCTTCCTCTAAAAGGAATTTGGTTTCAAGTTGATTAAAGACAGCTGCCATAAAGGAACAACCACACCTGGAGCTGTGTGCATCACACCCACCACAGCAGCAAAGGCCCTTGGCTTAGACTTCTCTGTTATGCTTATCTTTCTCACCCAGTGACATCCCCAGGGTGAGTGACAACAGCTCCACCTCATTTCCAGCTATTTGCTGAAGTGGCCTTCAAAGTCACAAGGAAAGGCAGAAGGAAGACACTGTTCACACAACTACCTCTGGAAAGGTATTCTTGTGGAAACAATGCAAACATCCATCAACTGAGGATTAGGTAAGCCAAATGTGGACTGTCCATATAAGAAAACATCAGCCATAAAAAGGCATGAAGTACTGAGACATGCTGCAACATGGGTAAACAATAACTTTATGCTGAGTGAAAGAAGCCAGTCACAGAAAACTTGAATTATATGGCATATCCAGTAGAAAACTCCCTTAGAAACAGACACTAGGTCAGCGGTTGTGAGGGGAAATGGAGAGTAGCTACTAATGGTTACATGATTTCTTCTTGGGGCAACGAGATATATTCTAAAATTAGACAGTGATGATTAGACAACTGAGAATACGTTAAAACTGTGTGCTTTAAAATGTGTAAGTTTTCAAAAGGCTGAGTTTTGTGGCATGTACACTATGTCTCGATGAAGGTTTATTTTTAGACAGGTATTCCTAGCTTCTCAGAGTAAAACCACCTGAGGTGTTCGTCCACATCACTGCTGGCTGATTCTAGAACAAAGATGAAGAAAAGACAGCTGCTTAACAGCTCTACAACTGTAAAAAAAAAAAAAAAAAAAAAATACAGATGTAGTCTCATCACCCAAGGCCTGTTTAACTGGCATTTAAAAGACAATGGATTTTTTCAAAGCTTACAAGGATTTATCTATATAAACTTGGAGAAAATTCTTGTGAATTTAGAGGCTAATATTATGAATTAAAACATAAGACTGTGTCACAATCTTAGGTTATCTTCTGAACATTACAATCCAACAGATGCAAAGGTTCTGAAACATAAATCAAAAAAGGTCCGAAGTTCTTCCTGAAATGATCCTTACTGGTTGCTGTTAAATCCAGGTATTCTCGCTCAGATGTCAAAATCCTCGAATTGATTCGTGGAACAACATTTGGCTGATTCATGATATACTCTACCACATCCTGATCATGGGACAATTCACCCTAAAAGGAAAAAAGGAACTGGTGGGAGTGGAACGAGCATTAAACCAATTACAGCAATAATCATTTATTAGGCACTAAAAAGCATTAACTTTATACTGGTAAGAGCCAAAAACTGAAGTTCTCATGTTATAGGTCCCTATCACTGCCAAGCACAGCTTGACATGTTATTTATGTACATTACCTTTAACTCTGCATCAACACGAAGCCAATGTTAGTGACATCCAATTTAAAGATGGAAGCTGAGGTATAGAAAGGTGACATACCTTACCAAAGAGCTAAGAGGATCCAAATATGAAATGCAAACCCATGTTTCTGTGGTCTCTCCACACATCACTGTTCTTCCCCCAGAAATAAGCCAACTCTACAAACTAGATAAAAGTTAACATAAAAAAAAAATCCATCCTAAGAGCTGCTCATAGTTAGCCTCTCTCCAAAGGAAAAAGGCAAATGCCTTCTCTTAAGCACTTAACGTATTTTATAAAAATCACTACAAGCTTTTTGCAACCTCAGGCATCCAAGTAATGCTACATTTCCAGAGTCACAATTACACAGCAGGGAGGAAAAATCACTTATCGTTTTCTCTTCCTTTTCATGCCTCTCAGATACACAGAAATACTTGTACTCCATGAAGTGATCTCAAATTGAAGCGTAAATGGCTATGGAAACTTGCAAGTTCTCACACTCAAAATATTTCATACAAAACCATATTTGAAAGCAATTTTCGAGGAAGAGATAGATGTGAATCAAATATACACAGTCAAGTCTAAAAAACTCCAATCAGTCATCTTCTGTGGCTACTGATTATCCCAAGAAAGAGAAATCATATGCAAATTCTCAAACTATAAACTAATAATGAGTCTATGAACCATCCATACAACCCAACAGACTTACAGAGGTACTAGATGACTTAGTAGAGATGTACACCCCCATGTATACAACTTTGGTCTCTATTATAAATCTGAATTGATTCCAGTTAGAAGCCTAGCCAGCTGAGGGAAAGCAATTTGGCAACATCTATCAAAATTTTAAATGTACATAACTTTTGATGCAGCCTGTCTATACACACACACACACACACACACGCACACACACACAATGATTATTTCTAAGAGAAGATGAATGGCAGGCAAATAGGAGTGAATGGGTAAGTTTCTCTTCATTTATACCTCTATACACATTTTGAATTTCATACCATCTGCATATTGTACCTTTTTACAGTGACTCTAATTCAAAATTTTAAATGTATCATACCCTTTGACAAAACATTTCCAAAAATTGATATTTCTCAAAAAAATAAATAAATAAATAAGGTACAAAGATATACATATGAGACTATTCGCTGCAGCACTATTTATAACAGTACAACTTTACAAGCAATGTCCAATATCAGGGGATGAAATAAATGATTGTTCATTCTTTTTTTTTTTTTTTTAAGTTTATTTATTTGTTTTGAGAGAGACAGACAGACAGAGAGAGACAGCACATGAGCCAGCATGCAAGTGAGGGGGGTGCAGAGAGAGGGGAAGAGAGAGAGAATCCCAAGCGGACTCTGTGTCATCAGTGGAGAGCCCAACACAGGATTCAAACCCATGAACTGTGAGATCATGACCTGCGCTGAGATCAAGTCAGACACTTACATGACTAAGCCACCCAGGCGCCCCAATTATTGCTCGTTCTTAAAAAACTATGCAGCAATCTAAAAGTACTGACATAGAGCTGTATGTTCAGAAACACAAAGCTAAAACGTATTCAATTAGAAAGGTAAGCTAAAAAATACAAATGTAAACATATATTTCAACATACATGAAGTCACAAAGAGTTATTTCTCTAAGGACTGAGATGAAGGGAAGAACTTTCATTTTTACTTTACACACTTGAATATTCTCCCCAATTTAGTATCTTCTAAATATGTACAGGAGCACATATGACTTATGCCATAATATTTAAAACAAAACTTTCTTTAGCTAGACCAAACCAAACTTCTCACTGGCAATATAAGGAAAAACAGAGGAAAACTAGCATTCAAAAAGGGAATATTTGAAAATGACCATTCTTTTAAACAATAGGTATGTTGGTGTCTAAAAACAGAAAAACTCTTCTGAATTTTTACATCCAACAATGTTGTAAAAGAAATGGTTTAAGTGGATGCTGGAAAACAAAAATGTTTGAATTATCTTTCATCTTTTTATTAATATCACTTGAACAAAGAAAGTAATTATCAATTCTTCTAGACTATTCTTAACTTTGGAAAATTAAGCCAAATTCATTCAAATAAAAACTATGTTTTCATATTTTATTTCAGTAGCTCCATGAATAATAAATTCCCTAGTAAACTACCAGGATAGGTCCTCATTCATAAGGAGACATGTAATAGAATTTAGCCAACACTTTTTATGTTTTTTGGGCTCGTTTTAATAAATGCACTAACAATCAGCACAATAAATAGCTTCTTTTAAAAATATAGTTCTGGTCTTTTCAACATATGGTGCTGGAAAAACTGTATACCTACATGCAAAAGAATGAAGTGAGACCCTTACACCATGCACAAAAATTAACTCAAAATAGATCAAGGCTGCAACTATAAAATTCTTGGAAGAAAACTTTGGAGAAAATCTTCAAGACATTGGATTTGACAATGACTTCTCGGGACACCAAAATCACAGTCAACAAAAGAAAAAACAGGTAAACTGGACTTCAACAAAACTCAAAACTTTTGTGCATCAAAGGACACTATCAAAAAAGTGAAGAAGACAACAGAATGGAAGAAAATATTTGCAAATCACATCTGATAAGGGATAAATATCCAAAATATGTAAGAAACTACACTTCAACTACAAAAAAAAAAAAAAAAAAAAAAAAAAGCCTAATTTGAAAATGAATAAAGGACTTGAATGGACATTTCTTCAAAGAAGATATACATATGGCCAATAAGCAAATGAAAAGATGCTCAGTCTCTTTAGTCCTTAAGGAAATGCAAATAAAAACCACAATAGGATACCACTTCACACAAACTAGAATGGCCATTATCAAAATAATAGAAAGTAGGGATACCTAGGTAGCTCAGTCCCTTGAGTATCAGGCTCTTGATTTTGGCTCAGGTCATGATCCCAGGGTTGTGGGATGGAGCTCTAGTCGGGATCTGTGCTAAGCCTGGAACCTGCTTAAGATCCCTTATCCCCACCCCTCCCCCTCTTCTCTTTCCCCAGCTCTCTCTCTCTAAATTAAAATTTTTTTCAATGTTTATTTTTTTGAGAGAGAGACAGAGCGGGAGCAGAGGAAGGGCAGAGAGAGAGGGAGTCAAAATCCGAAGCAGGCTCTAGGCTTTCAGCTGTCAGCACAGAGTCCAACCTGGGGCCTGAACCCATGAACCGTGAAATCATGACCTGAGCCGAAGTCAGCTGCTTAACCAACTGAGCCATCCGGGCACCCCTCTCTGTCTCCAAATTAAAAAAATAATAAATTATTTTTTAATAACAGAAATTAACAACTGTCAGTAAGGATGTGGAAATAATGAAATTTTTGTGTATTTGTTGGTAAAAATGTGAAATGGTATGGCTGCTATAAAAACCAGTCCAGTAGTTCCTCAAAATGTTAAAAGATAGAATATCCATAAAATCCAGCAATTTTCCTAGGTATATACCCAAAAGAATTAAAAGCAAAGACTTGAACAGATATTTATACACCAATGCTCACAGCAGCATTGTGAACTAGCCAAAAGGTGGAAACAACCCAAATGTCCAAAACATGAATGGATAAATAAAATGTAGTATATACATATCATTCCATTTTATAGGAAGGAAATAAATTCTGACATGCTACAACGCATATGAACCTTAAAATAAGCAAGACACAAAAATGACAAATATTCTATGATGCCCTCTAGAAGAGGCAAACTCATAAACACAAAAAGCAGGAGAGTAGTTATCAGTAGATGACAGAAGCCAGCAATGAGGAATTATTATTTAATGGGTAAACGGTTGCTGTTTGAGATGATCAAATATTCTGGTGATGGATAGTGGTAAATGCTGCATAATACTGAATGTACTTATTATATCTCTATGCATAATTTAAAGTGGTTAAAATGATAAACTTTTATGCTTTATATATTTTACTACGATAAAAATACTGTGAGGGTGACATTGAGCGGAATGATAGAGTGATGATCTCTGAAAGCCCCTCCTCAAAAAACAAAAAACAAAAAAATCATCAAGGACACTAGAAAAAAATCAATTTTTTTCAAAACTCTGGAAATTAACCAAAGGCTTGCAAAATTCCAAATACTTTTATTCAAAATATGGCTAAATCCTGGTAGCAAAAATAACCTTCAAGACACTTTAACTTGCCCTATTGCTATCTACCTCTCCCAGCTACACAGGAGCCTTGAAAACCAGTAACTCTGAAATAAATGTAAATACCAGCAGACTAGGAATATTCCCAGGTGCTCTCTCCAGTTGAGCTGAATTAGATCATATTGTGCCAACAGCTTTTTCCTAGGTATCTTTGTCAAAAGAATCAGGAGCAATTGTTTAATATCTCAGTTGCTTGAAGTGGTGACAAACGTTGGGCTCACATGAAGTGGCAAAAACATAAAAGAAAAAGCTTGGGAATGAGATGTCCATAACAGGTTTTGAAAGGCTCTCACATATTCCTTGGAATCTAAAAGGCCAAATGCACAGTGTCCAGGGATGTGTTTAAGCTCAAGAAAAATCTTAGAAGGCCCTAACGCTCTCACTTCTGACTAACCTGACACTGTTCAAGCAAGAACTGAAGGCTACGACAGAGTTGTAAACTGCCTGGGGAAGGCTAAAGGAGCACCCCAACATGTATACAAACACTCCTGGGGAAAAACAGGAGACTTTCTTAGACTCTCGAATTTAAGAAAATTTCTGTTTATTCATTAGCTGACCAATAAGTTAACAAGCAGAGACTTACGCTACATGGGACAAAGAATACAGACTTTAAAGAATTAGCACGGGAAAGTCACAAAACAACCACTCCAACAACAGACCCTGGTAAGGCAGAGACCCTGATTTCTAGAAGTATCACATTATATTAACGGAAATGCCCAGTTATCAACAAAAATTTAAAAGACGTACAAAAAAAATGACTATATGGCCCACACTAAGGAAAAGAACAGTTAGTATATATAGTTCCTAAAATAGCCCAAGTATTGGACTTACTCCACAAAGACTTTAAATCAGCTATTTTAAATATATCCAAAAAACTAAAGGAAATCCTGTCTCACAAACTAAAGGAAACTTTGGGACTTACGACTCACCAGATAGACTATATCAATAAAGCGAAAGAAATTATGGAAACGGACCAAATAGAAAAACCAGACTTAAACATACAATAACTGAAATTAAATATCCACTAGAAGGACTCAATAGCAGATTTTAGCCGACAGGGAAAAAAAAACACCTCAGTAAACTTGAAGATATGTCAACTGAGATTACCCAGTCTAAGGAACAGAAAGGAAGAGACTTGTGGGATGCTACAGAGTATCAATATACATATCTGTCCAGAAGGAGAAGAAGGAAGAAAGAGACAGTTGTGTAATAAAGAATTTGTCTGGCTCCCTTGTTAAAGTAATCTCTTAATCCTGGAGTTTCCTGAGTAATAGGAATGGCATCTTTGTTACTCATGGTAGGTCCCTCAGACCATACAGTTTATACTAATAAGGTGACTCATGGTGGGCCTTTCAACAGTTCACACTAATGAAACAATTCAATGAAGGCTGCCCAAGCCAGAAAGACCAACCATGCGATTAGAGGTTTGGGGCTATAATATCAGTCTGAACTCCGGCAACAGCAAGAGGGGCTACAGATGGAATTCAATTACATAGCCAATGACAATCAATCATGGCTACATAGGAAGCCCCAATAAAAACTCTGGACACCAAAACTGGGCTGAGCTTCCTTGGCTGGCCATACCCCATGCGTTACCACACACCAGTGAACAGGAAGGATAATGTGTCCTGACTTCATGGGGAGAAGATAACACAATCTTTGTTTGGAACCTTCCCAAACCTTGTCCTATGCACCTCACCCTTTGGCTGGTTCACATTTGCATTACTGTATCATCGTAACACAAATTGTAAGCATAGCATTATCCTGAGCTCTGTAAGCTCTTCTAGCAAATTACCAAAACTGAGGAGGATATTATGTGCCCCTGCATTTTTATCCAGTTCATACTTATTAAGGGTGACCGGGGGACCCCCAAACTTGTGCCCACTGTCTGTCCGAAGTGAGGGCATGCCTGTGGGAAATTGTGTCCTTAAACTGTCAAATTTGGCCTAACTCTGAGTAGTTTGGTGTCAGAAGTCATTACAGGCAGAAATACTACTAGAAGAAATAATGACTGGTAAGCTCCTAATTTTGGTATTTGAGAAATGTAATGTACTCCAGTAGGAAAACTCATAGTTCCATACCTAGACATAATTAATGACATGTCAAAAGTGAAACACAAAGAAAGGATCCTGAAAACAGGAAAAGAGACTCCTAACCTCATAAGATTAACAGCTAGTTTCCAAGAGAACCCAGAGATCAAATGGCAATGGAATGACATATTAAAAGTGCTAAAAGGAAAAGACAGTCAACCAAGAATTCCATATCCAGGCAAACTATCACTCAAAGTGAAGGATAAACAAACACATTCCCAGAAAAACAAAAACAAAGAATTTTTCACTGGCATATGTAACCCAAAATAAATAGTAAGGAGATTCCCTGAAAATGAAAAGGCACACAAGATAATAAACTGAATCCCTACCAAAAAAAAAAAAAAAAAAAAAAAAGAGTACAAGTAAACGTAACTATATAGGTAAATATAAAAAGGGTCTGAATGTATTTTTGTTTGTAGCTCTTTTTTCTATTTCACTTATGCGACAACAATAAAAGGCAATGCTTATAAACTGATACTGATGGGCATATAATAAAGATATAATTTGTATGACAATAACAACATAATGTGGGGAATAAACAGAGCTATATAAGAGCAAGGATTTGGTACACTAGTGAAATTAAGTTGGTATAAAAAATTTAACAACTATAGGGGTGCCTGGGTGGCTCAGTCAATTGAGTGACAGACTTCAGCTCAATTCACAATCTTGCAGTTTTCAAGTTCAAGCTCTGCGACAGGCTCTGTGCTGCCAGCTCAGAGCCTGGAGCATGCTTCAGATTCTGAGTCTCCCTCTCTCTCTGCCCCTACCCCACTCACACTCTGTCTCTGTCTCTCCCAAAAATTAAACATTAAAAAAAAAAAAACTATAAAAACATTACATAAAAATCATAATATACCGTATCAATAGATAAAGGACAAAACGACAGGATCACCACAGAAAAAGAATTTGACAAAATCTAACACACTCTGATGATTAAAAAAATTCAATAAACAAAGAACAGAAGAAAACTTCCATGAACTGACAAAGGGAATCCACAAAAAACTCATGGCTAATATACTTACAGGTGAAAAAGTAAAGCTTTCCACCCTAACATCAGGAAGAAAACAAGGTTGTCCATTTACAGTTTTTATTCAGCATCATACTAGGAAGTTCTAGCCAGGCAATTACACAGAAGGAGGAAGAGGAGAAGGAGGAGGAGGAGGAGGAGGAGGAGGAGGAGAAGAAGGAAGGAGGGGGAGGAGGAGGAGGAGGAGGAGGAAGAGGAGAAGGAGGAAGAAGAGGAGGAGGAGAAGGAGGGGGGAGGAGAAGGAGGAGGAGGAGAAGAGGAGAAGGAGGAAGGAGGGGAAGGAGGAGGAAGAGGAGGGGGAGGAGGAGGAAGAGGAGGGGGAGGAGAAGGAGGAGGAGGGAGAGGAGGAGGATGGGGAGCAGGAGAAGGAGGGGGGGAGGAGAAGGAGGAGGGGGAGGAGGAGGAGGAGGAGGAAGAAGAGGAGAAGGAGGAAGGAGGGAGAGGAGGAGGAGGGGAGGACGAGTAGGGGGAGGACGAGGAGGGGGAGGACGAGGAGAAGGGAGAGGGAGGAGGGGGAGGAGGAAGAGGAGGAGGAGGAGGAGGGGGGAGGAGGAAGGAGGGGAGGAGGAGGAAGGAGGGGAGGAGGAGGAGGAGGGGGAGGAGGAGGAAGAGGAAGAGGATGACGAGGAGGAAGAGGATGAGGAGGAGGAGGAAGAGGATGAGGAGGAGGAGGAAGAGGATGAGGAGGAAGAGGAAGAGGATGAGGAGGAGGAGGAAGAGGAGGAGGAGGAGGAAGAGGAGGAGGAGGAAGAAGATGAGGAGGAGGAGGAAGAGGAGGAGGAGGAAGAGGATGAGGAGGAGGAGGAAGAAGAGGAGAAGGAGGAGGAAGAAGAGGAGAAGGAGGAGGAAGAAGAGGAGAAGGAGGAAGGGGGGAGGAGGAGGAAGAAGGGGAGGAGGAGGATGAGGGGGAGGAGGAGGAAGAGGGGGAGGAGGAAGAGGATGAGGAGGAGGAGGAAGAGGAGGAGGGGGGGAGGAGGAGGAAGGAGGGGGGGAGGAGGAAGGAGGGGAGGAGGAGGATGAGGGGGAGGAGGAGGAAGAGAGGGAAGAAGAGGAAGAGGAGGAGGAGGAAGAGGAGGAGGAGGAGGAAGAGGATGAGGAGGAGGAGGAAGAGGATGAGGAGGAGGAGGAGGAGGAGGAAGAGGAGGAGGAAGAAGAGGATGAGGAGGAGAAGAAGAGGAGAAGGAGGAGGAAGAAGAGGAGAAGGAGGAGGGGGGAGGAGGAGGGGGGGAGGAGGAGGGGGGAGGAAGAGGGGGGGAGGAGGAGGGGGGGAGGAGAAGGGGGGAGGAGGAGGAGGAGGGGAGGAGGAAGAGGAGGAGAAGGAGGAGGGGGGAGGAGGAGGAAGGAGGGGAGGAGGAGGATGAGGGGGAGGAAGAGGAAGAGGGGGAGGAGGAAGAGGAAGAGGAAGAGGAGGAAGAGGATGGGGAGGAGGAGGATGAGGAGGAGGGGGAGGGGGAGGAAGAGGAAGAGGATGAGGAGGAGGAGGAAGAGGAGGAGGAGGAGGAGGAAGAAGAGGAGGAAGAAGAGGAGGAGGAGGAAAAGGAGGAGGAGGAGGAGGAGGAAAAGGAGGAAAAGGAGGAGGAGGAGGAAAAGGAGGAAAAGGAGGAGGAGGAGGAGGAGAAGGAGGAGGAGGAGGAAGAGGAGGAAGAGGAGGAAAAGGAGGAGGAGGAGGAGGAGGAGAAGGAGGAGGAGAAGGAGGAGGAAAAGGAGAAGGAGGAAGGAGGGAGAGGAGGAGGAGGGGAGGACGAGGAGGGGGAGGACGAGGAGGAGAAGGGAGCGGGAGGAGGGCGAGGAGGAAGAGGAGGAGGAGGGGGAGGAGGAGGAAGGAGGGGAGGAGGAGGAGGGGGAGGAGGAGGAAGAGGATGAGGAGGAGGAGGAAGAAGAGGAGGAGGGGGGAGGAGGAGGAGGGGGAGGACAAGGAGGAGAAGGGACCGGGAGGAGGGCGAGGAGGAAGAGGAGGAGGAGGAGGGGGAGGAGGAGGAAGGAGGGGAGGAGGAGGAGGGGGAGGAGGAGGAAGAGGATGAGGAGGAGGAGGAAGAAGAGGAGAAGGAGGGGGGAGGAGGAGGAGGGGGAGGAGAAGGAGGAGGAGGGGAGAGGAGAAGGAGGAGGCGGGGAGGAGAAGGAGAAGGAGAGGGAGGAAAAGAAGAAGCAGGAGGAGGAGAAGCAGAAGGAGGAGGAGGAGGAAGAGGAGGAGGAGGAGGAGGAGGAAGAGGAGGAGAGGAGGAGAAGGAGGAGAAGGAAGAGGAGAAAGAGGAGGAGGAGAAAGAAGGAGGAGAAGAAAAAGAAGGAGGAGAAAGAGAAGGAGGAGGAGAAAGAGAAGGAGGAAGAGAAAGAGAAGAGGAGAAGGAGAAGGAGAAGGAGAAGGAGGAGCAGAAGGAGAAGAGAAAGACATCCTGATTGAAAAGGAAGAATCAATACTATGTTAGATGACATGCTTTTGTCATCATCTGTAAGATGACAATATTTTCCACATAGAAAGTTTCAAAAAAAAAAAGGCTATTAGAATAAAATGAGTTCAACAAGATTGCAGCATATAAGATCAATATACAAAAATCAATTGTATTTCTATTCACTATCAATGAATGATCCAAAAATTAAATTAAGGAGGCACCTGGGTGGCTCAGTCAGTTAAGCATCCAACTCCTGATTTCAGCATGTATCATGATCTCATGGTTCTGTGATTTTGAGCCCCACATTGGACTCTATGCTGAGAGTGTGAAGCCTGCCTGGGATTCTCTCTCCTCTCTCTCTCTGCCTCTCCCCAACTCACAAAGTGTCTCCCTCCCACTTCCCTCTCTCTCAAAATAAACATTTTAAAAGTTTTAAAAATATTAAATTAAGGAAATAATTCCACTTATAGCATCAAAAGGACAAAATACTAACAAATAAATTTAATGAAAAAAGTGTAGACTCCTTCATTGGAAACTACAAAACATCACTGAAAGAATAACAAGACCTAAATAAATGGAAATACATCCTGGGTTCATGGGTTAGAAAATTCAATATTGCCAAGATGTCAATACTCCTCAAACTGATCTACAGATTCAATGCAATTCTTATCAAAACCAAACGGTCCCTTTTGGCAGATACTGACAAGCTACTCCTACAATTCATAAAAAAAATGAAGGGGACACAGACAAGCCAAATAATCTTTTAAAAAAGTAAAAAAGAGAAAGAAAAACCCAAAGTTGGAAAATTCATACTTGATTACAATGGTAGTCAAGACTGTAAGGGGGGGAAAAAAAAAAGACCGTGAAGTATTTACATAAGAACAAATATATAGATGAATGGAAAACAAGGCAGTTCAAAAATAAATCTATACATTGGAGCACCTGGCTGACTCGGTTGAACACCTGACTCTTGATTTCGGCTCAGGTCATGATCCCAGGGTCATGTAATCAAGCCCTGCATTGGGCTCCACACTCAGTGTGGAGCCTGCTTAAGCTTCTCTCTCCCTCTGCCCCTCTCCCCTGTTCATGCACTTTCTTTCTAACAAAATATAATAAAATAAATAAACCGATACATTAATGTTCAATTTATTTTTGACAAGGGTGCCATGACAATTTAATGGGAGAAGAGTATTCTTTTCAATAAATAGTATTGGGACAACTGAATATCCCAAAAGACATCCAGTTGCATGCCAAATTGGATAAAAAAAAAAAAAAAAAAAAAAAATGTGGACTCCTACCTCACACCATATAAAAAAACTAACTGAAAATACAACCAAGAACTAAATTTAAGAGGGAAAACTATAAAACAGAAGAAACACAGGCATAAATCTTCGAGGCCTAGAATTAAACAATAATTTTGTACATACGGCACAAACAGCACAAGGAACAAAAGAAAAAAAATTGGACCTAATCAAAATTTAAAACATCTGTGCTTTAGAAGACACCACCAAGAAAGTGAAAAGACAAACCATGAAATTACAGAAAATATTGGCAAATCCTATATATAAGGGATTGGTACCCAGAACACATACAGAACTCATAACAGTAACAAAACAAGTAGCCCAATTAAACACAGGCAAATAATTTTAATAGACATTTCTCCAAAAAAGATATAAGTGCTCAATAAGCATGGGAAACAAAGCTCAACCTTATTCATGTTTGAGTAATGCAAGTCAAAACCACAATGCAATACCACTTCATACCCATTAGGATATAATCAAAGAAACACACAGTATCGATTGTTGGCTAGAATGTGGAAAAAGTAGATAGAACCTGCACACATTGTTGGTAGCAAAGTATAATGCTTTGGTGCTGCCCCTTTGGAAAACAGTCGAGCAGTTCCTCAAACTGTTGAAAACAGAATTACTACATAAATAGGCAATTCCACTTCTACGTAGAATGGACACACAAGACAAATAAGAACATGTCTACACAAAAACTTGTGTTTGATGGTCTACGGCAGCATTATTCACAGTAGCCAAAAAATGGAAACCTAAATATACATCAACTGATGAACGGATTTTTAAAATGTGGTACATCCATTCTAGGAACTATTATTTGGCCATAAAAAGAAATGGAAGTACTGATACATGCTCCATCAGGGATAAACCTTAAAAACATTATGCTAAGTGAAAGAAATCAGACATATAAGACCACATATTCAATGATTCCATTTATATTAAATGTCTCAAATAGGCAAATCCATAAAGAAAATAGATTTGTGGTTGCCAGGGGCTACTGTAGGGGAAATTGGGAGAGTGAATGCTACAGTGTGTTGGATTTTCAAGGGGTGGTAATAATGTTCTAACATTAGACAGAGGTGACAGTTGCATAAACTCTATGTATACACTAAAAACACTGAACTTTCCACTTTAAAAGATTGAGTTTTATGGCACGTGAATTACCCGTCTCAGCAGTAAATGTGTGTATGTGTATACAAATATTTGAGTCTTTCCTAAGTCAAAATTCCCTACAAGTAAAACAAATGTCTCTTAGAAATGCTAACTACTTTAAAATGTTTTAAACAAACATTTAAACATTTAATCTTGAAAACAATAAACTTAGCTGTTTCAAATACAATGCACAAAGTCTCATGAATATTCTCAATATAGCAGAACTTGCTGGGAGTCTACAAACCAACTATAAGTGGTGTATGAAAAACAGTAATACTTACAGAATGTTCTTGCTTACTACAGAGACTACAAAAACATAAGCAAACCATTCTCTTTCAAAATCAGCCTTGAAATACCACTCACCAAGTATACTGCTCTCTGGAAAAAGGTTGTGGTCTCCAGGATTTTGTGCATTGTGATGGTTTCCAACTCATCAGGATCTAGCTGTTCCTTTTCAAAGGGCATTCCGTTGAACAGAACAACAGGCAGTGGACCAACCCCAGTCTGCTCATAGTAGCCTCTCGCTTCCTGAAACACAAGGGACCACAAACAACATGTTTTGTCCTTTGTGAGACAAACAGAACAAAGCATATTTTTCATACATACGTGTGCTAACAAAAAAAGCAAAATCAACAGAAATATAGTTACCAAGAAATAACTAAAAACATTTAAAAAATGTCAGAAGTGACATAGTTAATATCCTACTGGGTAATCTGGAATTGAATTATTGAGTTTTTGTAAAACCACAAGCCTTGCCAATTAGAAAGTAATTTGGGGGTGAGGGTACTTTGAAGCTGTCCAGGCTACCAAACCTTAATTACGTATACTATAGCTAAGACTGTAAAAACACACCCTTTAACAAAGATGGAGACACTGTATCTTGGCTATCCAAAGCAGTAGCCACTAACCACATGTTACTACTGAGCACCTAAAATTAATTAATTTCCATTTTAAAAGCCACATGTGAGAAAAAAAAAAGCCACATGTGGCTAGAGGCTACATAATGCACAGCACAATGACAGACTGCTGTAAATTATGAGTGCTCCTGTGCAGACAGCCTGAGATGAAATATTTACACTCCAATCTAAATTAAAGAGGATCCGTGTCATTAACAAAGAAATTACACTTTTAAAAAACAAAACAAGGCTGATGGGAAGACAGTGCTTAAAAATTGCTCCATAATATACTAAACCTCATCTTCTTCTAAGACAAAAGAGGTTCCTTTTCAGGGAAATGCCAGGCCAACAAAAAGGCAAACAAGCCTACAATGAAGAGTCTTCTCTGATTGTCAATATAGGTTCATTCCCCCTAGATACCAACCACAGACCCAAGACTAGCTTGCCAGAGTAAAACCCACATTACTATGCAAGATGTAAAAAGCATTCCTTAAAACATTCTTGTTAGACATCTTTTAACTGATACTTTCTGAAAATAGTAGAATTATATATAGCCTCTATTGTAGATATCACAAATAGAAAAGTACTTCAGCTGGATAACTGGTAATCAGCAGCAGCAACAGACTGGTTAGTTTCTAATCAGATCTGGCCACAGTAGTATCTGATGGGACAGACTTACCAGATGGACTCTAATATGGCACCAGGAGAAAGGCCTTCTAGGTTGATTCCTACCATTTCTATCTACCATAGTTTACACTTACAAAATTCTTACCATGTTAATTCTGTTCTTTGATGTCTCAACTATTTCGAAGATATTCATCAAAAACTCAATTCTAATATACTCTGAGTTTTGAAAATAATCCCCCCAACAAAACAAAACAAAACAATACCCACATTATAACTCTAAGCAACAATAAGTGACACTGGTTTTCTCTGGAAATGGCAACTAAGTGAAAATCAGGAGAGGGACATGTTTTGACTATATACCTTCTTTCCTGCAAAGCATAAATAACTTACCAGACCAAATAACAGAATGTAGCCTAATTACCAAAAAGCCAAACTTAAAAATTACATATGAGAAGTTCTATCAATAACTAAAAATGTTAACTACAAATAATTTTAAAACCTTAATAATTACAGGTAAGGTCTTATGAATGAGCTATTCAAATGGTAACAGATTAATAAGGACCCAGAGTTAACATAGCAAATGCAAAACGTCTTTATGTATAAGGTAGAAATTAAATATCATTATCTTACTACCTTGAAAGATACAAATATACACCTATAGACTATCTTATCTTCAGTTTATAAATTCTACTTTAATTGTACTGCCTAGTTTTAAAAATAATTACAACTTTCAAATACACAGAGGATATCATAGCTTCAGATTTATAACAAAAGATACAGAAATTTATAAGTGTAGTAACAACTGCTAAATGAAATCATTCCTCCTTTAAAAAACTTTCAAAAGAATCTTCTCTTGGGTTTTTTCATATGCAGAGGTACAACTCCTACACTTTTGAAAATCTTATTAATCATTAGATTCTTAGGACTTCTGGGAATCTCACAACATCCCTGTCATGAAAGTATATGTTTACCCAAGCAGCTGGGAAACTAAGTGGCATAAATACAAAGAAGATGATCTGCTTACATGGGAAGGGCCTCTAATCAGTTCTTTTCTTGGAAAAGAACCAAGTCTAAGGAAATTACTGAGGAGCTAGGTCTGTTATACATTTATTTGACTCCTCAGTAAAATCAAGATTTCAACACATGTGAAAAATATCCTTTTTCCCAATATGTCTAATATTTTTCAAGAAAATACAATCATCCACAATAAAAAGACAACTATATACTGCTTCTTCGTAGGATGAGAGAAAATTAAAGTGAAACGTTTTCCAGGTGGGGGGATGGGTGAACAGAATCACTTATGATGAGCACCAAGTAATGTATAGAATTGTTGACCCATTATATTGTACACCTGAAGCTAATATAATACTGTATGTTAATTACACTTGAATTAAAAAATTTGGAGGCACCTGAGTGGCTCAGTCAGTTGAACATGCAACTTCGGCTCAGGTTATGATCTCATAGTTCATGAGTTCAAGGCCCACATCAGGCTCTCTGCTGTCAGCACAGAGCCTGCTTTGGATCCTCTATTCCCCTCTCTGACCCTCCCCACTTGTGCTCTCTCAAAAATAAATAAAACATTAAAGACAAATTTTTTTAAAAAACAACATAAGATCTAACGTTAAAGTGGTAAAAAGCAAGCAAGCACATTGGGAGAAAATCCAGCATTTCTCTAAGGGAAAAAAAATAATAAAGCTAGACATTTTCCAAATGTAAAATATGAGAAAACTTCATGAACTCCCTCAATTCTTTGGTATTACCAAAGTGGTCCTTCTTTTATTTCACCTATTCTTTTTTTACAGAGTGCTACTCTTGCTGTTTGTGTCTATCTGGAAAATCACTGGGTACCACATCAGTTTTATTTGATTTTAAAAACCACATAAGGCAACTGAGTAAACGGAAGAATGCAATACAACAATGGGATGCTCTTCAGCCCTCAGTAGATCTCATGACCAGCTGCAACCCAAAACCTGACCTGATACACCTTAAAACAAGGGGACTGAACACTAAAGCAGAAGTGACATCAGTATCGTGGCTGAACAGGACATTCCTCATTGGTGGCCCCCAATCCTGAACAACAATTTGGTATCTATCCACAACGAAAGTGCCTTTGTGGAAGCCTTGGAATCCAGCACCATATGCCAAGGAAACCAGAAGAAGGCTCACCCACCTGAGCATCAGGTAACAGGCATACAGACTTCAACCCTAGCTATGGACCCTCCGTTGGCTCATTAACTGGCTCCACCTTCTCCCAGCCATAGTCTGAGAAGCCCTAGAAAAAACTGTCTTAAACAATCACCTTCAGACAAGACAGTCTTTGTGTAAGTCCAGGTTTCCAGCGCAGAAGTTCCAATACATCATTCGAGAAAAAAAAATATGAGATTGGATGCACTGGAGAAGAAGATCCACCCTCTGCCAAAGCAGCAAGAGAGATCTTCTGGGCCCATGATTTCTCCTGTAAGGGTAACTGAGAACAAGTGAGCAAACACTCAACTTCCCCAGCTATATGGGACATTGCCAAAGAGGCTCATTTCTCTCTCACCCCATCGAGAGTACTCAATTGTGAGCTGCGTGACTGAGAGTAGAAAGACGCTGGGGGAGGGCTGCAGACAGTACTCTCAGAAAGCATTTAAAGGGGATGGATCCTAGGGCACCTGGATGACTCAGTCTGTTAAGCGTCCAACTTTGGCTCAGATCTCATGCTTCGTGGGTTTGAGCCCTGCATCAGGCTCTGTGCTGACAGCTTGGAGCTTGGAACCTGCTTCAGATTTTGTGTCTCCCTTTCTCTCTGCTCCTCCCCCACTCACACTCTGTCTCTCTCTCTCTCAGAAATAAATAAACATTCAAAAATAAAAAAATAAAGGGGATGGATCCCAATTACTCTATCACGGACTCCCATCAAGAAGCCACCCATGAGCCACTGTGGACACTTCATCCACAGATCCCACCAAATGGCTACAGGCAGACACTCACAGCACTCGGCTCACCTCACCCACACTCACCCTCCCCCTGTAGCCAGCTCCATGTGTATGCTCCTGACAGTGTTGGCAAGAGTGAATTTTGCCAGATGGCTAGTGAGCAAGCACAGAAAGCCAGCCCAAACACGTGGGCCAGAGACAGACAAAATACATGAGCTTTAGGGCCACCTTGGGGAAAATAAAAGAAAGGCAGTCAGCACCCAGCCTTGGGCACTGTAGAATTGAGAAGTTACACATGCTTAAGAATTCTGTACAAGAAAGAACAAGTATGGAGCATATGTATTCACAGATGGCCTAAGAAAGCCTCAGAATTCCTAGCAGGTCTGACAGAAAGTACTTCTCTCCCAAAGGCAGTTAGTAAAGACTGCAGGAGGTGACTGCTACCTCAAATGCAAAGAAAGCAACACAAAACTATAAGGAACATCAAGAAAGCGTGATAGCATCAAAGGATTGCAATAATCTTTCAGTAACCAATTTCAAAGAAATAGATATTTGTGATTTACCCAATAAAGAATTCAAAAAAGTTGTTTAAAGGGAAATTCAATTACCTACAAGAAAACACAGGAAGATAATTCAACAACAACAAAAAACCACAAACAAAATCACAAGTTTAGCAAGAAGAGAGAGAAATCAGGGGCAGTCGGTTAAGCGTCCGACTTCAGCTCAGGTCATGATCTCACGGTCCGTGAGTTCGAGCCCCATGTCGGGCTCTGTGCTGACAGCTCAGAGCCTGGAGCCTGCTTTGGATTCTGTGTCTCCCTCTCTCTCTGACCCTCCCCCATTCATGCTCTGTCTCTGTCTCAAAAATAAATAAACATTAAAAAAAAATTTTTAAAAAAAGGAGAGAGAAATCATAAAAAAAGAACCAAACAGATACACTTTAGCCAAAGAATACAACAAATGAAAGGAAAAATGAAATACCATTAATATCAGAATAGATCAGTGCTCGCTTCGGCAGCACATATACTAAAATTGGAACGATGCAGAGATTAGCATGGCCCCTACACAAGGATGACACTCAAATTTGTGACGCATTCCAGATTTTTCTGAGATACCACCTCACACCAGTCAGAGTAGTTTAAATGAACAAATCAGGAGACTACAGATGCTGGCGAGGATGTGGAGAAACAGGAACCCTTTGCACTATTGGTGGAAATGCAAACTGGTGCAGCCACTCTGGAAAACAGTGTGGAGGTTCCTCAAAAAATTAAAAATAGATCTACCCTATGACCCAGCAATAGCACTGCTAGGAATTTACCCAAGGGATACAGGAACGCTGATGCCAAGAGGCACATGTACCCCAATGTTTATAGCAGCGCTCTCAACAATAGCCAAATTATGGAAAGAGTCTAAATGTCCATCAACTGGTGAATGGATAAAGAAGATGTGGTTTATATACATAACAGAATACTACCTGGCAATGAGAAAGAATGAAATCATGTCATTTGCAGCAACATGGATGGAACTGGAAAGTATTATGCTGAATAAAATAACTCAGTCAGAGGACAGATACCATGTTTTCACTCATATGTGGAACTTGAGAAACTTAGCAGAAGACCATGGGGGAAGGGAAGGGAAAAAATAGTTACAGAGAGGGAGGCAAACCATAAGAGACTCTTAAATACAGAGAACAAACTGAGGGTAGATGGGGGAGTGGGGGGTTGGGGGAGAGGGGAAAATGGGTGATGGGCATCGAGGACAGCAGTTGTTGGGATGAGCACTGGGTGTTATATGTAAGCCAATTTGACAATAAATTCTATTCATAATTAAAATAAATAAATAAAATTTAAGCAAAAAAAACCAAAAACAGTATCAGACTAGATCAGGGGTACCTGGGTGGTTCAGTCAATTAAGCGTCCAACGCTTGATTTCAGCTCAGGTCATGATCTCATGGCTCGTGAGTTCAAGCGCCACATTGGGCTCTGTGCTGACAGCTCAGAGCAAAAAGCCTGCTTCGGATTCTCTGTCTCCCTCTCTGCCTCTCCCCTGCTCAGGCTCTATCCCTCTCTCAAAAATAAACAAACATTAAGAAAAAAGCTTTAAAAAAAAAAAAAAAAAAAAAAAGCTTATTTAAAGAAATAATGGCTGAGAACTCCCCAAATCTAGGGAAAGATTTGATCAAGTTCATGACGCTTATAGGTCACCAAATAAAATCAACTTAAAGAAATCCTCTGCAAGATACATCATAATAATAAAACTGTCAAAAATCAAAGACAAAGATAGAATCTTGAAAGCAGCAAAAGAAAACACGCTTCCCTTACCAGGGAAGGCTCAGAGCAGATTTCTCAAAAGAAACCTTCCCAACCACAAAAGAGTGGGATGATATCAAAGTGCTGAAAGATAAATACTGCTAACCAAGAACACACTACCTGGCAGAGTTATCCTTTAGAAATGAAGGAGAGGTAAAGACTTTTCCAAACAAACAGAAGTTGAGATACTTCAGCACCACTAAACCTGTCTTACAAGACATGGTGAAAGGAGTTGTTTAAGCTGAAATGAAAGATGATTAACTAGTGACATAAAAACACACAAAAATATACAACACTCAGTTGGTTAAGCGTCTGACTTTGGCCCAGGTCATGATCCCACAGTTAGTGAGTTCGAGCTCCACATTGGGCTCTCTGCTGTCAGCAAGAAGCCTGCTTCAGATCCCCTGCCTCACTCTCTCTCTGCCTCTCTCCCCTGCTCACGCTCACGTTCTCTCTCTCAAAAACAAACAAACCAAAAAGAATATTCTAATAACCGCTGGGTTAACCACTTAATAACTGTAATATAAAAGTTAAAGGGCAAAAGTATTAAGAATAACGATAGCTATAATACTTGGTTAAGGAATACACAACATAAAAAGAGATAAACTGTGGCATCAAAAACAGAAACCAGGAGGGGTGCCTGGGTGGCTGTCAGCTGAGCAACCAATTCCTGATTTTGGCTCAGAAAATGATTTCACAGTTCACGAGATCGAGTCCCACATGGGGTTCCTCACTAAGCGTGGTGCCTACTTGGGATTCTCTCTCTCCCTCTGTCTCTGCCCCTCCCCCACCTCTCTAAAAAAAAATAAACTTAAAAAAAAATCAAATGGGGAAGGAGTAAAAAAGGGTAGAGTCTTCGTATGCAATCAAAGTTGTTACCTGCATAAAACAGACACTATATCTATAAGATGTTTTACGTAAGCCTCATAGTTCTTGCTAAATAGTGTTTTGTTCAATCCCCCTAAAACCTGGAACAACTTATAATAGATCTCTTAACCAAACTCAACTAACCGAGTTAATAGCAACAAATACTTGGGGCGCCTGGGTGGCGCAGTCGGTTAAGCGTCCGACTTCAGCCAGGTCACGATCTCGCGGTCTGTGAGTTCGAG